>NC_042617.1:405020636-405320636 GCF_901001135.1 Rhinatrema bivittatum | reverse complement strand
ATATGTTCTCCCCCGCGGAGGTGTAGAACCTGGAATCAGGTTAATAGTGCAATCGAACTCCCGGTATGGTGGTAAGGTGTCCGCGGCCTCCTTGGAAAATACATCTGCAAATTGTTTATATTGGGGAGGTAATCCCCCTAGGTCAGAGGTGCAAAGGAAGTTTCTAGAGTGAGGAGTTTGATTTAAACATGCTCCCAAACAATTGGGTCCCCACTTCGTAAGTCTTAATAGTGTCCAGTCAATTTGAGGATTGTGACGTTGAAGCCACGGAATGCCAAGAACCACCGGATGAATGGCTTTCTTGAGTACATAGAAGGTAATCCGTTCTGAGTGGTTAGGTGCAATATGACAGTCCAGAAGCTCAGTCTGATGAGTAATGGTCCCAGGTAGTGGATCCCCATGGATGGAGGAAACGACTAATGGTATAGGACAAGGTCGAGTAGGGATCTGTAATTGTTCAACTATTTCTTGCAGAATAAATTCTCCTCCGGCACCGGAGTCCACAAGGGCCAAAGTGGTGAATTCTTGTTCATTGATCATGAGCATAACCGGTAACGTGAGTGGGGGAGCTGGAGATGTCAAACCTAGGGTTACTCCCCCCTTGGACCCTAGGCTCTGAAGTTTCCCGGACAAATAGGACAGCTAGCAATACGATGGCCAGAACCAGCACAATACAAACAAAATCCTTCTCTGCGCCGTCTCTGACGTTCAGCAGGTGATAAAGGACCTCTGCCAAGTTGCATAGGTTCCTCGGTGGTTGTTTCAGTAGTGGACCCTTCGCGGTAGTTTACAGGAGGAAACGATGAAGCAGGAAAGTTAGTCAGGCGTCGTCTACCTCCTGGATTCTCCCGGGCTCTCTCTTGAAGTTGTCGGTCAATCCTGGTGGCTAATTCGATCATGGAGTTTAAGGAGGTAGGAAGCTCCCGGGCAGCCAATTCATCTTTAATTTTAGCAAAAAGTCCTTCCAGGTAAATTGTTCGAAGGGTAGATTCTTCCCACTGAAGTTCTATAGCCAGAGTCCGAAATTCAATATTGTAATCCATGAGGGATCGACCTCCCTGTCTGAGGTGCAGAAGAGTAGACTCCGCGGCTTTTTTCCCTGGTTCTTCAAACACTGATCGAAACAACTCCAAAAAACGGGGCAAGTCCTGTAATACAGGATCAGAGTGCTGCCATAAGGCCGACCCCCAGGCGAGTGCTTTGCCATCCAACAAGGACAATATATAAGTAGTTCTGGTCATATCATCCGGAAAAAGTGTTGACTGTAGGCGGAAATGCATGTTGCATTGGTCCAGAAATCCTAGACATAGACGCGGATCTCCTGCATACCGCGGTGGAACAGGTAATGGTATGACTGGACAAGAAAGATTTTGTGGACTTGGCGGAGCAGGTGTGGCCACTGAACTGACTACAGGTGGATTAGAGTGCGTTGCCACCACCGCATCTAACCGAGCGTTAAGTCGTTCAATGGAGGCGGCCATGGATTCTAGCATGTTCTGCTGTTCCACAATTCTCTGTGCTAGACCAGGAATCACTCGTATTGCTGAAGCCTCTGCCGGGTCCATGGCCTTGGCTTACTGTTGTACTTCCGAGTGTGAACCCTTGGTCCAGCGAAGAACGGGTGTTCAGACGCTGGAAGGCAAGGCCCCGTCAAGGTCTTATGCTGAAACAGAAGAAGAAGATCTGGATGCAGGCGCCTCCTGCAGGTCGTGTAGTCCAGATAGCTGGCGCCTCCAGCAGGTCGTGAGAAGTAGAAGAATACGAGCAGTCCAAAACAAGTGGAATTTCGGAAACGCCGCAGCCGGTCCAGGAGTCGGAGCCAGAGAACACACCTCAGCAGGTCCAGGGGTCGAGAGCCAGAATACACCTCAGCCGGTCCAGGGGTTGAGAGCCAGAATACACCTCAGCCGGTCCAGGAGTCGAGAGCCAGAGAGATACGCCAAAGCCAGTCCAGGAGTCAAGAGCCAGATACCACACCAAAACCAGTACAAGAGTTGATCACAGGAGAACAGGAAACAAGTACAGGAACCACTGGGAGCCAAGAAGCCAAGGCAAGGTCTGAGGTGCAGACCTTGCCTTAAATACCCTTAGCCAGCAGGAGCTTACAGGAAGGAGCCACTCAATTTCCTGTAGTGGCTCCTTTAAGAATTCTTCAGCCGCGCACGCGCGGCTCTAGAGGAACCAGCAGGGGGCAGAGTCAGGCGCGTGTTGGAGAGCTGCTGATGCCGCGGTCATGTTGGGGCAGGAGCAAGAACGCCGCGGGACCACAAGGCAAGCGACGGTGGTTACCGCGTGTGGCACAGTCCACCGCCCCGGTGAGTAAGCATAACAGGGGGTATTCATCTACTTGACTGGCTTTTAGCAGGTTATTGCCCAACACTTCGCTCCAAAAAGTGGTGGTGGAATTTATTTTCAAATGGCTTGAATATGGCTGTTGTGGCAGCTTGGAAAATTCACTGCCATCTGCTGGGAAAAGAAGTAATGAGGCGCTTGGACTTCCTACGTGAAGTACCTACAGTAGCAATGAAATGTGGCCTTTCAAGCTACCACATCCGGAAAGGGGGTCCTACAGCACCCATAAGCGCCGATGTAAAGGCTTCACAGTCTTACTTCTTGTCCTCAACTTCCCAAGGCCGATGTGCTGCCTGCTCCAAAAATACAAAAAAGTGGTGTGAAGTTTGTGGTAAACGTTTACATGAAAAATGTTTTCCAGATTATCATGCTTGATTTTTTCTTATTATTTTTTTTGAGTAATTTTCATTTTTATGTATGATATTAGCTGTAGTATTGCAGTATGTTACAAGAATTACCTAAAATAAAAAATTTTAAAAAAGTAAATTGACCCCTGTTGATCCCAATGTTCCACTAGTGGGCCTGGGTTTTTCTCAAAAACCCATAATCAGATTTCCTTGCACATTTTTTATACCATATTTGGGTCTAGTTAACTAAGATATGTAAAAAGGGGCATCAGGAAATAATTCCTTCAATGAACAGGATCTAAAAGGTTAAGAACATTTTTTTTCAACATGTCTAGTAAGAAGAAAACCACCATGAGTGAGTTCTAAGACTGTATTTGTGGTAGAAAAATATCCATTACCGATGGATATGACCTTTACTACTGTTGCCTAGGACAGGACCACAACCAGGCGAACTGTTACAATTGTGGATGGATGTCCCCACCTACTAAAATATCGAGGTCCTGGAAAATGGAGGACACTGCATAAGCCTTTCAGAAGCCACAGTTGATCCTCCTCCCGAAGCACAGCTTCATCTACCTCCCTGGGAATTAAGTTGAGCGGGAGCTCCTCAAAAGTATCTTCCCCATTGGAAGAGCACACTGAATCCTCAGGAACAAGTAATCAAAAGTGGATTTTGTTGAAGAAGGTGCCACTCTATGGAGCTGCCGGTGTGCAAAAAGTGCAGAGTCTCAGGTGCATCAGCGCCATCGACACATGATGTATCAGTACCATCGCAGAAAGCCTTGGGAGCCATTGAAGCAAAGGTTTTAGGTGTTATTGATGCATAAGTCCATGGCACTGATAAAACACAAGACACTGGTGCCATTGGGGGCATAAATCCATGATGCACTTGATGTATTGAGCCCTGGAATGTGAAAATGCATTGGTCCGCAACACATTTATCATCAGGGTAGGTTGCTACATCATCAAATTTTGCTGCAGTGCTTTCAGTGCAGTTGCATGGTAGCCTGCATATAATTTTGTCGGGGACAGAGGGGGATATGATAGCGCTATCCCCAACAATTACTAGATCCCTTACTCCAACAAAATTAATGGAATAAGAGCTACACCTGGAGACTTCAGATTCCATTTGCTCTCTGATACCTCACATTTAATCTGCCTTCAATTCAAATTTTGCAGAGACTAGATGTGCAAGATTCCATTCTGGTATCAGAAAAGGATGTTACATCACCCATAGCAGGACAAGGGTATGTCAGTCCTTCGACTGTTATGGTTATGAGGTGTTGGATTGGATTCTTGGGTACTGTGGTGATGGCCACTCCCATGGGGAGGAGCCCTGTGAGGAACTGCAGTACTAGGCTAGACTCTATACACGCAGACACAGAGAAGTTGTATTTATTGTACAGCTCGATGGTACTGTCCGGGGAGCGGGCAGCAGTGAAGGTAACCCAGTGAGGTAGTCCAGTGGGTCCTCAGCAGAGGAGACCAGTCTCACACTCAAGTAGGTGATAGGTAGCGCGGAGTAGCAGGGACAGGTCCCGGATGTGGACACAGAGCGCTGAAGGTGAGACAGACTGAAAGGGTTAGTACTCACTGAAGCAGACAGCTGTATAGTTGAAGGTCTTGGCAGGCAGAAGTTGTTCAGTGGCAGGCACCAGATTAGGGAGAGCAGGCCCTTGAGGAGCGAATACCCGGTATCTCAAGATAGGTACCTGAAATAGAGCAGAAGGGCCCCCGAGGAGCAGGTACCCAGGTTAGTGAAGAATACCCCGAAGGGCAGAGAGAGCTTCCTGCGGCAGCTGGGAAGCGGCAGAGCAGCTTAGAACGGAGGCAATCCAATCCTTGCTAACTCAGTTTGTTAGCAAATGAAGGGCAGGCTAAATACCCGGATGTGATGATGTCACTCGGAGGGGACGCCCCCGAGGTTCCTGCCGTGACGTGGATAAAGACGTGTGTGGCATGCACGCGCGCACCCTAGGAGGCCCTCAGGAGAAACATGGTGTGAGGCTTTGCCATTGCCGTTCTGGGGATGCCGGAGAGAGCGGCATGCAGACGCAACGGTAGCCATCTTCCCAAGGTTAGCGGGGAGAGCCGAGAAAAAGGTGAGGCACAAAGATCGAAGCTGTCTGAGACCGACGGATGCAACAGTGGCCCCCTCCAGACCTCCTACCTGGTCTTGGTTTCTGAGGATGCATTCTGTGGTATTGCTGAAGCATCTCTTTATCCATGATATTAGCCAAAGGTTCCCAAGAGTTTTCTTCAGGTCCATAACATACTCTGCCTCTCTTTCTCAAATCAAGGATGGCATCTACCTTGTACTTGATGTCTTCTTCTGCATCAATAGGTGTAGGTTCAGGTGTCATTGTGGAAAACTCGCTAAGAACTAGCGGTTTCAGTAGTGAGACATGGAACGCATTATGAATCTTCATCGCTGGTGGAAGTTTCAGACTGTATGTGAGAGTACCCAGTCGTCGGAGGATGGGAAAAGGTCCGAGAAAGCGAGGAACAAAACGAGCTGATGGTATCTTGAGTCTTAGATGTTTTGTTGACAGCCAGACTTTGTCACCAAGCTGGAATTCAGGAACCTTGCTGTGGTGAGCATCATAGCCTTTCTTTGCTCTTTGCCCTGCTTTTTGGAGCATCTCTTTAGTCTTATTCCATTGTAGTTGAATATCTTTGGCAGTAGATTGAGCTGCTGGGGACGACACTGAAAGTGGAAGTGGTAAGGGTGGTAATGGCAGCCGTCCGTAGACCACTTCAAATGGTGTGGATCCAGTTGATGTTGCTGGATGAGTGTTGATGGCGAATTCAGCCCAGGGCAACAGTTCAGCCCAGTCATTTTGACGTGAACCAACATAGGCTTGAATGAACTGCTTCAGTGTCCTATTCATTCTCTCAGTTTGCCCGTTCGACTGAGGATGGTATGCAGAGGTGAAGTCGAGAGAGATATCAAACTTCTTGCACAAAGCTTTCCACAACTTTGCTGTAAATTGAGCTCCTCTGTCAGAGACGATGTGCTTTGGGCATGCCGTGTAGGCGAAAGATGTGAGTGATGAAAAGTCTTGCAAGCTCCATGGCTGAGGGCAAGCCAGGGAGAGCCACGAAGTGAGCCATCTTTGAGAAATGATCCACTGTAACCCAGATGGTGTTTTTAACTTCAGAGAGTGGTAAGTCTACCACAAAGTCTGTAGCAATGTGAGTCCAGGGCTCATCTGGTACTGGCAAGGGATGAAGCAGGCCCCAAGTACATCCGGGCAGAGGTTTCTGTCTGGCACAATTGGAACAAGAAGCAACATAGGAGAACGTGTCTTCCTTCATGGTGAGCCACCAGTAGTACTTATGTAATTTAGCCAGAGTTCTTCTTTGACCAGGGTGTCCAGCCAGTTTTGAATTGTGAGCCCATGCTAACAGTTTTTTCCTTAGGTTACCGGGTACAATGGTCTTGCCCGCAAGTACGAGATGTGTAGCTGGCAGAATAACTCTCTTCGGGTCGATGATATGCTGGGGTTCATCAGGTATGTCCTCAGAGAGAAATGAGTGAGATAGGGCATCTGCTCTGACATTCTTATCTCCAGGGCGGTATTTCAGCACAAAGTCAAATCTGTTGAAGAACAGGGACCATCTCGCCTGCCTATGGTTTAGGTACTCCAGATTTTTGTGATAAGTGAAAACAGTGATCTGATGTTGTGCACCTTCAAGCCAGGGGTGCCACTCTTCGAATGCCATCTTTATTGCAAGTAGTTTTTTATCCCCAATGCTGTAGTTCTTCTCCGCTAGTGAGAAGCGTCGGGAGAAAAAAAGAACATGGATGCAAGATCTTAGAGTCACTGGACTGGCTTAACACGGCCCTTATGCCTACATCCGAGGCATCAACCTCTACGATGAAGGGCCAGGTTGGATATGGATGTCGGAGGCATGGATTACTCGAGAAGGCATCTTTCAGTTTCTGAAATGCTGTCATAGCTTCTGTAGACCAATTGGTGACGTTGGCACCTTTCTTAGTTAATGAAGAGTAAGAGTAATGACTGTGGCAATGAAGTTAATGAAGAATAAGAGTAAGACGGTGGCAAATCTACAACGAAGTTGGTCACAATGTGCGTCCATGTTTCATCTGGAACTGGTAACGGCTGTAGGAGATCCCAAGGGCGACCAGCAGGAGGCTTTTGTCTGGCGCACGTAGCGCAGGATTCAACGTACGCTTGGACGTTTTTTTCATTGACGGCCACCAATAAAAGTGTTGAAGGGTAGCAAGCATACGGGCCTGTCAAGGATGACCGGCTAACCGGGAGTCATGAGCCCAGTTCAGGAGTTTTTTCCGAAGATGTTGAGGAACTGCAGTTTTACCCGCTGGAATAGAATGGGTAGCAGCTAGAACTATCTTCTCTGGGTTGATGATGTGACGGGGTACATCAGGGACATCTTTAGGTGTGAAAGAGCATGAGAGGGCATTTACCCGATGTTTTTATCAGCAGGGCGGTATATGAGCAAGAAATCGAATCGTTGAAGAATAAAGACCACTGAGCTTGGCGATCGTTAAGTCTCTGTGCATGACGTAAATATTCCAAGTTCTTCTGATCAGTGAACACTGTTATCTGGTGTTGAGCACCTTCTAACCAGGGACGCCATTCCTCGAATGCAAGTTTGATAACGAGCAACTCTTTGTGGCCAATGCCATAATTTCTCTCGGCTGGTGAAAAGCGTCTTGAAAAAAATGAGCAGGGATGAAGCATATGCGTATCACTGTGCTGACTGAGTACGGCCCCTACGCCGACATCTGAGGCGTCGACCTCCACGATGAATGGCCGAAGAATGTTAGGATGACGTAAGCAGGGTTTCTTGAGGAATGCCTCTTTAAGAGCTTGAAAGGCAGAGAGACCTCCGGAGACCACTGTGATGGGTTGGCTCCTTTTCTGGTCATGGCAGTAAGTGACGCCGTTAAGGTCGAGTAATTCCTGATGAATGTTCAATAATAGTGAAGCCTAGGAAACAGTGGAGTGCTTTAATACCGGTAGGCTGAGATCAGTCTTGTATGCTTTTGGTCTTCTGGGGGTCCATTTGAAAGCCTTTGTTGGAAACAATGTATCCCAGGAAAGGAACAGACTCTTGATGGAATGCACACTTCTCGAGCTTGGCGTATAGACGAAGATCTCGCAGCCTCTGCAGGACTATGATAACATCAGCTTGATGACTCTGAACACTACTGGAAAAGATGAGGATGTCGTCCAAGAATATGACCACACACTGGTATAGCAAGTCTCGCAGGATGCCGTTCATCATATTTTGAAAAACGGCCAGAGCGTTGCATAGGCCAAATAGCATCACTAAATACTCGAAGTAGCCATCACGAGTATTAAAGGCCGTTTTCCACTCGTCCCCTTGACAAATGTGAACCAGGTTGTAAGCACCTTTAGATCTAACTTCGTGAAGATCTTTGCACATTGGAGCCGGTCAAACAACTTTGAAATTAGTGGTAGAGGATATCGATCCTTGATGGTGATTTCGTTCAGACCTCTATAGACAAAAAAGAATCCGGCTCCCGCCGGCGACTTAGATGGTCTAATGAACACTTTCTGTAGATTTTCTTGAATGTAGGCCGAAATGGCCTTGGTCTCAGATAAAGAGAGTGGATAAACTCTTCCTCTGGGTGGCTCTGTGTTCGGTTTCAGGTTAATTGCACAGTCGAATGATCTGTGTGGTGGAAGCACATCAGCTGCTTGTTTAGAAAATACATCTTGGAATGATGCATACTGCGGTGGTAGACCAGGGAGAGCAGTAGAAGAGGCCAAGCATGGCAATAGTGTTACTTTTTTTAAGCATGGCAGGTCAGACCTCATTGAGATAACTCCATAGAAGACCAGTTGAACTGGGGAGAATGGTCTTGCAACCATGGGATACCCAGTACTATAGGGTGGATAGCTTTCTTGAGGATCAAGAACGTGATGGTCTCGGTATGCAGGGATCCAGTGCGTAGGCAGACTGGTTGTGTGGTAAGCGAAACGTCTCCTGGCAACGGCTCACCGTGTATGGATGAGAGAAACAGCGGTGTGGGTACTGATTCGGTAGGAATGCGTAGCTGTTCTACCAATCTTTTCAGAATAAAATTCCCACCTGCACTGGAATCGACTAGTGCCTGTGTGGCGAACTAAAGCGGCCCAGAGATGATAGAGACCGGGAGAGTCATTGGAGAAGATGGTGCAGTCAGACCTAGGAAGAATCCTCTGGTGGATCCTAGGTCTGCATGTTTCCCAGACAGATGGGACAAGTTTGCACTGCATGGCCAGTCTTCCCGCAATACATGCAGAGGCCCATTTTTTTTGCGAAAGCGCCTCTCTTTGGCGGTTAAGTGGATGTTGTCAAGGTATGCGGAGATCTGTGCATTAAGTATGGAGTTTTAAAACACCTTTTTATAGAAATTATCAGTTAACTGAGGGTCCTTCCCTGGAGGAATATTCAAGTATATCTTTGGATTTTTTTGCACTTTTATGAGCTAATTTTACCACAACTGATTAGTGGTATAATTGCACAATTCCAAAGCCTGGCGATTTTTACTTGAGGTCTAGTTTCCTTACAACTTGAGCACAGGAAATAGGATTTTCCCACATTCTGCTTTGCAATTCTTACAGGATATTATGGATTGAGATTGCTGCAGGCTCCACCGGTGTTTCCAGAATTTGAAGGAGACTTAAGACATGTGCCATGAGGATCTTTGTCCTTACGCACATTAACTCCAAGTGCTTTTCCCAGCTTGTCCAGAAATATGAAGTAGAGAAGGTCCTCCGGTAGAGATAAGTGTTTTGGAGGGTCCAGAAGAGGGTCAGATCTCCCTTCTGGACCTAGAGATGTGGGAACACTGATCCAGCACTGCAATGATGAAGAAGGTAACTGAGAAAAGATTCTTGATCGCCTTGGAGGCATATACTTCTGGTGGACATCCTGACTAGCTGGACTCTGCTGCAAGTGAGACTAGAACCACCTCTTGGAGATTCTCATGGAAACAAATCTGATATTCTAGAAAGGAGAGGTTGGAAGATAATCTCCTTATCCTTAGCCACTATAGAGGTAAATAAATCCTTCACTAACTCCGCAATATGGTCTATGTTGCGTCCGTCGGTCTCAGACAGCTTCGACCTCTGTGCACCACCTTTCTTCCTTCTCTCTCCTCAAGCCTTGGGAAGATGGCTGCTGCCGCGTCTTCATGCCGCTCTCTCCGGTGTCCCTGGATCAGCAACGGCGACGGTGTTCGCCATGATTTTTCTGATGGCCTCCTAGGGTGCATGCGCGCATGCCACCCATGTCTTTATCCACGTTATGGCGGGAACCTCGGGGGCGTCCCCTCCGAGTGATGTCATCACATCCTGGTATTTAGCCTGCCCTTCGTTTGCTAACAAATTGAGTTAGCAAGGATTGGATTGCCTCCGGTCTCACCTTCAAGAATTACTCTTCATTAACTAAGTCTTCATTACTCTTACTCTTCATCAACGAAGTCGGCCACATTGTGACCGACTTCGTTGTAGATTTGCCACCGTCAAGCGGGAACAATACGATATGGGTCACAGTGGACCGCTTCTCAAAAATGGCGTACTTTGTGGCTTTACCCGGACTACCATCTGCCCCAGAACTTGCCAAACTGTTCATATGGCATATATTCCGCCTGCATGGAATGCCTAAGCACATAGTCTCTGACAGAGGTGTTCAATTCACCAAGTTCTGGAGGGCATTTTGTCGTAAATTTGACATTGCACTAGACCCGACATCAGCGTATCACCCCCAATCTAATGGGCAAACAGAAAGAATGAATCAGACTCTCAAACAGTTCATTCGTGCCTATGTTAACACTAGGCAGAGTGATTGGGCAGAACTTTTACCCTGGGCTGAATTCGCCCTGAACTCTCATCCTGCCTCTGCCACTGGATCCACTTCATTCCAGATAGTTTATGGTCGTCAACCATTACCACCACTACCTATACCTTTGACAGGTACATCACCAGTGGCTCAGGCTATAGCTGAAGAGATTCACCAACTCTGGACTCAAACTAAGGACCTTCTACACAAAGCAGGACAACGGGCCAAAAAGCAATATGATGCTTATCACAGAGCAGCACTTCAGTTTGCGCCAGGAGACAACTACCTCCGCCTCAAATTACCTTCAGTTAGTACCACGCTACACTGGACCCTTCTCTGTCCTTCACCGTTTAGGTCCTCTGACCTAGAGCCTAAAGCTACCATCATCCATGAAGATATACGCTTTCCATGTTTCACTGCTGAAGCCTCTCATCCTCTCGGAATTCTCTCGCAAGACTCCAAATCCACAGCCTCTGGATGCTGAAGAGGACATTGCATACAAAGTAGATGACATCTTGGATATACACAAAAGAGGAAAGCATTGGGAGTACTTAATTTCATGGGAAGGATACGGCCCTGAAGAAAACAGCTGGAAGCCTGCCATTATCATCCGTGACAAAGACATGTTACATCGTTTCCACCTAACTCACGCAAGGAAGCTGAAACCCCCTGGGAGGGACCCTAAGAAGGGGGGTACTGTTGCGCCCATCAGTCGCAGATGGCTGCGACCTTTGTTGCTCACCTCATTTTGCCCAGTAGCCTCGATTTTGGCTAAGATGGCCGTCTCTGCCACTGTACGCCGACTTCCTTGGCGTTCCCGGTCGCCATCTTGAACCCAGAGTGACCTAGGGCACGTGCGCGCCTGCCTTCTTCTTGTGCACGTCATGGCGGGAACCTCAGGGGCATCCCCTCCACATGACGTCACTGCCTACGTGTATTTAAGCTAACCGGACTTTTCCATCTACGAGTTAGCAAGGATTCCATCTTGCTATTCCTTTCACTGAGACACTTCACATCGCTGTACCGGCGTTCCTGGCTGAGTGACTCAGGTACCCGCTCCTCGGGGGCCTTGCTGCACTCAGGGCTATCCGCTCCTCAGAGGGCCTTCTCTACCTGTCTCATCTTCTTCAGCTAAGTGAGTTCTCCTGCATGGGATCTCCGCTGCTGCTACTACGAATTCTCTACTGCATTGTGAGTACTAGACCTACTCTTCGTTACCTCATCTTTCCTGCTGTGTGGATCTTCAGGTTACCCCGCTCTGCGGACCACTACCAGATCCACGCTATCTTGTGCCAAGTGCCAACACCTACCTCTGGCTTAACCCGCGCTGCGGACCACTACCAGAGTTACAACGCATAAGCTATATCTGAAGCAAGTACTTTCCAGGTTACCCCGCCCTGCGGACCACTACCGGATTTATGCTGTTTTGTATCATTTACTCACATCTGCCTCCAGCCTACCCTGCACGGTGGATCACCACCGGAGCTACCACGCACAAAGTCATCCAGAAGCAAGGATTCCCCAGGTTACCCCGCTCTGCGGACCACTACCGGAGAATCCATTCCAGGTCTTCTAATTCCAGGACTGAGTTTACAACCCGCTCCTCGGGTTTCTCTTTGCTGTACAATAAATATTCTCTGACTCCTGTATCCATCACTACTGAGACCCCGCCTGTCATGGAGAGTACCCACAGGCTCCTCCCTGTGGGTGGAATCAGCTCTCTCCACGACCCAAGGGCCCACAAACCAAGTTAAAACATAACAATGCCATAATGACCTTCTTAACCCAGGAGGCTATCATTGCCCACGTCACTGATATTCCCTGTTTACCTCCACCATGGAGCACAAACAGATTTCCAAACAGCTTTAGTCATCTCCCAGTACCACTGTAAATGACGCTTAACATCCAAGAACCGCAAAAGATGGTATTCAGCTTCATCCCTTTCCCTGTCCAAGGCAGGCAGGGAAATGGACTGATTCAAATGAAACTCCAAAACCACTTTTGGCAAAAAGGAGGGCACAATCCAAAGTTGAACCGCATCCAGAGTCATACGGAGGAAAGGCTCACGGAAGGAAAGAGCCTGCAGCTCAGAGACCCAACGTGCTGAACAGACTTCTACCAGAAAATCTGTCTTCAAGGTAAGTAGCTGCAAGGAAAGAATACACAGCAGTCGAAAAGTCAGACCTGCCAAGAACTCGGGGAACAAGTCAAGGTCCCACAGAAGCACCTGAAGCCGCAATGGGGGGTGAAGAAACTTAACTTCCAGCAAGAAACGGGACACGTCTGGATGGGAAGACAAAGGCCCTTCATTAACTCTTTCCCTATAACAAGCCAGGACTGCAACTTGAATCTTCAAGTAATAAGGGACAAACCCTTAAGCAAGCTGTCCAATAAAAATTCCAAAATCAAAGGAATATCCACCTTGAGCGGTTGAGTACCTCGTTCAGAACACCAGGCCTCAAAGACCCTTCAAACTCTAACATAGTCTAGAAAAGTAGAACATTTCTGGGCCCAAAGTAGAGTGGAAATTACAGCAGGTGAATAACCCTGCTTCAACAACCAAGCCCTATCAATGGCCAAACTGAAAGCCAGAATCGACCTGGATCCTTGTGTAGAATGGGCCCCTGACAAAAGAGATCCATCCGAGACAGTAGCCTGAGGGGTCTGCACACGAGAAGTCTCTGGAGATCGGCATACCACGGCCTTCGAGCCCAATCCAGAGCCACTAAAAGGACAGTATTGATTTGACGTGCCATCTTCTGGACCAGTCTGCTTATCAAAGGCCAGGGTGGAAATGCATACAGCAGGGCACCGCGTGGCCACGCTTGAACGAAAGCGTCTATGCCCATTGCTTTTGGGTCTCAACTGCGACTTAAGAAGCTTGGAACTTTCACGATGTTGAAGGTTGCCAACAGGCCTAGATCAGGTAGGCCTCAGCGGTCCACTAGGAGCTGAAATGCCTTATCCACCAGCTCCCATTCACCTGGGTCCAAGTTTCTCCTGCTGAGGAAATCAGCTCTATTGTCCTTTCCAGCAATGTGAGATGCGGATATGCTTAGGAGATGCTGCTCTGCCCACACCATGAACGCATCTATGTCCTCCATCTGAAATTCTTGGTTCCACCCTGATGATTGATGTAAGTCACCGACGTCGCATTGTCAGACATTATCCAGACCGCCCGAGCCTCTATCTGCTCGGTGAACCACAGGCATGCTAACTGAACCGCACATGCCTCCAGTCTGTTGACGTTCCTTTGCCGCTCTGCTGCATTTCAGCGCCCTTGTACCACCAATTCCTGACAGTGAGCCCCCAGCCTCAGAGGCTCACATCTGTCATGAGTACCAACCAATCTGGCGTCTTCAGGGAAATTCCCTTCCTTAGATGATCTGCCTGTAACCACCAGTCCAACCTCACCTCTTACAGGAGGAGCAACCTCACTGCATAGTTCTGTGCTTGTGAATTCCATCAGAAAAGCAACTTGCCCTTGCCCAGGGAACAACTTTTAAAGCAGCAGCCATCAACCCTAGGACCTGCAGATAAGACCACACAGTCAGACGAACAGAGTTCCGCAGGGGTCAAACTCGCACCATAAACATGTTGATCCAAGACTCCGGCTGAAATATTCTGCCCTGTCTTGTATCAAAACGAACCCCGAGATACTCCAGAGTCTGAGATGGTTGCAAATTGCTCTTGGCCAGATTCACCACCCAGCCTAGGTCCTGTAGCAAGGAAACCATCCTGTGGGAAGCGCGAAGACTCTTTTCCATGTTCTTGGCTCAAATAAACTAGTCGTCAAGATAGAGGTGAACTAGAATGCCCTCCTTGTGGAAGGCCACTGCTACCACTACCATGACCTTGGAAAAGGTCATGGTAGTGGTAGCCCAACAGGCAAGGCCTGAAAGTGGTAATGATCCAGGACAGCAAACTGGAGGAAGTACTGATGATCCCTATGGATGGGAATATGCAGATACGCCTCTATTAGATCCAGAGATGTGAGGTACTCCCTTGCTTGTACTGCCATTATGATAGAGCGCACCATTTCCACCCTGAAATGCATGACTCATAAATGTCAGTTGATGCCCTTGAGATACAGTATGGGCCAAAACAACCCTTCCTTCTTGGGCACGACAAATTAATGGAATAACGGCCCATATTTCACTGCAATTCAGGAACAGGAATCACCGCTTTCAGGTGCAACAGCCTTTGTAATGCCACTATCATTTCTACTCTCTTCTGAGGGGAGTTGCATGAAGAGACCATAAAAGTATCCAGAGGAATGTGAAGAAATTCTAGAGCATACTTGTCCCGAACCACTTTGATAACCAATTGATCTGAAGTAATCTGGATCCACCTGTGATGAAAACGGGATAGGTGGCCACCTATCTCCTGCACAATAAATGAGGCTGCAAACCTTCATTAGGAAGACCGAGGGGCTCCACCTCTGAAGCCCATATCCTTTCGAGGCCCTCGGGGGTGAAAAGGCTGAGACCTGTGGAAGGGACGGAACCTCTGGGAAGAACCTCCCCTAAAGGCCGAAACGCCGGTAATCTCGAGAGCAGCCACTCATTTAAAAGACTGGGCAATGGGTTTCTTGAACTCTGGCAATCAAGGGACCTGGGTCTCTCCCCATTTACTTGCTATATTTTACAATTCATTGCCAAACAAAAGCGAGCTCTTGCCGGACAGTTTGGTAAGCTTGGACTTTGAAATAGTATCTGCCGACCAGTTGCACAGTCACAGCTGCCCCCTGGTGGCAATAACTGAAGCAGCGCCTCTGGTAGTTGTGCGAACCAAGTCACAGCCTGCATCAGTTAAGAAGGTGGCCCCCGGTTTTACCATAGGACCAAGATCAGACACAATGCTACCAGATTCTTGACAAAGACACAAGGTAGCCCATGCTACCAAGCAAGAAGCAATTTGTAAGTTCATTTCACAACCTCAAAAGCTTCCTTTAAGATAGTCTCAATCCTATCCTGAGCATCCTTCAGTGCCGCATCTCCCTCTACCGGGATGGTGGTACGCTTCGTGACAGAACACACCAAGGCATCCACCTTAGGGAAACGCAACTGCCTTTCTAGCCTGTGGATACAAGATTGTTGTGCGTCCATCGGTCTTCCACTGCTTCTCCCTCCTTTACCTCTCTGCTTGTGGCTCCTCCCGCTCACCTTGGACTGATGGACACTGCTGCGTTTGCTCACTGACCTCTCCGTGGTCCCCGGACCGGCTATGGTGCTGCCTCCCGCCATTCTCCTTCAAGGTACCTCTAGGGCGCGTGCATGCCGCCCTCATCTTTATTTCCACGTTGGCGCAAACCTCAGGGGCGTCCCCCTGTTCTGCTGTCACGACTCCAGGGTATATCTGCCTACTACATTTGCTAGCTCGTTGAGTTAGCAACCGGAACTCTTACGGATGGGATTTGCTCTCCGTTCCTAAGCTACTCTGCCACTCCAGCTCTACTGGAACTCTTACTACCTTTCGGAGTCACTAACAGGGTACCCGCTCCTCGGGGGCCTCTCTGTTTCTTTCAGGTGCTATCAGGAAACCGGTACTCGCTCCTCGAGGGCCCATATTCCCTGTGTCACTGCATACAACCTCAACCTTATACTTGGAAGAACTACAGTCACCATCTGTGATCACAGAAACACCTCTCTCTACAGTACTGCTTCACCGGAATCAGGTACTCGTTCCTCGAGGGCCTGCCCTCTGCTCCAGTGCCAGATCTTTCATCTAGTGGAATCTCTGCTACTGCTAGTGAGTACAACGCTACTGAGTCTCTCTGCTCTAAGGGATCAGGTACTCGCTCTCCTATTCTACTTGGGACTCTGAATGCTATTCTATTGTGTGCTCATAATTCTCAGTCTCTTTTCCACTACAGCACTGCCTACAGAGGATCTGCTGTTCCAGTGTCCTGTGAGAGATGTGTCCAGCCAGGCTCTGCAACCACTACTCACTACTGCCACCTCTGGTGGTTCCATATGCTGTTTAAATAAAGATTCACAGCCCGATCCAGTAAAGTCCGTGGGAGAGCGGACTAACGCCCGCTCTCCCGGCGCACGCACCGGCCCCTCGCCGGTGCGCGCGATCCAGTATTTAAATTAGGCGACGTGGTGCAAACGAGGAAAAGGAGGCGCTAGGGACACTAGCGCATCCCTAGCGCCTCCTTTTGGCCTGGAGCGGCGGCTGTCAGCGGGTTTGACAGCCGACGCTCAATTTTGCCGGCGTCGGTTCTCGAGCCCGCTGACAGCCACGGGCTCGGAAACCGGACGCCGGCAAAATTGAGCGTCCGGTTTTCGGCCCGACAGCCGCGGGCCGAATTCAAAATTTTTTTTTTTTTTTACTTTTTTTTACTTTTGGGGACCTCTGACTTAATATCGCTATGATATTAAGTCGGAGGGTGCACAGAAAAGCAGTTTTTACTGCTTTTCTGTGCACTTCCCTGGCGCCGGAAGAAATTAGCGCCGACCTTTGGGCGGCGCTAATTTCTTAGAGTAAAATGTGCGGCTTGGCTGCACATTTTACTTACTGGATCGCTCGGGAATACCTAATAGGGCCATCAACATGCATTTGCATGTTGAGGGCGCTATTAGGTGCCGCGGGTGGGCCGCGTGTTTTCCTCCCCTTACTGAATAAGGGGTAAGGGAAAAACACGCGTCCAGAGCAGGGTGACAGTGCGCTCCGACGGAGCACACTTTACTGGATCGACCTGTCAGTTCTGTGTTTGTCTGTCCAGAGTTTAGCCTGACACTGTGGTCCCTCACAGGACTGCCCCCCCCCCCCCCCTGGGCGTGGTCAGCTGCCACAGTGTCCAAGGATCCACCCAAACACCAATAACCATAACAATTGTATAAACCCACCAAGATCCATCCTCCTTTAAAGGACACCTCTGGCACACTCCATTCCAGATCAGTCAACTCCTGGATTGCATCCAAGAGAGGAAAGAAACAAGAAGCTTTGCATAGGGTGACCAAAATGGAATCCTTCTTCTGCATCCCCAAGGAGTCAATCCCAGCCACTCAGAGGGTCTTCAAGGTCTGAGAGGTCAAGCTTGGCAACTCATCTCTATGAAAGAAATGGAGACGAGTTCTATATGTCTCCAAATCTGGGGGAATGTCACCTTTCTCACAAGGAAAGCCACCATCATCATGATTGGTATGATCTTGATGTACCTACATTCAAGCCTTGTCAGACCAGACTGCACAAGGCGCTTGACAGTGGAGACAGGTGGAGGAGCACTCAGGGCGCAAGGACCTACCTTAGTAGGTACTGCCGATTCAGAAGACCGGCCCTGTAGAAATGTCTACAATCTTTGGAAGAATTCCACCCAGAAGGAGAATGGGTCCATTTCAGGCCCCATAAGCTCAAACTTGACATCATGAGAGTTAGTGTCCCTGATGGCTCAGCCCATGGATCAATTAAGGAAGTGGAAACTCCTGTCATGTTGCCCTTGGTCCCACTCCCCTCAGATCATGGAGGTGGGCCATTACCAGCAAAATCAGAAGGAAGTAAATCTCCCCCGAGCATCCAGGCAGCACTGACATAGGCTTAAAGAAAGGTCCAGCTGAATGGCCCTGATGTGGCATGCAGCCCAAATAGTGCTTAGGCTTCTTTGCCATGGGTGCCATGGTTGTAAGCATGCAGACAGGTAAAGGCTGTGCTTAGAGTACCCATGCCTATAAGCCGCACCCAAAATGGATGCACAAAACCTGTGCATCCAAGCCCATGTACCTAGGGTGCTCATCCAACTAGATGCCCAAACTGGGCATCCAGAACCGACACTAAGGAAAACGCCTGTGTGTTGGGTCTATCTTCTGATTGGCGGTTGTGTATCTGTATTTTCTGTCTAGGTGAGGTATGTTTGCATCACTGTATTTTATTTGGATGTTGAATTTCTGTCTGGTTATCTGTTTTGCTCTCTATCAGTCTGGGTGCGGAGTGTCTGTGTATGAGGCAATATGTGTGTGTCTGTGGTTTTTTTTTTACTCCTTTCAGCAACCTGAACAGAAACAAAAACGGGGCTTTAAGCCACTGGTTGGCAGTATGGCTATTTGGTGAATAGCCTTCATTTATGAATAGAAGGGAACCACAGCTAAAAGAATTTGCTCGCCTCTGGCCTAGTTGTCTATTACCCTTGCAGTTGCGCTGAAGGCGTTAGTCATTCTATTACAATTTACTAGAAACCTAAGCAATAAAATATTGAAAACTACTATAAATCAATGCATGTGCATGTTTTTGACTATTTTGTTAACTTACAAAAAGGCCAGCTGTACTAAGACCTTTTCCCACTGGCAAACATGGTAAAGAAATTTAAGTCACAAAATGTTCCTACGTACTAACGTTATTCTCGCTGAATCAAACTAATAAAATGAGCGGGACTCGGTTTATAACTTCCTCCTTCCGCTAATATAAAAAATAAGAGCAGCCACTAAAGAGTAAAACATCTGACTTGCAAACAACCATTTTCTCCAACTCCGTTCCATAGCGAGGAAACAGACCGACCGAGTCTATTGACGCTCGCCTCAACATCAGTAAAGTTATCTCGCAACGTACAGAAAAGAGCGCGAAGCTTCGATCTGCGCAGGCGCAACCTGCCTCTTCCCTTCCCTTCCCCCTCGCGCAGGCTTCGTACGTCTGGAACGGTAAACAGTGGCATCACGTGACTGGCCTCGGACTCACGCTGATGGCAGCGGGCTGCAAGAGGAGGACGCGCGAGGTGACGGGCCAGCCAGGAGGAGGCCAAAGCCAGCAGGGCAGTAACGAGCGCAGGCCGACGATCAGAGAGCAGCTGCGGAGCGGGAGTCATGATTAGGGGAGCAAGGGCCTCGCCCTCACTGTAGCACCGGCTGCAGAGGGGCTCGGCGGGACGTGGTGAGTAACGAGCGAGCGAGCTCCCCCGCCTCGTTCTCAGCCGCTGCCTTATAAACTGCGCTGAGAGGGAACCTTGGAGATAAATCACCCAGCTTGTGCTACAGTTAGGGCAGAGAGACCGAGAGGGAGGATTAAGACCACACGGGCCTGTCTTGTATTCTGAAAGAGAAGGCCTTCAGCACCTACATCAATTGCTGCCTCCCCCCAATCACCCGTGTTGAGGGCAGGGACCGTGTTCTACTCCCTTTCCCTGATCCCGGGGGGGGAGTGTTAGTGCGAACCGCGCCTCCTCCCTTCCCCGGCCTTCTCGTCGCCCTTCCACTCCGCCCCTTTTTTTCTCGGAGTTTCCGCCGAGCGTGAGGCCCAGCCACTGAGGCCTGTTGCTCTCTGACCTGGTTCTCGCAGGGGTAGTGCGAGCAACGGCTTGCATTCATGTGACGGTTGAAAGATGAGGCCGGGACCGCCGGCATTCCTTGAGTCCGGGATCTGGTTGGATGTCTCAGGGCCCTGCCTCCTCTGAAGGTCTCGTTATGTCTCAGGGCCACGTGCATGATCACAGGCTTCTCTAGTGCCCTTAGGAATTTGTTGCGGCTTTTAGATACCTTATTCCGTATACAGTTACCTACACACTTTAAACTACCTGTCTTAAAATCTGACCTTGCATATTTTTTTTAAACTTCAGTATGGTGTCATGCTTCCCTGCATTTTCTTTGGATTATTTTATTTCGATTGCCTTCTCGCATATATATTTTAAGTTTTGGACCATTGCGGTACTGACTAAGCCTTAGACATGCATGGTTTTTCATGGGGCTATACTGCTAGTGTTCTATATTTGTAGGCTAATTGCAGCTGTAGTATGTGTTTTTGTAATTGCTTCGTGGTTACATTTGCGGGATACAATGTAATTAATCTGAACAAAATAAAGTTGACAGCTGATCCTTTTAGGAATTTCTTGCCAATAAAACAGTTTTGAATTGTATTTTATTAATATTTAATGTATTGTGTACAGAAGGGTACCATAGCCAAGGTCTCTTTGCTATAATCAGAAACTAGAGATTGATGTATAGAAGATGCATCAAATTTCTCATAACTTCATTGTGGCATCTATTACTGCATACTTTGAGAAATAAAGAGATGGGGCCCTCCAAATGAAACTTCTTCTCAGAAGTCTTTTATTCCATTTATGTCTATACATATTTTTATAATGTTAAAACTCTTTTTAGTAGGATTTCCTTTCCCTTGATGTTTTGACCTCTTTACTGCTGTAGACAAAAGATTGCAAGTTTTTATTACATTTTAGCAACAGTGCAGTTAGAACTTCTTTCAAGTTGACATGAACAATTTTTGGTCTTTGCTGTGCTTTAAATGTCCCACTACACTTATATAGCAGGGAATCCCAATGGCATCTGAGGAAATGGCACAACGCCCAGTCAGCTGGAATGAAGGGCTCCTGTAGTAAACTATTTTTTTAATGGAACTTTTGGAGCTCTGATAACTGCCAGAGGCTCTAGAGGAGTAGCCTAGGCCCTAGTAGTTAGGATAGAGGGCTGAAAACCAAGGAAGCCAAGGTTAAAATTCTTTTTCTCCCACTGATGCTCGTTATGACTCTGGGCAAGTCACATCACCCTTCATTTCTTTAGGTATAAACATAGGGGCCAATGAAATAAGCTGAGTATTAAGTGTGCACTGAAATTAAGAGCACAGTTTCTTAATGTGCAAACTCATTTTTCTTTTAACTTCTGATGCAGTAAGCTAATGGTATGCAATATTCATTTGGAGTTAAAAAAACAAATTGTGCAAACCCAGAAAATTAGCATAAAGACAGAACAGAAAACATTTTTGTGTGCATAGATCACATTTTATGTTCAGAAAACATGTTTTCTGCACAATAAAATAAGATTTAGGTGTACAAAAATGTGTTCTCCGTGTAAACCCGCATAACGTGTTCTGATTTATATTCCACTTTTTGGCTCTTCAAACTGGATTATATTCAGGTACTATAGATATTTTCCTGTCCCCAGTAGGTTTACAATCTGACAGGCTGAGCGTTAAAACTATGCGCTGCAATTCAGCTTGGAGTTTCCTAACATGCAGGCTAATATGTTTTTTAGTTTCCAGTGCAGTAAGCTAATGGTATTCCAATGCATTGGGAGTTAAAACATGTGTTCACCCAGTTAAAATGTACTTTCAGTATGGTCTCAATGCATATTTTTTGAGGAGAGGGGTGAGGAAGCTGCCAGCGGGAGAATTTTGACATCCCCCACCGCTTAGTGGATAAGGACCGACTTATCTGAGTATCTGGCCGTGGTTAGTGATTGCCACTTAACCAGATAAGTAACTTTACCCTCCTCTGCTTCAGGTAGAAACTGACAGACTGATCCAGAAAGGTGCATACACCTGCTCTTGGACGCTCATTTTGTGAATGTAAACCTTACTGCTAATGCAGTAAGGAGTTGTATGCTCATAATATGAATATTCAAGAATGTTTGGTCAGCTTGGCACCTTCGCATAAATCTGCTTGCAACATTGGCAGTAAGGTTTACGCTTACAAAATGAGCGTTCAAGAGCAGGTAAACCTGTGCATTTGGGTGAAATGCACCTTTCTACATCGTCCTGTCAGTTTGTACCTGAGGCAGTGGAGGGTAAAGTGACTTACCCAAGGTAATGATTACCTTCTAATATGAATGTTAGATATTTTTGATTAGTATTGTTTATTGGAATGTGCATGTAGGCATCTTTTAGGTCTAACGATGGGAACCGGTCTCTCTTTTTTTTTCTTTTTAGGTGTGGTAATATTGTACCTATTGAATTCACCTTGAACTTTTTCTTTCTTTAGGAAGATGTTCAGATCTCTAAGATCTAGTATTGAATGGAGAATGCCTGTCTTTTTCGGGATCAGAACATATCTTGAATAGAAACCATTCCCGTTGCTTCTTGGGAACTGGTTGAACTGTTTTGGGTTGAAGAAGTGATTGCAGCTCTTTCCGCAAAATGGAGAGTTCTTTTGAGTGATGCTGATAAATTGGTTGGTTTGGTGATGGTATTCTTTAAAAAATCAGAAAGTATCCTTTATCTTCAAAACCCATTAGTCTGTTATTTTGACTCCACTAATACTTGAAAAGCTGAAGTCTCCCACCTACTTTCAGCTGTTGAAATTAATTTTGATAGTAGATTGGATTGGAATCAAAAGGGCTGAGTAGATCTTTGTGGAGGCTAATGGCTCTGCTTCTACTGAGATCTATGTTTTTGTTGACTGACTAATTTGCAATTGCTGATTTTGGTCGTCTGTAAGGGAAGTAGGGATTGTATTTTCTTATTTTGGAATAGTATATGGGTATATGGCTGTTTGCATGGATCTTTGTCTTTGCTTTGTCTTTGTATTGTAGGTTCTGGGTGAGAAGCTATCAGTATTCTGGGGTTTGGTTTTTTTTTTGTTTGTTTTTAATCACTTCTACAACTTCATCCCTGTTGTGGCTCCTGAGTGTTAGGACCTATGGGCAGGATTTATGCATAGAAAATGTTTTGCGCACACAGAATATGATTTATGCCCGCAAAAAATATTTTCACCGCAGAGAGCATATTGTATGCACTGCACATAAAATCCCAACTCAAGGTCCTGGCACCGGAATCATCAGCTTCTGTTAGTAGATTAACATTAGTCCCGGAAACCTTACTCCGCCACAGACTAGGAGTAGTGTTTTCTTAACGCTGGAAACTTGAAGTAAGCCAGCACACCTCTCTGTATTGGGGAATAATAGCTAATGCTATTTTTATTATTAATTCTATTAGAATTTCTGTGCAAGGGTGCCAAGGAATACCCATGGTTCTATATTCACAATTTTTGTATCCAAAACTGCATCTGCAGTAAAATTGTGTGCACAACTGCGGGTTAAATGGTGTGCTCTGCTGAGAGTATTTTATTATGTTAGCCTCTTAGATTGTAAGCCCTCAAGGGCCAGGACTTACCAACTAAACCTGAATGTAACTTACCTTTCGTTTTTGGTTTGGAAAGATAAGTAATTAAATCCAGATTTTTTTTTCAAACTTTTGGAGTTCTGTTAACTGCCAGAGGCTCTGTTTTTAAAACATCAAATTTATGTACATATGTAGCAAGCTCTCACAGGATGTCAGGGTAGAGGAAAGAAATTTAAATTTGAGTGTTCTTCTAATTTTAGTGGACAGTCTGCATTTTAATTGCACTTTCTCTCTGGTTGACTTTCATGTTGATGTGAGTTTTGTTTAGAACAGTGTTCCATTTGAATTCTCCACAGTTGAATACTGCTCCAGCCTACATTTCAAACGGTTTTACAATGGTATTTTTTAATGTTCGACTTTTCCATAATTTTGATTACTCCTCTTTCTTTAGCTTTTGCACAATGTCTAGTAGTGAGGTGGCTATGATAAATATTTCTAGTTAGCATAACCACTTTGGCTTTGTATTAATATTTGTAAATTTTAACTATCACCTACCCATCTTCTTGAAGGATAGAGAAGGTGGTATATACAGTGGCTTGAAAAAGTGTTTGACCTCCTAAAATATCAGCAGACTTGTATGGATTACAAATGACATTTATACAAATTATTCCAGGCAGTATGTTTATTGCAAACCAGCATATTCTTAAAGTAAATTTTCAAAGTCACAATTCATTATTGCTCTGCATTTTTTGTAATATAAAATTAAAAACTGAAAAATGCTGCTTGCATAAGTATTCAACCCCTGTGCCATAGAAGCTCCTGGCAGGATCCCAAACGGTTGATAAATTCCAAGTTGTTTATCCCAGGGATAAGCAGTGGATTTCCCCAAGTCCACATTAATAATGGTTTATGGACACTTTTCCCAGGAACTTATCTAAACTTTTATTAAACCTAGTTACATTAACGG
This sequence comes from Rhinatrema bivittatum, assembly GCF_901001135.1. Lineage (NCBI taxonomy): Eukaryota > Metazoa > Chordata > Amphibia > Gymnophiona > Rhinatrematidae > Rhinatrema > Rhinatrema bivittatum. The sequence continues at coordinate 405,296,348 of NC_042617.1, read as the reverse complement.
CTTTCACAACATCCTCCAGCAATGAATTCAAGTGTTTCATAAAAACATATTTTCTCCTGTCTTTAGTATATCACCTAGTAAACCTCGTTGAATGTCCTATACTCTTTATACTTTTTGAAAGTATAAAGATTTGCATTTACCTATTTTACTCCACTTGTTATTTTATAGATCTCTAACAAGTCTCTTTCCAGCCTTTTCTTCTCCAGGCTGAAGAACCCTAACCCCTTTAGCTTTTCCTTACAAGGGAAACCATTCCATCCCTCTTATTTTGGTCACCCTTTTCTGTACCTTTTCTAATTCTGTTGCATCTATTTTGAGATGTGGTAACCAGAATTTCAGACAATTTAAGGATGGTCTCACCATTGAACGATAGAGACATTATGATATTCTGTTTGTTCTCCATTCCTTCCTAATAATTACTAGCATTCTATTTGCTTTCTTGGCTGCCGACACGCGCTGAACAGAGGATTTCAATATATTATCCATCATGATGCCTAGATCCTTTTCCTGGCTGATGATTCCCAGTATGGAACCTTACATTGTATAGCTATAATTTCACTTGCGCTTCCCTACATGCATCACTTTGCACTTGTCCGCATTAAATGTCATCTGCCATTTGGATGCCCAGTCTTGCAAGATCCTATTTCAATTTCTCACAATCCTCTTTTTTTTCTTTTCTTTTTTTTTCCTTTGACTTTTAAAATTTACAATCAGGAGAATCTTGAATAAGAGCACAAATCAATCATATTACAACCATATAGAAATAAATCCATATAATTGACATTACTTAGTCCACTATGGGGGAAGAAAGAGAGATAAAGAATGAGGTAAAAGAGGTTATTGTAGCCAAAAAAAAAAATCCTTCAAAAATTGGAAGAAGGATCCATCTGAAGAAAATAGGATAAAACATAAGCATTGTCAAGTTAAATGTAAAATATTGATAAGACATGCGAAGATAGAATTTGAAATTAAGTTGGCCGTAGAGACAAAAACTCATAATAAAAACTTTTTAAAATATATCCGAAGCAAGAAACCTGTGAGGCAGTCGGTTGGACCATTAGATGACCGAGGGGTTAAAGGGGCTTTTAGGGAAGATAAGGCCATTGCAGAAAGACTAAATTAATTCTTTGCTTCCATGTTTACTAATGAGGATGTTGGGGAGATACCAGTTCCGGAGATGGTTTTCAATGGTGATGAGTCAGACAAACTGAACCAAATCATTGTGAACCTGGAATATGTAGTAGCCCAGATTGACAAACTAAAGAGTAGCAAATCACCTGGACCGGATGGTATGCATCCTAGGGTACTGAAGGAACTAAAAAATGAAATTTCTGATCTATTAGTTAAAATTTACAACCTATCATTAAAATCATTCATTGTACCTGAAGACTGGAGGGTGGCCAATGTAACCCCAATATTTAAAAAGGGCTCCAGGAGTGATCTGGGAAACTATAGACCAGTGAGTTTGATTTCAGTGCCGGGAAAAATAGTGGAAAATATTCTAAAGATCAAAATCGTAGAACATATAGAAAGAAATGGTTTAATGGAACACAGTCAACATGGATTTACCCAAGGGAAGTCTTGCCTCACAAATCTGCTTCATTTTTTTGAAGGGGTTAATAAGCATGTGGATAAAGGTGAACCAGTAGATGTAGTGCATTTGGATTTTCAGAAGACGTTTGACAAAGTCCCTCATGAGAGGCCTTCTAGGAAAAGTAAAAAGTCATGGGATAGGTGGCGATGTCCTTTCGTGGATTACAAACTGGTTAAAAGACAGGAAATAGAGTAGGTTTAAATGGTCAATTTTCTCAGTGGAAAAGGGTAAACAGTGGAGTGCCTCAGGGATCTGTATTGGGACCCGTGCTTTTCAATATATTTATAAATGATCTGGAAAGGAATTTGCAGATACAAAATTATTCAGAGTTGTTTAGTCACAAGCGGGTTGTGATACATTACGGGAGGACCTTGCAAGACTGGAAGATTGGGCATCCAAATGGCAGATGAAATTTAATGTGGACAAGTGCAAGGTGTTGCATATAGGGCCTCCTCCGTCAGGCTGCAGCGCTCCGCCCGCAGATCATCCGGCCAGTCATGGACCCTCTTCAGACAGCCAATCAGGCTGTCCCTACCGGGCCGTAAAAATCAACTCCTGCCGGTGCCGAGCGTCGCGCGCAACAAAGGGGCCGGCCCCTTTGTGCGCCCCTTCATGCAGCCCCGGAGAAAAGCCTCACCACCCTCTTCAACTCTCCACTCCTCAATTTTTGCCACATTTCAAGCTGGTTCATTGCTAGATAACCCTCAACCGCCTACATCTACCCTCTAAGCCACCAGTAGTCATCCAGCCACTTCAGCATTCATCCAGGATGATCAGCACTCACACAGGCACCTCAACATTCACCTAGCCATCTCAGCATTTATCTAACCACCCCAAGTTTCAATCGGCCACCTCAACATTCATCCAGCCTCCCCACCTTTCATTCAGCTAAGGATCGGCACTGCCATACTACTTTAATCATATCACCTCAAAGCATACTTCCACAATCCTCACTTCCACCACGCCATAGGACATCTGCTGGCAAATCCCGTCAAAGTGATCTCTTTAATCCCATCATGATGCTAGGATACCCAATACACATTTTACATCACAACACCTGTTTCAAGATGAAGCCTTTGTTACGATACCAACCTATAACTCGTAGAAATTTAACTCCGGTGATGATCTCCCCCTTTACACAACTACTTGGGCTAGCCCTTTTCACTTTAACACTATTCAACGCCCAGTCAATTACCAAAAAAACCCACATTCTTCACGACTACCTGCTTGACGCCAGGCCAGACATCTATGCTATCATGGAGACCTGGCTGAAACCCTCAGACACAGCTTTAATAAATCAACTTCCTACACAGATTTATGACGTCTTCTCCATACCTAGAAAAAAGGGGGAGGTCTCCTCATAGCAGCCAAAAAATCTCTCAATCTCACGCTACAACCTATCAATACAATACCTAAATTGGAGGTAGGCTTATTCAAATCTAAGTCGCTCCAAATCCTCCTCACTTATGCTCCCCCTGGACTTCTAGATCAAGACGCTTCTCCTATGGTGGAAATCATAGCCAAATACCTAAAACTAGATTCTCCAGCCATAATCCTTGGAGATTTTAATCTTCACATCGATGCCAACCCCAGATCTTCTAACTGTGAAACCTTCCTGTCAGCCCTTTCGGACATGGGCTTCAAACAATACATCAACCAACCCACACTTAAAGCAGGTCATACACTTGGCCTTATCTTTACAAACTCCAACCTCACTCCACTTTCACCGCCGCTATGCATCCCAGGTCCATGGTCAGACCATTTCATGATCACTGCCAACATTAGGTCATTGACAGGATCTCCTGCGCCCCCTCAGGCGACCACTCAGTACTACAGGAAACCATGCCCTTCAGAAGACCTCGGCAACTCGCTGATTAAAGAACTTTCTAACCTGGATCTATCCAACCCCAATTCTGCTATTCTCTCTTGGCAAAACATCACAGAAATGATAGCCAATAACTTATGCCCACTGTCAAAAAAACCCATAAATCCACATAAAAACAAGCAGCCATGGTTCTCAAATGAGCTCCGTACCCTAAAGCAAAATCGAAGACGGAAAGAAAAAGAATGGAGGAAGAATCCCAATCCACATTCTCTAACTATATACAAAGCCGCTCTCCAACATTACAGAACAGCAACACTTCGAACTAAAAGAGAATTCTATGTCCACCATATCCACGATATGATGTTTGACGCGAAGGCTCTTTTTTCGTATTTATCGGAACTCACCAAAACTGCTCCCCCTACTATTCCAGACGACACAGCCCAAGCGAAGGACAACGATCTCGCCGTATTCTATCAGAACAAAATTTCCAACACCCTGGCTAGATTACCAACCAGCCCAAACTCACTGCCTCCGAATACCCTCCACCTACTGAACACAGACACAAGCTTGGATTCCTTCGATCCTACTCACACCTTAGAAGTGGAAACCCTGATAAAAAGAATGAAACCTTCGACCCACCCTCTAGACCAAATACCCTCCAAATCTCTGATTCTCATACCAGAATACATCTCCAAATATCTAGCTGATATTATCAATTGTTCCCTCTCACAAGGAATATAGCCGGATGCTCTCAAGATGGTCACACTCAAACCCATACTCAAAAAACCGAACCTGGATCCGGACGACCTCAACAACTATCGCCTTATATCAAATCTCCCGTTTGTAGCTAAGATCATGGAGAAAATTGTAAATAAGCAACTTTCAAATTACCTAGAAGACCATAATATTCTACACCCGTCACAATACGGTTTCCGAAAAGAACACAATACCGAAACCCTCCTCATCTCACTCCTTGATCATGTTTACATTGGCTTTGATAAAGGACAGTCATTCCTCTTAGCCCTCCTCGACATCTCTGCAGCTTTCGATACTGTAAACCATAATACCCTTCTAAACCGGCTATCAGACATAGGAATTGCAGGATCAGCCCTTAGTTGGTTCGACTCCTTCCTTAGCAGTAGAGGCTATAAGGTTAAAATCAAGAGCAAGGAATCCTCTCACACTAACGCCCCATTCGGAGTCCCCCAGGGCTCCTCCTTATCGCCTACCCTGTTTAACATTTACATACTCCCTCTCTGCAATTTACTCACAAATCTGAAACTTAAGTTCTATATATATGCAGACGATGTTCAAATTTTAATCCCAATATCCAATTCACGCGAATCAACACTCAGGTTATGGAACTCTCACCTGCAAACAATCAATCATCACCTCTCAAGCATCAATCTGGTGCTCAACACTTCCAAGACAGAACTATTGCTAATCACTCCAGAAGGCAGTCCCTTCCAACACCAACTGCAAACCAATATACAAACATCCCACGCTAGAGATCTTGGAGTCATTATTGATAGTCACTTGAACCTAAAGCAATTTATAAAACACACTACAGAGGAGTGCTTCTACAAGTTACAAGTACTCAAAAAAACTCAAACCGCTCCTATTCCATTATGATTTTAGATCTGTCCTCCAAGCCATTCTGTTTTCCAAAATCGACTACTGTAATTCCATTTTGCAAGGTCTCCCGGCTTCTACTGTAAAACCCCTCCAGTTGCTCCAAAATGCAATGGTGAGAATTTTGACGAATACCAATCGGAGAGCGCATATCTCTCCCATTCTAAAAGATCTTCACTGGCTCCCAGTACACTTCAGGATTCTTCAAAAATCACTTACAATTATCCACAAATATATTCACCATCAGACCCCCCTTGATCTGCTACACCCCCTCAAACTGCACTCGACAGCCAGACCTTTAAGGGATGCCTACAAGGGATCCTTACATGTACCTCCTATTAAAGCTGTACAACACTCAAACATCAGAGACCGGACATTCTCCATCACAGGTCCCTCCATCTGGAACGCCATGCCTCCGGACCTCAGGCAGGAATCTTGTCTACTAACTTTTAAAAAGAAACTAAAGACATGGCTGTTCTGCCGAGCCTTCCCCGCCACTAGTCCAACAGCCTGACTTAGAATTGTCCCAGCAATCATGTAAATAAACAAGCGCTAAATCGTGTATATAAGGTATCATAAGGACTCTTACAAGTTATCATGAGGACGGCTTCTTGCCTCCCTCATATATATTCCCTTGTATATTATACTCTATCTTCGTTCCCCTTATTATTTCCTACTCCAAGTTAACACATCCTTGTTATAATGTAACTTTATACTCCTTCAAATTGTCTCTTATTATTGGTTGGTTATATGTTACTGCTTGTTCGATGTAAACCGAGTTGATTTGATTTGTATCAAGAAAGTCTGTATATAAAAGCCTTTAATAATAAATAGGGAAAAATAAACCTTGCTGTAGTTACATGATGTTAGGATCCATATTAAGAGCTACCACCCAGGAAAAAGATCTAGGCATCATAGTGGATAGTACTTTGAAATCGTCGGCTCAGTGTGCTGCGGCTGTCAAAAAAGCAAACAGGATGTTAGGATTTATTAGGAAGGGAATAGTTGTTAAAACAGAAAATGTCATAATGCCTCTGTATCGCTCCATGGTGAGACTGAACCTTGAATACTGTGTACAATTCTGGTTGCCACATCTCAAAAAAGATATAGCTGCGATGGAGAAGGTACAGAGAAGGGCAACCAAAATGATAAAGGGGGTGGACCAGCTCCCCTATGAGGAAAGGCTGAAGAGGTTAGGGCTGTTCAGCTTGGAAACGAGACGGCTGAGGGGGGATATGATAAAGGTCTTTAAGATCATGAGAGGTCTTGAATGAGTAGATGTGAATCGGTTATTTACATTTTCGGATAATAGAAGGACTAGGGGGCATTCTATGAAGTTAGCAAGTAGCACATTTAAGACTAATCGGAGAAAATTCTTTTTCACTCAACGCACAATTAAGCTCATGCAAAATATACTTAGTACCTTGGACTTTAATTAGACATTTGCAGGGAAAGTTTTTTTTAAACAAAAATTGAGCTTTAAGAGCCCAAACTTTGTCTTAATGCAAAAAAATAACTTCCTCTTAACTTATCAGGAAATATAGCAGTTTTCTTCCCCTGGAATAATCCCTCCCTTTTAGAAAAGAAAAGATGTAAGGTTAATTGATTAATCACAGGTGTAGCTGTTTCTAACATATCACTCTGTGATTGCTCCAAGAAACTGTTAGATCAAATCCTTTAGCTAAATTGGGATTAATATTAGGTTCTTCTTCCATTGAAGTCAGGCAAGTAAAATGTCTTAAATTTAGGTACTGAATCAGGCGATAACTTTAGAAATTCTAAATAGAACGTCTTAGGCATTTCAGCAGGAGAAATAATTGGACATTTAGCAACATTTTATAAAAAAAAAATTCAATCTATGCAAAATAATTTGAGAGGTTTTTCAATTTTAGAATTTAAGATTACATTCTTTCACCAGAGAAGTGCTATATTTCTGTAATATACATTTTTGGTTTATTCTAGTTATGTTATCATCAAGATCTTTAATAACCTGGGAATAACTACTGAAGAAAGCCCCACGATAACTAGTATACAGTACATCCTGGTAGTAAGAGACGGTTCCATTTTAGAAATAGCTGTCCATAAAGCTTCAAGAGTTATTATGCCCGGCTTAGATGAACAAACCAATTTTTCACCTGAATCCTCTTGTGATTTAATAATTTCGTATCATCAGTAAATTTGATCACCTTACTCCTATTCCCATTTCTAAGTTATTTATGAATATTAAAAAGCAGCAACCTTAGTACAGATCCCGGGGGCACTACATGATTCACCTTTCTCCATTGAGATAATTGACCATTTAGCCTTACTCTCTTTTAACTAGTTTTCAATCCACAATATAATATTTCCTCCTATCCTATGACTTTTTAATTTCCTAAGAAGTCTCTCATGAGGGCTCTCCTTAAACTCTTTCTGAAAATCCACGTGTTTGTTCACGCCTTCCAAAAAAATATAGCAAATTGGTGAGGTAAGACTTCCCTTGGCTAAATCGATGTTGACTTTCTCATTAAACCAGGGCTTCCCAAACCTGTCCTGGGAACTCCAGCTGGTCCAGTTTTTAGGATATCCACAATTAATTTGCATGAGATAAATTTTCATATACTGAGTCTCCATGGAATGCAAATTTATTTCATGCATATTCATATCTTGAAATTCCGACTGGTGTGGGGTCCTGTGAGAGATTTGGGATGCTCTGCATTAAACTATGGCTATCAATAATTTCAATAATTTTGTGTTAGAATAGTTTTAACCATTTTTCCTGGCACGGATGACAGGCTGTAGACTCCTGGAATTCTTTTTAAAAACTGGTGTTACATTGGCCATCCTCCAATCTTCAGGTACCATACTATACCGTAACTGATTTTAATGATAGTTTGCATAATAGTAGGTCTGCAATTTCATCTTTTATTTTTAAGTACTCCGGAATGTATACCGTCTGGTCGAGGTGATTTGCTACTCTTTGTCAGTTTGCCCTTGTACATTTCTAGGTTCACTGAGATTTGTTTCAGTTCCTCTGAAACTTCACCTTTAAATATCACTTCTGGCATGGATATCTGTCTTACATATTCCTCAATAAAGACCAAAGCAAATAATTCATTTCATCTCTCCATTATGGCCCTGCTCTCCCTTAGCACCCCTTTTACCCTCCCTGGAGAGTTGACAACCTAGCTAGAAATAGGTCTAAAATTGACTGGGGCTCATGAGGCACGGGAATTCCCTCACGTGCTCAGTAGAGCAGAAGCTGTATATGCTGAGAGAGAGGGGGCCATTTGGTGCTGCCAGATGATGTCACCTACATGTAATGGCTAATTCCTTATTGGCCCCCAGATCAGTCCAGATGAATGGAGATTTCTCGCCTACCAGCAGATGGAGACAGAAGAAAAGCTTTACGGTATTGCTGGTACATAAGATAGTGTGCCACCTGTTGTTGCTCAGTGTTCTCTATTTCCATCAGACGGTCGAGGTGCAAAACCTGCAGTTGACAAGTTTCTGGTAGTTACTATCCTCCTGGTCGAGTTTGGATAAGCAGTGGTTGGTGGTCCTTGGGTGCCCTTGTCCTTTACTCGAGGGGTTTTGAAAGTCATTCCCTTACCTCTCCTTTCTGCTCTATTATGGCTGTCTGCTCTGGAATCTGGACCTTCTACAAGGAAATGACCTTTATTTTTTCTAATCCATTCTACCTTCTCTGGGTGGTTTCTGGAGAAAGTTGTGTTTAAAAAACAAAACAAAAAACCCCCCACGGCAACCCTTTGTTTCATTTCGCTTGTCCAGCATCCCTCTCCATGGTGCGGGGGAGTTTGGATGGTCTATGCCAGCATCGGATGAGAGGGGGTAAGCGACTGCTGTTTTCTTTGAGGTGAAGAGCTGCATGGCAGTGGCTCCATGGTTTTTCCTGAATGCAGGAAGAAGTTTTCCGCTTGCATGGCAGGCCGCCAATCAAGCTAGGCCTCAGGCCTGGGCAGTGCATGCACGAATGACAGGAAGGGCAGGTTGGGAGATGGGCCTGCTCTCTGGACATGAATGGGGCCATTGTGAGGGAATTTTCTGATGTTCCTAGTTCGGGGCCTGCCATGGGTGTCCAGGATCAGCAGGGGCCATTTTGAGTTTCTTAGTTTCAAGTGCAAGTAGGGAGACCTTTGTGGACCCTGCCAATTTAGGCCCTGTTCGCGAAGGTTTTGATATGCCACAGGAGAAGGTGGTAGCTGCTCTTATATTCCCTGATGGGATAGAGCAAAGTGCCAAAGAGCCTTTTCTTTCCCCCTTCATTAGTTTTAATGCACAAGTTGTCTTTGGTTTATTTTTTAAATGAGGAAAGGATTCAATTTCTGTCTTCAGAGGCGTCCAGGAGGGGGTCTACAACATTTCTATCTCACCCTCAGTGCTCAGATTGGAGATGGTGCTTGCCAGACATTTCAATTTACTGTGGTATGGGGACCATGAGACGTTGGGAAGAAGTTTGCTGAGGCGGAGTGCCTACAGCATGTTACATTCATAACTGTGCCCACTGAGCATGGGAAGTGGTGTTTGGCTTACAAAGTTTGCAAAGTCAAGCTGCAGGCCACTAGATTGTGCACAGGCTGCAAGGCGCGGGGTCCTTCAGGCCCTACAGCTGCCACTGGAGGGAGAGAGCCAGTATAAGACACAGCACTCTTGTGGTAATCGATTCCTTAATGGTGTGCAGCACGGCAGTGTGGGAAAGGTGGCTGTATTATCTTTTTTTTTTCTCCATGACTCAGGGCTGTGTGGAGCTTAGAGTATCGGGATTGGAAGCTGGATCTTGATCTCAAACAGATCTTGGAGGTTTTGGTTTTGGCTCTTTGGGCTGCTGTGGCAGGAGATTCATGGCTTGAGCTGGCTACCAAGTAGATGGGCCATGAGAAAGCTTAGAGTTATTACTCCTGGGGAAATTCTGCACACAAAAATTGAAAATTCTGCATACTTTATATTGGTTAAAATAGCACAATATATATGACAATCTTTAAGTAATTCATTTAAAATATAACATAAATTTTATTAGTTAAAGATGTAGAGTTTTAAATATTTTGAGCAGAATTTCCCTAGAAAGTACATTGTAAGAATGCCCCCTGCTCCCCTGCCAGTCTCCTTTCACTTTGCCTTCTCATGTCCCCAAACTTCTTCACCCTCTACTATCTCTCCCCTTCCCCGCTAGGCTCAACCCCTTCCACTCTATATCCACTCCCAGAGTTTGACCCCTCTCTCAGTACTGCCTCTCACAAGGCTCCCTCTGTCCCTCTCTCTCTCACTCAATTTTCCATCTCTCTCATGCATATACACATCCCCTCATACAGGCTTCCTCTCTCTCTCACACCCCCCCCCCCCCTTCACACAGGCTCCCTTTCTCATGCATACACCCTTATACAAGCTGCCTATCTCTCTTATACACACATCTCTGCACATTGGCTCCCTCTCTCTTTTACACACACAGGCTCCTTCTCTCTCATGCACATACACCCCCTTATGTAGGCTCCCTCTCTCTCTCTCTCTCTCTCTCATACATACACCTTCACACAGGCTACCTGTCTCTGTCATACACATACCCCTGCACATTGGTTCTCTCTCTCTCTCACATACACAGGCTTCCTCTCTCTCGTGCACATACGTGCTCCCTCTCTCTCGCTCTCTCATGCATACACCCTCACACAGGCTACCTATCTTACTCGTGCGCACACACACACACACACATCCCTTCACACAGGCTCCTTCCCTCACAAACATGCACACTCACTCACTCCCTCACATAACACACACTCCCTTTTCTTACGCACACCAGCTCCCAATCTCTCACACATGTACACATTCCTTCACAATCTCCTCACAAAGACTCCCTTTCTCTGGCACACACACCCTTATTCATGCTCTCCCATACACACATACCAGCTTGCAGTCCAATTTCTGTGCAGAGGGGGAATTCTGCGCTCCACCGTAGCGCAGAATTCCCCCAGGACTAAGTTATTAAAGCTGCCTCTGGTGAATGCCTTGGTTTCAGCTGTTTTTAAGAATGCCTCTGTCCCTGTTGAGGGCTTTGCACCTCTTAGGTTTTCCAGGGGTTGAAGATGGACAAACATAGACTCTGGCTGCATCACAGGCTATCTGATGTGTGGTCTGAATTGAACTTTTCAAGAGAACTTGGTGAAGTGTCTTGGGGAGTTGAAGGTCCATCAGTTGCCAGATCATAGGTCCATGGGTGCCTGGAATTCCTGCCCTAGCAGGCAGAATTCTTGGAGGCCAGGAGGTAGTGGCAGGTGGACAAAGTTCCTTCTCACAATAATGCTATATAGGGAAATCCCAGCTTTGTTTTTGGCCAGTAGACATCTGATCGACACCTCCATTGGACAACTTGCCAGATTGCAATAGAATTCTCTTTGAAATGGATTTGGAGTCAGACTCATAAGTTGCTGAAGAAATAAGCCTTAGTTGTCATGGATGGGGGTTGTCTAGCTGGCTCAAGTTTTGAGGCAAGATGCTTCCAGCCTGGAGAGGGATCATCTTCTCACAGACCATTTAACTGGCAGCTTGCTATCTTTTTGGCTTTGATCCCAGTGCCCATGTCTTGTTGTGCCAAGGAGAGGTCTGTTTTCGTCCCATTCTGGACCTCAAAGACGTCAGTCGTCATTTACAAGTGAAGCATTTTCGCATGAAGAAGTTGTGCTCAGTGATAAAGGCTGTGCAGTCGGGGGAATTTCTTATCTCTCTGGATGTCAGATGCCTAGATCCACATTCCCATCTGACAAGAACGTCAACACTTCTGCGGTTCACAGTGTTGGGATGCCACCTTGTTTCAGGCGCTGCCCTTGGTCTGGCCATTGCTCCCAGAACCTGTTCCAAGGTAATGATGGTAGTTGCAGCAGAGTTGAGAGAGGATGGCCTCCTGGTACTCCTGTATTTGGATGACTGGCTGATTTGCGCCAAGTTGCTGGAAGAGAGCTGCCTGGTGATTTGCAAGGTGATTTCCCTTTTGCAAGAGCTCGGCCGGGTGGTGAACTAGCCAAGAGCAGTCTTCAGCTTATACAGTCGCTAGAATACCTGGGGGTTCATTTTGACACAAAGCAGGCCAAGGTATTCCTGCCGGCAGCTTGAATTCAGAAGTTGCTAGCTCAACTCAGTCTGTTGTTGAACACTCTTCGCCTGACTGTATGGTTTTATCTGCAGGTCCTTGGCTTAATGGCATTGACCTTAAAAGTGGTGCTGTGGACGAGGGCGCATATGAATCCTCTTCAGTGCTTCCTGCTGTCTCGGTGGAATCCTCAGTCTTAGGACTATTCGATTTGGCTCTACCTGCCGATGGAGGTCTTCTCCCAACTGCAGTGATGGCTGCAGGCGGGTCATCTACAGAAGACCATTCTCTCCAGACTGGCTAGTCCTGACAACGGATGCAAGTCTCCTTGGTTGGAGAGCTCACTGTCAGGAGCTGATGAAGCAAGAGTGCTGGAGTACAGAGATTCTCTCTGGAACATCAATTGTCTGGAGGCCAGGGTGGTCCAGTTGGCATGTTTACAGTTTGGCAATAGACTGCAGGGTTGCTCTGTCCACATGATGTTGGACAATGCAATGACTGTGGCTTAAATCAATCGGCAGGGAGGTACCAAATGCCAGCAAGTATCACAGGAAATAGATCATCTTATGGAATGGGAAGAAGTGCATCTCCAGATGATAAGAACATAAGAACATGCCATACTGGGTCAGACTAAGGGTCCATCAAGCCCAGCATCCTGTTTCCAACAGTGGCCAATCCAGGCCATAAGAACCTGGCAAGAACCCAAAAACTAAGTCTATTCCATGTTACTGTTGCTAGTAATAGCAGTGGCTATTTTCTAAGTCAACTTAATTAATAGCAGGTAATGGACTTTTTCTCCAAGAACTTATCCAATCCTTTTTTTAAACACAGCTATACTAACTGCACTAACCACATCCTCTGGCAACAAATTCCAGAGTTTAATTGTGCGTTGAGTGAAAAAGAACTTTCTCCAATTAGTTTTAAATGTGCCACATGCTAACTTCATGGAGTGCCCACCCCCCACCCCCCAGTCTTTCTATTATCTGAAAGAGTAAATAACCGATTCACATCGTGGGCTATATGCACACAGAGATAATCTGTTAGTGAAAGCTGAAAAAGAGCCTTTGGAGAGGATTGCTTGTGTATTACCTTATTCAACTAGAAGTGATTGTATACGGAAGATCATTAATAGTCACTGGAATTTGTTGAATTCTATTCCAGGCTGCCAGGAACGCCCAGTGTTCGCTTTTTCAAAGGGACAGAATTTGAGAGCTTGTGTCACTAATAAAGTGGATAGACAATTGATGATAACTGATACGGACAAAGTTTGTTCAGGATGTTCAGTATGTTCAAATTGGCTACGTTTAGATAGTTACCAATATGATAAGCATCGGGAACCATATGTATTTGATAAGGAGTATTCGTGTGCGGCTAAGAGGGTTATATATGGGATACTATGTCCGTGCCAGTTATTATATATTGGTCACACGAAGCGTCAAATTAGAGTGCGTATCACTGAGCACAAAAGCAACCTGAGGCTTAAAAAGGAGGGGGCACCACTGGTGTCCCATTGGACCCTTATGAAACACAATGTTGATCAATTGGCTTTTTTTGTGATCACGCAGATTAAGCCTAATGTTCAGGGTGACATTACTAGCATTCTATGGAGATTAGAACAGAAGTTCATATTCTGGTGGCATACTGTGCAACCGCATGGCTTGAATATAGCAATTGATTGGGAGGCTTTCTATAAATGATTTGGGTATGCTTAGTGTGTTGGTATTCAGGTGAGTATGGTATGGTTGGTGTAAATATAAGTGAGTAAATGGGAGTGTATGATTATGGTGTAGTTGAATATATATTTGAGTATTAGAATATATATATTGTGTGGAGAAAATATGATTGAGTTTATTGATTACAGTATATATGTGACTTTGGATATAAATATCTGATGATGAGAAAGTTATTGCTTATAATTTATGGCGTTGGACGTCATTTATAAGGTTTAGGGTGACTGGGCAGTGTACATATGTATGTGATTGGTGGTTTGCAATTGTGTGATGTTTTGAGTGTTGTGGATATGAATGTGTTTTGGTGCATGAGTTGGTTGTGTTGTGATTACAATGTGTATATATGGTTTTGTATACCAAAATCTAGTTTGACGGGACTGCTATTGTTTACCATCTGGCTTGCAGCACAGTCATATGTAAGGCTAGTGGAGATTGGTTGCTTTGTATATGTGATTCTATTGGTTGTTGTGAAATCACATGGCTTTGGGAGCTTGGTGTGATTCTATTGGTTGTTGTGAAATCACATGGCTTTGGGAGCTTGGTGTGATTCTATTGGTTGTTGTGAAACCACATGGTTTTTGGGAGTATCGTGTGATTTGATTGGTGATGTTGTGTGTTTTGGGTGTGGCTGAGTGAGAGGTGCTTATAGACTGCGTCTTAATCTTGTGGTTCACTGCACTTTGAAAAGGATTGATTGCTGTTAAGATGGTGGACGCTGTTATGCTTTCATTATTGGGATATTCTCTTGGTGCCTGCTAAGCTGTTTATGAGGTAAGGATGGAGGGAAGCAGTTTGGTCAACTTGAGCTTTTGAAAAGGGTCAGTTTCATTGTGTGTTTTGTTACAGGCACACATAAAGTGGATTGTATGATAAGTGGAACAATTAGAATATACCAGGAATTGTTGAAGATATATTTGAGGTGGGTGTAAAATCTTTCAGTAATGTGAGGATGGATATTTGAGTTAAGGGTTGGTTTTATATGGTGTTTTTTATATTATAGGTGGTGATATAACTGAGAAGGTGTGCAACAGTGCCAGTGATTGAAATTGGAGGAAGTGTGTTTTAGGTGAAATATAACAGCTGTATGGGTTGGGGGGGTGATACATGGCATTGTATTGTAATGTAAGATAACATCTGTTATTAATTTGTGTGAAGGTGTAATAATCTGGAGGGTGGAAGGCCGGTGGGTCTCGTCGTCTCCGGATGAAGTGGGAGTGATTTGTCCCCTGAGGAAGCTGCGGCGAAACGGGGATCCCTGTTGGGACGTTGTGAACTACTCCCGTGGAAAGAATACATTTAGGATTTAAGAATTTGTGTTAAGCACTTTAAGTGAAATATGTATGGTGCATCTATTAAAAGGGAATAGATGGGGTTTTAATGGGTGGGGAGTGTATGTGGATGAGTGATTGTAGTGGGTATATGTGTTTTAAATGTTAATACATTGCTGCTAAATAAATGTGTATATTTTTGTATATTGGGTTGCACATGTTTTTGAATTATTGTAAACATCAGTGGATGTAATTAATAAAAATGATAAAAAATTGGTGTATGTATTATGTTAAGCACTGCTGATAAATGGTAATATTGATGACAAAATTGTTATGAGATTACAGTAAATTGTGAATGTCAATGCTAAGAACATAAGAACATAAGAAAATGCCATACTGGGTCAGACCAAGGGTCCATCAAGCCCAGCATCCTGTTTCCAACAGTGGCCAATCCAGGCCATAAGAACCTGGCAAGTACCCAAAAACTAAGTCTATTCCATGTAACCATTGCTAATGGCAGTGGCTATTCTCTAAGTGAACCTAATAGCAGGTAATGGACTTCTCCTCCAAGAACTTATCCAATCCTTTTTTAAACACAGCTATACTACCTGCACGAACCACATTCTCTGGCAACAAATTCCAGAGTTTAATTGTGCGTTGAGTAAAAAAGAACTTTCTCCGATTAGTTTTAAATGTGCCCCATGCTAACTTCATGGAGTGTCCCCTAGTCCTTCTACTATCTGAAAGAGTAAATAACCGATTCACATCTACCCGTTCTAGACCTCTCATGATTTTAAACACCTCTATCATATCCCCCCTCAGTCGTCTCTTCTCCAAGCTGAAAAGTCCTAATCTCTTTAGTCTTTCCTCATAGGGGAGTTGTTCCATTCCCCTTATCATTTTGGTAGCCCTTCTCTGTACCTTCTCCATCGCAATTATATCCTTTTTGAGATGCGGCGACCAGAATTGTACACAGTATTCAAGGTGCGGTCTCACCATGGAGCGATACAGAGGCATTATGACATTTTCCGTTTTATTCATCATTCCTTTTCTAATAATTCCCAACATTCTGTTTGCTTTTTTGACTGCCGCAGCACACTGAACCGACGATTTCAATGTGTTATCCACTATGACACCTAGATCTCTTTCTTGGGTTGTAGCACCTAATATGGAACCCAACATCGTGTAATTATAGCATGGGTTATTTTTCCCTATATGCATCACCTTGCACTTTTCCACATTAAATTTCATCTGCCATTTGGATGCCCAATTTTCCAGTCTCACAAGGTCTTCCTGCAATTTATCACAATCTGCTTGTGATTTAACTACTCTGCACAATTTTGTGTCATCTGCAAATTTGATTATCTCACTCGTCGTATTTCTTTCCAGATCATTTATAAATATATTGAACAGTAAGGGTCCCAATACAGATCCCTGAGGCACTCCACTGTCCACTCCCTTCCACTGAGAAAATTGCCCATTTAATCCTACTCTCTGTTTCCTGTCTTTTAGCCAGTTTGCAATCCACGAAAGGACATCGCCACCTATCCCATGACTTTTTACTTTTCCTAGAAGCCTCTCATGAGGAACTTTGTCAAACGCCTTCTGAAAATCCAAGTATACTATATCTACCGGTTCACCTTTATCCACATGTTTATTAACTCCTTCAAAAAAGTGAAGCAGATTTGTGAGGCAAGACTTGCCCTGGGTAAAGCCATGCTGACTTTGTTCCATTAAACCATGTCTTTCTATATGTTCTGTGATTTTGATGTTTAGAACACTTTCCACTATTTTTCCTGGCACTGAAGTCAGGCTAACCGGTCTGTAGTTTCCCGGATCGCCCCTGGAGCCCTTTTTAAATATTGGGGTTACATTTGCTATCCTCCAGTCTTCAGGTACAATGGATGATTTTAATGATAAGTTACAAATTTTTACTAATAGGTCTGAAATTTCATTTTTTAGTTCCTTCAGAACTCTGGGGTGTATACCATCCGGTCCAGGTGATTTACTACTCTTCAGTTTGTCAATCAGGCCTACCACATCTTCTAGGTTCACCGTGATTTGATTCAGTCCATCTGAATCATTACCCATGAAAACCTTCTCCATTACGGGTACCTCCCCAACATCCTCTTCAGTAAACACCGAAGCAAAGAAATCATTTAATCTTTCCGCGATGGCCTTATCTTCTCTAAGTGCCCCTTTAACCCCTCGATCATCTAAAGGTCCAACTGACTCCCTCACAGGCTTTCTGCTTCGGATATATTTAAAAAAGTTTTTACTGTGAGTTTTTGCCTCTACAGCCAACTTCTTTTCAAATTCTCTCTTAGCCTGTCTTATCAATGTCTTACATTTAACTTGCCAATGTTTATGCTTTATCCTATTTTCTTCTGTTGGATCCTTCTTCCAATTTTTGAATGAAGATCTTTTGGCTAAAATAGCTTCTTTCACCTCCCCTTTTAACCATGCCGGTAATCGTTTTGCCTTCTTTCCACCTTTCTTAATGTGTGGAATACATCTGGACTGTGCTTCTAGAATGGTATTTTTTAACAATGACCACGCCTCTTGGACATTTTTTACTTTTGTAGCTGCTCCTTTCAGTTTTTTTCTAACAATTTTTCTCATTTTATCAAAGTTTCCCTTTTGAAAGTTTAGCACGAGAGCTTTGGATTTGCACACTGTTCCTTTTCCAGTCATTAAATCAAATCTGATCATATTATGATCACTATTGCCAAGCGGCCCCACCACCGTTACCTCTCTCACCAAGTCCTGTGCTCCACTGAGAATTAGATCTAAAATTGCTCCCTCTCTCGTCGGTTCCTGAACCATTTGCTCCATAAAGCTATCATTTATTCCATCCAGGAACGTTATCTCTCTAGCGTGACCCGATGATACATTTACCCAGTCTATATTGGGGTAATTGAAGTCTCCCATTATTACTGCACTACCAATTTGGTTGGCTTCCCTAATTTCTCTTAGCATTTCACTGTCCATCTCACCATCTTGACCAGGTGGACGGTAGTATACCCCTATCACTGTAGTCTTCCCTGATACACAAGGGATTTCTACCCATAAAGATTCAATTTTGTATTTAGTCTCATGCAGGATGTTTATCCTGTTGGACTCTATGCCATCCCGGCATTCCCTATGTATGTTGTGATGTGATGAGTAGGGAACTTGTACTCTCTCACTTTGTGATTACCATAACAAGAAAAATACAGACACATGTAAAAGAAAAACAATGAGAGATCCCAATAAGCAGGCATTACCCCATATGCAGATTATAAACAGCGTTCAATGCATCCTGTCTCCAATGATTCAAATAGAAAATAAAAGAGAAAAAAAAGAGAAGCTTCCTGGAACTGAGAACAAAGTCAGCGCCGTGGCTGCCACTTAGGCGAAGAACCAGAGGCAGGCACACTACCAGCCATGTTCACAGGAGCCCGCTGTCCGTAGCAAAATGAACCCCCCCCCCCCCTGAACAAACAGCAAAGAGGCTCCATCTGCCGCCAAACAACGCAGCACAAAGGGAATAATAACGAAAAAAAGGGGCACTCCCTATGAGGCACCATAGCCTTAAAGCCTCAATGTTCCAGTGTCATTTACTGCCGGCATCTTTCCCAGCAGGATAGAGGCAGTCTTCTTACTCACGGACCGGAGCTCCTGTTCCCTCCGGTGCAGATGCTTCTAAATTTGCCAAGTATTCTCAGGTCTCCTCCGGAGTGTTCAGGCAACAGACGCCATTCGAGGTGGGCACTCGCAGGCGAGCGGGACAGACTATAGTCGCTTGCAGATTCAGGGCATAGAGACGATTAAAAAAATGGCGTCAGCGCGCGTCTCTGTTGACTGAGGCCCGCTGAAAAATCCTGAAAGACTAACACCTCACCGTTTTCAAATTCAAGCCCCTTCCCAGCACGGGTAGCCCGGAGGATTAGTGATTTATGTTGAAAGTTCAATATTTTTACAATCGTGACCCTTGGTTTCGCTGCGGCATCCCTTTTAGGACCTAGGCGGTGGGCCCTCTCGATCCTGAGTGGGTCATGTAGCAGGGGAAGTTCCAGGATACGTGGCAGCCATTCCTCCAGAAAAGGAGCCAATTCTTTTTCAGTTATTTTCTCTGGAAGCCCAACAAAACGTAAGTTCGAACGTCTGGACCTGTTTTCAAGGTCCTCCAAGCGGTCGGACTGCTTTGCCAAAGTAGCTTTAATAGAAGCCAATTCTTTTCGCATGCCCTCCTGGTCATCCTACACATCTGAGATGCGCTGTTCAATGCCGGTAAAGCGCAATTCGAAGCCAGCGATAGAAGCTGTCAGTTGTGTCAATTTATTAGAAATAGATAGCAATTCTGGTCCAAGGGCTTCACGTACCATCGAGCATATCTCCTCCAGTGCTATAGTCGGGAGTATATCGGAGACAGCCCCTTCATCTTCCAGGGCCTGCTCAGGTGAACGAGTCTTATCTTTTTCTTTCTCCTTTCTCGCTGCTCTGGAAGTCATTCTGCTGGATGCAAGCAAATATGATTTTAAACTAGGGTATCCACTTTATACTGTAGTTGGTGGTCTTAGATGGGGTGGGATGGAGGTAGAAAGGCCGAGAAGGGAAATCCCACATCTGATTCTCTTACCTCATCACGTGATCTCCATGGCAATTTCTTATGTTCAGTAGCATGGGATCTAGTTAGTGTTTGGGTACTTGCCAGGTACTTGTAGCCTGGTTTGGCTTTTGTTGGAAACAGGATGCTGGGCTTGATGGACCCTTGGTCTGACCCAGTATGGCAGTTCATGTTCTTATGTCCTTTTGCTGCCATATGATTTCATAATGATCCTCCTGTGTGCCTATGTTTTACAGGACTTACTAGTACGTATTACTCCAGTCCCTAGACTACATACTTGTCTGAGCTCAATGTTGCAAGTTGCAATGGTTATTTATTTAGGCATTTTATATACCGTCGTTCCAAATGTAGATTACAATGGTTTACAAGATCCGCATACATAGTCATGGTCAATGACCACATTCTGTGTGTTAGCATACACCTTCTAGTTCAACACTTCATTGGTTATCTATTAGACTGGTAAACAAAGTTTTTGGTTCCTTCAGGCTTTTTGGTGTTCCAAATAGATTTTTTTATGCTGATCACAGGTATTACTTCAAAATTTGTACATCATGTAAGGTTTTTGAGAAACGGCCAATTTTGTGTTACAATAATTGTGAAATTTTAAAACATAATCTCTCGTACATATATTTTCTTGCTGGACAGTAGTTTTTTATGATATTTAAAATTCATGTCATTTTTGATGGCCATAAGCAACGTAACATGTAACAAAGACTAACTTTTTTTTAAAATACACCAAGAAACTCTGCCTGATCATGCCAGAACTTGCTCGGGCAAGCCCCAACTCAGCTGCAAGATTCCAACTTGTTTCCATGACGAAGCAGCCTTATATAGGCAGCAGCAAAGAGTAGTCTCCTATGCAACGTCTGTGTGAATGAGCGAATCGTATCGCTAAAACTGAGTTTAAAGCTTGTGAATTTAATTTCATATACTTTATGAAATGTCTTGCCAATGTCGTGACACGTTTTGTTACATCTGTGGTGAGTTTACTCTGAAAGCACAGAAAAAGAGTATAACTGCACTCATTAAGAAGGCGTATGAATTATACTTCGGGTGCAAAATTGGTGACCAGGACAGAGCATGGCTCGTCATATATGTTGCGCATCTTGCGCCAGTAGTCTGCGAGCTTGGCTGAAAGGTGTGCGACCATCCATGCCGTTTGCCATTCCAGTGATTATGGAGGGAACAGAAAGATCATGTAACTGTTACTTCTGCATGACAAATGTGTCGGGATACTCATCAAAGAACATGAAGTTTGAGTGCCCTAACCTTGCATCGGCAATAAGACCAGTGCCGCATGACGACATTCTTCCTGTTCCAAAACCACCAGAGGTGTGGACACTTGATGAGGAGGTAGGCGATTATGGCGAGCCGTCGCAGATGGAAGCTGCGGCTGATCCTGACTTTGTGCCATCAACATCCAGTGATCCTCATTTAATATCTCCAGTCAGAGCTGAATGATCTGGTCAGAGATTTGACTTTATCGAAGAGTCAGGCGGAGCTGCTTGGGTCAAGGCTGCAAGGATAGAATCTTTTGTAATCTGAAATGAAAATTTCAGTATTTCGCAGCCGTCATGAAGATTTGACGAAATATTTCAACCAAGTAGACAGTCTGACTTTTTGCTGTGACATCAATGGATTGTTTTGTGCTCTCGGATGTGACCACGACCCAATGGAATGGCGACTGTTTATTGATTCATCAATCTTAAGTTTGAAGGCCGTTTTGCTGCACAGCGGCAATATCTACCCATCAATACCTGTCGGACATCCCCTTCATATGAAAGAAACTTATGAGAACATGCAGCAACTGCTGAACCACATTGAGTACTCTAGGTACAACTGGAATTTGTGTGGTGATCTCAAGGTAGTTGCAATTTTACTGGGTCTGCAGCTTGGTTACACCAAGTATTGTTGCTTCCTTTTTGAGTGGGACAGTCGAGTAAGAGATTTGCATTACATCAGAAAAGTCTGGCCTCTCTGCAAGAAGTTGGTCCAAGGGCAGAAGAATGTTGCGCTCGACCCATTGGTGGATCCAAGTAAGATATTTCTTCCACCTTTGCACATCAAACTTGGGCTGATGGAAAAACTCCGTTAAGGCAATGAACAAGCAAAGTAAAGCCTTTGATTATTTGCGGCAAATGTTTCCACGCATAAGTGACGCCAAGAAAAGAAGGTGTTTTCATTGGCCCACAAATCTGAGCTGTGATGAAGGACAGCCACTTTGATGGTCTTCTGCAAGGTACAGAACGTGTTGCATGGATAGCCTTCAAGAATGTCGTTTGTAACTTTCTAGACAACTATAAGGCAGCAAACTGTCGAACAGGTTGAAAATCTGCTTCAGGCATACAAATTGATGAAGTGCAACATGTCATTGAAGATACATTTTCTTCATTCCCACTTGGACTTCTTCCCAGATAACCTTGGTGCTGTGAGTGATGAACATGGCGAAAGGTTTAATCAAGACATTGTCAAAATGGAGAAACAGTATCAAGGCAAGTGGAACCCCCTCCATGCTTGGTGACTATTGTTGGACTCTCATCTGCGAAGTGTCAGACAGTGATTACAAACTAAAATCTGCGGCAAAACATTTTTAGTTTTGTTTTCTGGTGACAACCTTGCCATTATAGCTTATGCCGCTACAGACACTTAACAATGCTTAATGTATATCGCACTTTTCTGGCAAACGGTATGTGATACAGACATAAAAGCATATTTGTGTTCAGCTTGTTAAAATCTACTAGTTTCACTGAAGGTTGTGGAGGAAACAAAATGTTCCCAGAAATTTGTTTATCAGTGTTATCTTATCTTTTTTTCATCAGGTTTTTGAGGTTTATGCTTTTGAAGAGAATACTGGCAGGCTGATGTAGCTGCAGGGGTGTATATACTGTGATGTCACTTTACTCAGTCTCTATCTGCTGGTAGGAATGCATAACCCACTTGTTCTGGATTCATCTGGTTGTTCTAAAGAAAAGGAAATTATCAGGTAAGTAGTAATTTCTCATTTAGAGTTAAAGATAAATGTGAGCACATAGGTATGCATATCTGTGTGTGTATATATCTGACATTTAAGGTCACTGGTTTTCTACAGTGTTGTTATAGTTGCTATAACATCCATTTGCTGTTTTCTATGGACTTGTGGGAAGCCAGGGGCCCTTCTACTGCTGCCTCGGAGAACCATCTGCTGGACTGATACATACTCCCCTTCCTGTCTTCCCCTCCACCTCTTCCCCAGCTGGGTCTATGCACATTCCTAGCTACACTATCAGGCTACTTCAGATATACTTGTGCGTGCAGACTGACGGTGTAGCCAGGAATTTGTATAGACCCAGCTGGGGAAGAGGTGGAAGGATGTGCATTCGTTGATCCATCTGTTTTGGTGGTGTGCACATATCTCATGAATGAAAGGTAGGCATGCAAAACTGATTAGATGGCCACCTATATGTGTGCATACCATCATTTTTGTGCACCTGCCGCAGATTTTCGTTCATGAGATACGTGTACCTTCTTTTCGTGAGATATGCACACACTGCCGAAATGAATGGACCAACAAATGCACATACACAATGTTTGTATGCAATGCAGAACTCCAGCATAGCATGGGAGGTGGCATGTGGAGGGAAATAGAGAGAAGGGGTTCATTAGGCAGCTTTTGGGGCATATGGTACTGGACAGTATTATCTGTGGGGGAGGGTGTGATAATGTGACCCTGTATAGAGAATGGGGAAGAGATGAAGTAGTTTGGAAAAGGGATATGGGATGTGGAGTGAGAGTGGATATAGTAATGGCATGATGAGGGGGGGGGACTAGAGGGGTTGAAGAAGAGTAGATTTCTAGGAGAGTAAAGTTAGTTGAGAGGGGAGTAAAAATGCTGGAGTAGAGTAAAGAAAAAAAGTAAAAAAAAAAACAAAACATCCGAAAACTAAATTTGGAAAAGAAAATAATTCAGACATGCATAATAGCTTGGAGAAATTCCATTCTTAAAACATTTACCCTTGAGCTGCCAGTGGAGACCCAAGGGCATTGCTTGTGATTGATTTATATACTGTATATATGAAGCTTAATTAGTAATGTCTTGTATATTTAAAAACTCCAGAAAGTTGGATTTGCACAGGTCTAAAATAGTGGTCTTTGTACAAAAAGTTATTTTTGTTCTGTCAAGTGTAATAAGGTGTTTTTTTTTTTCCCAAGACTAGCACAGTGGTTTTATGCAAATAACGTGGCAGAGCTATATACAAAGAATCGCGTGTGCTAAGTGGCTAATGCAGCTCTTAACACCAATGAGGAGCAAACCTTTTTAATACCCCACAGCTCATGGCGGTCTGCCTAGTCCTTTGTTTTAAATTTGACCTGAAATGTAAAAGTCATGATTTTGTTGCTGTCACATTAAAGTATGCTTCTTTTAGAAAAAGCTGTTTTTTTTTTTTGTTTTGTTTTTAACTTTCTCCCTTTCTTTGTGTTTTGTTTTCACAGAACTCAAACACAGAAGTCTTCATGGATATAGTTGATACATTTAACCATTTAATTCCCACCGAACACTTAGATGATGCCCTTTTCCTAGGATCCAATTTGGAGAATGAAGGCTGTGATGATTTTACTGCAAGTCACAATGTCTTAGAGGACTCTCTGAAAAACATGCTTAGTGACAAGGACCCCATGCTAGGATCTGCGAGCACCCAGTTCTGTTTACCAGATTTGGACAGCAATGATCCCAATTTCCAGATGCCTTGCTCAACAGGTAATTTAGCAGAAATTTACCAAGAAATGTTTCTATAGGTGTGAAGTAAAAGAAAAACTCTTTTAAAATTAGATCTTATTAGCACATTTTTAAAACCCATCTAAAGAAATATAGTTGTATAAAATATTAGACTGACTTCTGTAAAGGCTTCATTAGATTTTGGGGGTATACTTTACATATTTGTTTCAGGTCAGTTATCATGTAGTGTATATTTTGTATAGTTCACTAATCCGAAGTCACTTCATTAATCGTGTGCATACACAATCAAACCTCCAAAATAATTCATTCTTAAATTATTTATAAATCATATTTAACTGTTAATGTAGGACCATCATAATAAGCACTCCCGGTCACCCGACCTTCATTGCTTTGCTCTTAATCGTTGGTCCAAAAATTATGTAACTTTTTTTAGATTTCTTTTTGCAAATAAAATTCACTTATCTTAATGGTTGAGTTCAAAGTCTGTTTTCATTTATTCCGATACGCGCTGTGTTTCAAGATTCATGTCTGCGTCAGGGGATAAGAACTTTCAACCAATGTTGGTTCATCTGTCAAGTTTATAAAGAAACATAAAAATTAGTACTAAAATAGAATACTTCTAGCACAATAAGTAATGGCGTGCACTCACTACTTTATTTATATATATATATATATATATATATATATATATATATATAATCATCTTCCTCTGGTTCGAATCTCCCCCAGAAGTAAAAGTTACTGCTTATAACCTAAATAATTCTGACTCTGCACCAGTCAGAAAATTGTCTGGATAGTGACATCATCGGTGTCCAGGGTCCTATGTTCTGTAACTTTACCAATCAGGAAATTACCTTGGTGGTGATATTGGTATCCCAGGACCTAAATTCTTACTGTCAGTCCAATCAGAATTAGGATGAAAACAATTCGGATGTTGATGACATTGGTAAGTGCATCCATCAGGTCCTGGGATACTGATGTCATCACTAAGGAAACTTCCTGATTGTTAAAAATATAAAACATAGGTTTATTGTACAGTTTACAGTTGATTGTACCTTTCTCGCTGAGTGATGCTGATTTTGTACGTTTTGCATTATATTTCTCTAATAAAACTTAAATTTCAAAAAAATAAAAATAAAACATAGGACCCTGGACATCGATGATGTCACTATCCAGACGATTTTCTGACTGGTGCAGGGTCAGAATTATTTAGGTAACTTTTATTTCCGGAGGAGATTCAAACCTGAGGAAGATGATGAAAGTATAAGTGGTGAGACTACACTGTTATTTATTGTTCAAGAAACTGTATTCTATTTTAGTACTAATTTTTATATATGTTTATAGACTTGACAAATGAACCAACCTTAGTTGAAAGTTTATCCCCTGGTGCAGACATGAGTCTCGAAACACGGTCCATTTGTTTGCCCCTGTGTACTGTCTTATTACTAACCCTACTTGATCTTCAGTTTTCACCCTGTTTTACCTTTTCTGTCCCATGTATGTTGGAATTCTATCACTCTTTTGGTTGTATTAGCTCTCCTGTAGGCTATTCCAGGCTTCCACTACCCTCTCGGTGAAATAGTATGTTATGTTTGAGCCTCCCTCCTTCCAGCTTTGTATTCATTTCTTGTCCTTTAGATCTTATACTTTATTAAATGCTACTAGATAGATGAATATTGCTTTTATATTCTCCCTTTTCCTTCTGTCCTCTAGAGTATATTTTAATGTGTGATGTTCCACATGGAGAAAATTGGGAATAAGTATACTACAGGTTCTGCCTTTTCAGCAGTATTTATATTTATTATCAATTGACGCGTTTGGCATTATTAGGAGTCATATTTATGCTGATGACTTGCAGATTTTTGTACTTGATAACTGATAATACTCTTTTAGAGTTTGTGCTACATTGTTTTGAACCGATAAATAACTGATTGGTTTTAAATAGGTTGGTATTGAATTGGAGGAAGACAGCGTTACTCTGGATTGTTAAATATGGTCCAACAGTGGGTGTAACAGAATTAATCTGTGACAAAATAAGGATTCTTATTATAATGGAAAGAAGGAATTTGAGTGTTTTTATATTGATTCTCTACTGACTGAAGTCTGATCCAGAGGGTTGTGAGATCTGCCTTGTTTAAGCTAAAAAGATGCAACCTTTGAATTATTATTTTTCACCTGGGGATCTTCAGTTAATGATACAGGTCCTAATCCATCTTTCAAAGGTGGACTATTCTACTTCCCTTTATGTTGGCTAGCCTAAATATCTTTTAAAAGTACTGCAGTTGGTCCAGAATGCTGCTGCTAGAGTATTTTTAGGATGCCCATTAATGAAAGAATTAAGTTTAAGGTGCTTTGCTTGATGTACAAGGCTTTGCATAATGAGATACCAACTGTTTTTCATAGTATTCCTCTATATAGTTGGCAGACAGTTGTGGTCAGCATTATTGAATTTAGTTGCAGTACCTGCATTTATCCTGTCGTCTTAAAACCTTAAAGAAAATCTTGCCTTTCTGTAATAGGTCTGATTTTGTAGAATTCTTTTGAATAAGGATTTATGTGGCATTACTGATTATGTGTTTTAGGAAAATGTTTAAGACAATATTTCAAATATGCCCAGCCACACTCAACTAAAGTGAAATGAACTGCTAAATGTCTAAAACACAAATTTGTAAAAGGAAAGTGGAGGTAGTTTCATATAATCATTGTTATCGGTACCATCCTGATTACCAAGTGGTGGTCAGCTTATAATCATTAACTGTCCACCAACCTCTTATAAACTTATGTTAGATATTTAGAAGTTCATTTCACTTTGGTTGAGTGTGGCTGAGGAGGGCACATTTGATGTTTATAATATTGAGTTGAGTAGCCCACATGGGTGGAGATTTTTTGTGTTTTTGGTTTAAGACAATATTTCAGCAGGCATATAATTAACTTTTTATTTAAATGTGTGTAGTGTAATAGTGTTAAGTATAATACATTTATGTGTATTGTAATCTGCTTTGAGCAATGCTGGAAAATGTGAAATATAAAAAAAAACCAAAACAAAACTGTCTCTCAGTTCCCTGAAGGTTCAAGTGTTAACCTTATAGGGAAATAATTCAAGATTATATGGTAGTAGCGCATCCGGATGTGGTTCGCTATTTAAAAGTGTAAAGGATCTTAGTTATCTCGTTTCATCTAGTGGGTCCCTTCTTGAGATCTCAACCTGAGGATGAGGGCTCTAAGAGAAGCTCCCTCTGAACCTGTCATACAGACAGCTCTGAAGGATTTGTCCTTGAAGGCAAAATTTCTATTGACAATCTGTTCAGCGAGACACACCTCAGAGTTACCGGCTCTGTCTTGCAGGGATCCATACTTATCGATTTCAGAGGAAAAAGTAGTGATCTGTCCCATGCCCCCCTCCTTTCTTACAGTGGTCTTGGGCTTTCATCTTAACCAGTCAATTTCTATGACAGTGTTTAGACTGAAGGAATGTAAGGGTAAGAATATTTCTCACAGGACAAGCAGGATGGTAGTCCTCACATATGGGTGACATCACAGGATGGAGCCCTGTACGGAAAACTTTTCTGTCAAAGTTTCTACAAAGCTTTGACTGACACTGGCACACTGAGTGCACTGAGCATGCTCAGCCTGCAATTATCCCTGTGAACCACAGGTGTCTCCCTCAGTCTTCTTTTTTCTGCTCTGCAGTAAGCATAGCGGTTAGGAGCTCTGTGAGAAATTCTAATACTTTTTCCTTACGGAAACACTTAAACTTTTACTTCACAAACACTTTTCCCTGCACGGGTCTCCCTTCGCGTACGTTTATTCAATGCTCTGTGAGTACTATGCCCTGTTTTTCGGTTGGTTCCTGTCACCTCTCTGGCCTGCCAACCGACTGCAGCCTTCCCTCTCCCTATATTTTCAGCTAGCCACACATAGCCTGCGAGTGTCCCTCTGTGACACTCTGCCTGGTTATTAGCGCTAGTGGACAGGGACTTCCACGGTTTCCGTTGCCGCCAGAGCCCCTGTAGATTCAGGTCCTTCGATTTTCCTCTGTACCCTTGCGCAGTCGATGCCCCCATCGCTACCGTCCTGGATCCTTCGATGCCATCGGTCCCTGCATCATTTCTATCGGTGCCATCCATGTTTTTCATCCATGGCACTGATTTTTCCTTGGGTTTCATCGGTGCCATCATTGCCCGGATGGATGCCATCGACACACACCTTTGTCTCAACTGTGCCATCCATGCCCGGGTTGATGCCACCGTCGCTCAGGGCACTTCCATCGATGCCAGGGTCATTTCCATCAATGCCATCCTTTATTTTATCGATGTCATGAATTCCATCGATGGAGTCCATGCCGGGGTAGATTCCATCGGTGGCATCTGTGCCCACATCGATGGCATCGCTGCCATCGTCGATCCAATCGATACCATCGACGCCCGTGGCCATGCCGTCGGCACCCGCCTCCATACATCGATGCCCTTGACGCCCACGTAGTTTCCATCGGTGTCTTCGACGTTCCTATCGATGCAGTCATCGACTCTGTCGATGCCGGTATCATTTTTTCGATGGCAACGATGTTTTTTCGATCGATGCCACATCGTTTCCATAGATACCTACACTGATGCCGTCAGTACTTCCGTCACTGTCGTCATTGCTGTGCCTGGGTCATCGGTTTTTTTTGTTCCCCCCCCCCCCCCCATATATTTTTGATACCCTCGAGGCCGCTTCGGCCGCCATCGACACCGTCAATACTGACATAGCACCTCCGTGTAATGCCCTCGCCTAAATACAGTGCTCCATGCTTTTGGGTTCTTATTAAAGCCCCGTATTAGCCTACGACACTACATAGTGCCAGGAGCAGTGCAAGCATGCTGACAGTCCGTCATCAGTCGCCACCCAAGACAGTGAGGGCATCCATCTCGGTGTTGGGGAAAGACCGAGCCGAGCACCATGGCACACATAGTCACAGACACTGTGACCGTCCACCACAGACGCCATCCAGCACATCGGTGCTATTCTTCTTGATGCTGGAGAATGCCCGGGCTGAGCAACATCACCACTGCCATCGCCACTGTTCCGCACAGTGCTGGCAGTCCTTGGTGCTCCAGAAACACCGGAACGAGTTCCGAAGAATTCTGCACTGGCGTCACGAGCCATCGAGCGGCTGCGACGAGGGCCGGGTCCACGAGCCAAAGATGGCTCCCCTGTTCCTGAGGTGTGCCCCACCGACATCGGTGCGGGATTGTGGCCCTCCACTAATTATGGTGGTAGCGCCAGCCACGCTCAGCCTGTCTCCTCTATACCTGCACCACCATACCAGGCATCAGAGTTGAGACTGACGTCAGACAGGCTACCCCTCGATGATTCCTGAAATCCATGGAGCCAGCAGTCTTCTCCGGCTCTTCCTTCGGCGATCCACGTCAGATGGTAAGTACCCGCTTCTGCGACATTCCCATTGAGATGTGTTCTCTAATTTGGGCCATATGGTTCAAAAAGTTCTAGGTCATGTACCTTCCAAGAACCGTATTAGTGTCACAAATCGCTATGTCAGCCACAATACCAAGAGAACCTCTCTATCATTTCTTTGGGATTGCATCAGGACATCCTCCTGTTTTCAGCAAAGGGACACTGTACTGATTAATACTCTGGCTTCTGGTTCCTAATTCAGAACCGAAGTTTCAGATGCATTCGCTGATCTGCTAAACACGAGATCCAGCAACTACTACCTCAAGTGCAAGTACACCTCGAAGCCTGACTACTGGTCTCGATGTCTCCTTGTACAGCACATAGAAATGCGGGTAAGAATTTACCGCTCACGCTCCCGTGGGAGGTTACATGATATCCAGATTACATCAGCCCCTCCAGTTGGACACCTCCTGGTCTGCCAACTGGCCAGATATCAGAGCAGCCACCCCACTTTGTACCAAGGTTCCCGGTACACTCCCCCAGACGCTACAAAGCGCAGTGGGGGGGGGGGGGGAGGGGGTTTGGGGAGTATTAATTACACTATTTTCTTTCAACAGAAAATAGTTACACTCTGCCCATCCTGGACCTCAGAAATACCAACTTTCTTCAGAAGGCACAGGTAAAATGGTATCTCTCGTTACCATGCTTCTATATCTCAGTAAGTACTTTACCTCTAATCTTTCTGTGCTTCATGGTGAGTCAACAATATTACAATCCCAAGCTCTGCCGGTGGCACCAGCTTCGGCAACTGGGGTATTTCATTGAATCACTATCGGTGACTGCTGTTTCTCTACGGAGTGCAACATCATTCACGCTTTCCTTCCATGGACAGCTGCATAACCACAGTCTGTCCACGCAAGGAGTTCGAACGTCTACATGACTCGCTATAAATTTACCTGGGATTACTGTCACTACCATAAATCCCTTATACAACACTTCTGGACACCACAGTCACAATGACCTTCCTGTCCAGCAACCGTGCAGACATTCTAATAAATTCTTACATATCCCTGCGCACATATTCCATAACCTCAGCCCCTCAATTCTTCATTGTCGGGCTATGGGGTTTTTTCAGTATGCACTTTCCTCATAGATCCAAAACTGCTATGGGTTAGATTCAGTGAAATTCCATTATCAGTGGGTCTAAGCTGTTCAACCACTTTCGTCCCTCATCTATATTGCAGATCTAGAACCAAAACCTAGTCTGATCCTGCTCATGCTCGCATTTACTCAGGGTTGTAAAGTTTGACCTAAAATCTTCTCAACCCAATATGTGTCTATTCCGCTCCAGGCACAGTTTCACATGAACTTCCTGGAGCTTGTAGCCATGAGTTATACCCTTATGCCTTCCAATACTGCCTCTGCAACAAATCTTTCTGCATACAGCATAGGGACAATGTGCTTTCCAACACACAAGCACACACAACCTCTTAGCTGCTCTGCAAGGAAGCTGCGCAGCTCTACCCTTGGCCCTTGCTCACTCTATGCATCCTTGGGCCACTTATCTAAGACACTTACTGAACGCACTAGCAGACCTTCTCCATATAGGTGTCCATCCTCTCGAATGGTCTCGGACTACATGTGTAGCGAGAGAAATCTTCTAGCGCTGAGGTCAACCGAACTTGCCCTCTGCGTCCGAATCTAACCATACGATGCACAGATTCTACTCTCCTACACATGTTTCCAATTCGTTCCCATAGACGCCTTTGTTCCATCAAGGGACTCTTAAATGTGTCTCTTCCGCTGCCTCTCATAGCCAGCACTCTTCTAATGCTGAACCGGGACGGGGTTCACAGTTCCTCAGGCCCACATCCTAGCCAAGACCAGTATGCGTCCCATACTTCTCAATCTATCACACCAGTAACCAATTCGCCTTCTCACAAGTCAGTCTCAAATCGTAGATTCACTGATGTTCTCAGGTACGGTAGCGTCACAAAACCTTCCACACATAAATTCTCCTATTCAAAATGGAATGATTTACCACATGACGCATACAAAAGAGTATTACCCTTTTTCTTTTTTCTACACCACTCTTTTCTCTTGCTCCCTCGGATTCTGCTCCCCAGACATCCTCCACATAGGTACACCTCTGTTCCAGTTGGTGTATCGTTTGGGAGAGCGGATACCCGATTAACGGTAAACCTCTTCTGAGTCAGCTTACCATGGATTATCCACTGATCAAGCCGCCTCTGTTTTCACTAGTCATGGAATGGAACCTATATTTCGTGCTCATAAGTCTCATACGTTCTCTGTTCGAGCCTTTCCATTCCTCTCATTTCACAGTTTGGCGTGGGACATTCTTGCTCTCAAAAATGTCATTTCTGCGAACAGGGTCAGTGAGTTACACACCTTGTTATATACTCATCCGTCCCTGCGTTCCTCCGTGACAGAGTGGTTTTACGTATTCAACTTCATATCCTTCTTAAGGTAGACATTGCATCTTACCTTAGTCAGGATATACTCTGTCCATTTTTCCCAACACCTCTCTCTCACCAAAGTGAGAGGGTTTTTCCACTACTTGGACAGTAATAGTGCACTTGCATTCTATCTAGATCGCACTACACTCCATAGGAATTCCACCTAACTCTTTCCTTCTGTGAAAAGTCAAGCTGCGAGTTCCAGTGGGCAAACAGACCTATTCCTCCTAATTGACGGTCTGTCTCTCTTTTCCTACCAACAAGCAGGCATTTCACTACAACCCTGTGTGTAACCACACTCTGTTGCATCCGTCCCAGCCTCAATAGCTTCCTCTTGGCTGCTGCTGCTTGTACATATTTATCAGGCTGCAACCTGGAGCTCTCTCCATACCTTTGCAGCCCATTATTGCTTAGATACGACTAGCTGGCATGCTTCATATTTGGCCAGTCCGTCTACACTCTTATTCTTTTTGGTTTAACTACTCAACATCCTTCCAACCCGTTAAGGGTTTCAGGATGCCCTCAGTTCCAAATTCCACCCCTGACATTGTGCCTTTTGCGCTTCTTGGGTGCATTTGGTGCACTCTCGGGCATCCTCAGCTCGGTACTCACCCATATGTGAGGACTACCATCCTGCTTGTCCTGGGAGAAAGCAGAGTTGCCTACCCGGAACAGGTGTTCTCACAGGACAGCAGGATGGTAGTCCTAACGAAACTCACCCGCCACCCCGCGGAGTTGGGTCTGTATACGTTTTTACTTTTATTTTAGTTTCGCTTGCGCTTTTAGCTATAAAACGAGACTGAGGGAGACACCTGTGGTTCACAGGGATAATTGCAGGCTGAGCATGCTCAGTGCACTCAGTGTGCCAGTGTCAGTCAAAACTTTGTAGAAACTTTGACAGAAAAGTTTTCCTTACAGGGCTCCATCCTGTGATGTCACCCATATGTGAGGACTAACATCCTGCTGTCCTGTGAGAACACCTTTTACAGGTAAGCTACACTTGCTATCTATATAAATAGATGCAAGTAGAACCATTTTGAGATATCTTAAGGTGAGTGGTTCCTTTCAGAAATCAGACAGGCTGTTTATCCTGTTTAGTGGGCTTCGTAAAGATGAGGCAGCTTATAAATCCTCTGTAGCTAGATGGATTGAAAAAGCTATTGATGCAGCCTATATTGGCCAGGACTTACCAGTTCCAGAAGGGCTGACAGCACTTTCAATGAGAGCACAGGTGTCTTTCTAGTCTCTCAAGGGCAGACTTAGGATATTTGTAAGGCATTTTTGCATTCTTTCCCATTTGGATTTATTTCTTTATTTTATTTTAAAGGTTTTCTATACTGCCTATATAGTATGCAGGTCTAGGCAGTTTACAAAATTTAACATACATTTTGACATGTAAAAACAATCATAAAAATGAAAACAAATCATAGAAACTATATACATTAAAATAGACATACAGTTGTACAACTTATTCGGGCCAGGGATGATGCTACCTTCAGGACAGGGTCATCAAAGCAGCTTGGACCTCTTCCCACACAGTATGAGTGAAGCTTGGCTACGTCCCACTCTGGACTGGTATGGAAGGAGAAATTTTAATGTTACTTGATTTATTTTTCTTGAATCCTGCCATACCAGTCCATAACCCTCCAAGATTGGTCTTTGCTGGGTATTGTACAAAGATTACACTGGTTTATTTGTTGGGAGATCATAAGAGTGTAGGACTTGTTAGTTCCTTTTCTTCTTTGATCCTTCCCAAAAGGAGGAGGATAAAAGAGAAGGTTTTGGAATAGCACCTATTTGTAAAAATTTAATTATAAAAGTTGTTCTCCCCTTTTCTGTTTTGATGATTATTCAGTTAATTAGCTTTGACAAAAGTATTCTGACAAGGTTTACTGCTGCACTAGCTCATGTACTGTGAGTGATGTCATGGAAAACTTATAGTTCTGTTTCTACCTGCTGTCAGGGAGATATAAATCCACTTGCCTGGACTGGTAGGACAGATTCAAGGAAAGGAGATTATCAGGTAAGGTTACAATTCTTCTTCTGATACACATGCGTCTCTGGCTAATGCTCTGTTTTCTTTTCTCCAAAATTTTTATTTTCCTTAACATCCTGCTACACTAGTCCAGACATCTGGGTTATCACTTCCTCCGAGGAGATAGAAACAGAGGACCCACCTCCTCCTGTGGTGCAGCTCAGCCAAATGCCAGAAAGCTGGTGTCACTTGAAAATAGGTGTTCTCTTTGGTTTTGGCAATCTAAACCTTCATTTGTAGATATTGTGGCACTAGGTTGCAACAGTTCTTGGACAGCATGGAAGTGACATGGTTGAATCTGGGACTGCATTTGTAGCAAACACATTGTATGATCTTATTAAGATCACTTCTTGCTCAGCAGCTTTAATCATTGCAGCTTAAAAGTGCCTCCAGAGCTTGACTGGACAAGCTTCCTTTCAAAGGGAAGCTGTTTGGAAAAGACCTGGAAAAGTTGGTGTAGGATATGGGTGAGTCCAAGCCCATTTGACTTCTGGAGGACAAATCCCATGCAGCTCTCTGAGCTAATGGGGCCGGGGTCATTTTAGGTCAGTAGGTTTTGTTCAGGGAGATGGTGTTTGTCCTAGTTGAATAGGTTTCAAGCGAAGAATGCTCTTTCTGGTGGGTGGGGGGGGGGGGGTGTGACGAAACCCAGGTCAGATATCACCTAAATCTCCACGACTCCCCAAGTGACCCAATGAGATTCAGCAGGCTCCTTAAACCCCAGGTTTATCACGGAGGGCAGCTGTCTACTCCAGTTTGCGCAAGAGTAGTCCCACAGCACGTCAGAGCTTTGGGTTCTCAAGATTGTTCAGAAAGGATATTTTTTTGAGTTTGCAGTTTCCTACTCTGACACCTTCATGGTGACTCCCTGTAGGTCATAATCTAAGAGGGTAGCCATAAAAACTACTTTGAGATAGTTTCCAATAGTTGGAAACAGTCATCCTACTACTTTCCGAGGGCTGGGTGGGACTCCATTTATTTTGTAGTGCTAAAGAAGAATCAGTCCTTTTAGCTGATACTGGATCACAAGGCAGTCAACTAGTATCTCTGGGTTCCACGTTTCCAGAGGAAGAAACTTCACTCAGTCATTTTGGTGATCAGACATGGAGTGTTTTCTGCATATGTATATCTCTTGGAGGTATACTTTCACATTCCCATCAGGGAAGAACACCAGTAATTCTCTCGGTTCTGCATCCTTGGCAGGCCTCTTCAATTAAGATCCCTGCCATTTGGGCTCGGTACACCACCCAGAAGGTTTTCCAAGGTGAAGATGGTTGTGGTTGCTGCCTTATGTAGAGAAGGTATCTTGGTTCATCTGTATCTGGACAATTGACTCATGCAGGCCAAATGATTACAGGAAGGCCAAGCAGCCTCAGCCAAAGTAGTTCTGGCTCTGGAAAGTCTGGGCTGGTTATTGAATTATACAAAGAAATCTTTGTCCTCCTCTGTCACTTGAATATTTAGGAGCTCTGTTTGATTCTAAGGTTGGCACAGTCGTCTTCACTCAGATCAGCATAGACAAGTTATTATCCCAGGTGCAGACCACCTGTGTTCTCAGATCTCAGAGTGTGGGATTATCTTCGGCTTCTAGATTTGATGGCTGCTATGCTGATGTTTTAGTTCTTTGGGTCAGAGCACACATGCATCCCTGTTAACAAGGTGGCTTTTGCAGTCTGGGGATTATGTGCACTGTCTTTTCCTTTTGCCTTCCATCAGGGACAGCTTAGTAGTGGGCTACTTCTGAGAATTTTTCAAAGGGAAAGGATCTGGAGCCTCTCAGTTGAATTATGATCACTTATTGGGCTGAGTGGCCCACTCTTATGGTCAGGTTGACCCATGGTCTGTGGCCGAGGAGGAGGCCTCATGGTCTAACAGGTTGGAGACCAGGGTCGTCAGATTATCTCTGTTAGAATTTCTGCCCCTGGTGAGGGAGTAGCTGTTCAGATGCTCTTGGACAATGCCTATGTCAACAGGCAAGAGAGCACTCGGAGTAAAATCATGGCTTGAGGTGAACCTTCTATTTGGCTAGAACAGAATCTAATTACCTGTTGGCAGCTCACATTGCTGGAATAGAAAACGTTCAGGCCGACTTTTTCTTAGCACAAACATGTAAAATCTTGGAGCATGCCCAAATGATAGTGGAACGTTGGGGCATTCCTCACATGAACTTGATGGCGATTGACAAGAATGAAAAAACCAA
The DNA here is from genome assembly GCF_901001135.1 of Rhinatrema bivittatum. Taxonomy (NCBI): domain Eukaryota; kingdom Metazoa; phylum Chordata; class Amphibia; order Gymnophiona; family Rhinatrematidae; genus Rhinatrema; species Rhinatrema bivittatum. The sequence continues at coordinate 405,259,795 of NC_042617.1, read as the reverse complement.
GAGGTTCTTTAACCAAAGGAAAGGGGGGGTGTGGGGGGGGGGGGGTGGAGGGAGGTGTCTCAGAACCTATGCCTTAATACACCTGTGGCCATAGGGCAAAGTTCTGTATTTCTTTCTGCCTTGGCCCGTAATAGACAGGATGATAAGGAGAATAGAGAACCATGGGTCCTTAGTGATTCTGGTAGTTTGAAACTGGCCAAGGAGAGACCATGGTATGCAGATCTGGTGAGGCTGATGGTCAATGACCCATTGGTTTTCTTCCTGTTTTTATAGGTTATAATAAACGCTGATAAATTGCTGGGAAAAATAAAATAAAAACTTAAAGTGAAGGTTCCTAATAATGAGGGCCTAGCTCCATTGTATCTTACAGCTTGGCCCTCAAAAGGTTGCATTTGTACAGAAAGGGTTCTTCTGTAATAGTAAGTTCTACTTTGCTAAAGTCTTCATTGGCCTATGTCTGGGTGTGGTGCCTCTTTGAGACATGTTGTAGGATTGACTGGTGTCATCTTGGAAGGTGATATTTCAGCTATTATAATCTTTCTGTAGAGAGGCCTGGAAAAAGGTCTAGGCCTTTTAGTTTTTTGAAGGTTCTGGTAATCTGCTAAAGAGGCTGTGTTCTACAACTGTCGTTAGCTCTCATCTGGATATCTCATTTTCTTTCTTTCTTTCTTTCTTTATTAGGTTTTATATACCGGGGTTCCTGTATGGGATACAGATTACCTCGGTTTACAGTAAACTAACTTCACTCATGGGCTGTACATAGAGCAATAGAAAACAAAATAGTAGAAAACTTCGCTCGCAGGCAGAGCAGATAACAGAAGAAACAAGAATTGACAAAAGCTGGTACAACGGGTACAATTGGTGCAACTGTTAGGGAGGAATACAAGAGCTGGTCCAGTTAGTATCTAGAAATGAGAGGAAATATAGCAGGGGGCAGTTATTAGAGTTGGATGTAAAGTACATTTTGTGGGGTAAAGCTCATTCAGTCACTCTTCATGATTTTGGTCCTCCTGTGGGATCTTAATTTGGTGCTTAATATCTTGGTGGAATTTCCTTTTGAGCAGCTTAAGCATACATCCTTGAAGGATCTCTTTCTCAAAGTAGTATTTCTTGTTACGATTTGTTCGGCCAGAACAGTGTCTGAATTGCAGCCATTATCTGGCAGAGATCTTGATCTTTTTTTTTCCCCCCCCCTCCTAGTGGATTCGATGTACTTTCACCCATTGCTGCCATTTTTGCCCAAGGTTGTATTTCCTTTTCATTTGAATCAGCTGATCTCTTTTCCTGCTTTTGTGAAGAAAGATAGTCTTGGGATGGATTGGTCTGTTTCTCAATGTTAGGGTTCTCCTCAGATATCTTAATTCAACAAATCCCTTCAGAAAATCTAACAGGCTGTATTTCATTGAGCAGTGTAAGGGAAAAATGACTTCAAAAGTTTGCCTGTGCTGATGGATTCTTTTTCACATACTTTTTGAAATGTCACCAGGTTCTAGAAGTTCTACGGGCTTATTGTAAGGCAACCATTTGGTTGTCTTTACATTCGTTCATGAAGCATTACAAGGTGAATGGTCAAGCTAGGGCAGATGCTGCCTTCACAGCAAGCATTCTAAAGGTAGCCCTGACTTATTTGTACCCATGTTAATTGGGATTTCCCATGCATTTGCACTGGTGTAGCAGGGTACTAAGGAAGGAAAAATTTAGTCTTGCCTTTTAATTTCTTTTCCTTTAATACTGCTATTCTAATCCTGGACCCATCCGGGAAGTCTGTGATTAAGCGTTCTCTGTGGCTTTTAGTTTTGATTTTCAGAATTTCTCCTCACTCCCTGGGGGAGGGGGGGGAATCTAAATATGGTCTCTCTCCCCTTATTCCTTTTGGTTTTTTGTTTTTTTTTCCTTGCATCTTGGCTCTTTATTCTCCTTAGTATATAAGTATATTATATAAATATTTTTCCATGGAGAAAGCCAGATTGATATAAATCACACAATCTCAATTCAGTCTCTGTAAAATTATATGTAGTATAGTTGTTAGACCTGTTAGGATGAATTAGAGAATATTCATTACTGCAAAATAGTGCAAGGTTAGTAGCTTCATGAGTAATGTGAACAAGATTTGCATGAATTTCACAAATTTTATTTAAGAATAAAGAATAAACTAAAAACAATAATGAAGAAAAATATATAAAAAATTTAACTAAAGAAAAGTAACTGTCTTCTAGCTGTTAATAATCCCAGTTTACCTTCCAGAAGAAAAATGTTATTGCTTATGGGAAACTGACTACCAGTAGGTCTAAAGTTTTTTTTTTTTTGTTTTTTTTGTTTATTTTTTATTAGTAGATAATGAATTGCTTCCTTAAGCTTGGTAGGAGAATCCCTTCTTTCAGAAAGCAGCTAAATTATCAGACTCAGCTAATCTTAGAACGATGACTGGCATCCTTGATCATTTTAGAGGGATAATGTTTTAAGTAAACATGTTGCAAGCTTGAATTCTGGCAATCTTCTCTGTTTCCAACAGATAATTTTGACACAGAACATCAGAGATTGTTTACCTGAGTAATGACTGAACCATTTGTTATCACATAAGCATCACTCAAAATCTTATTGTAATCTTTAGACTTTAGTGGGAAAAATGATGAGTAAAAATAATTACTGGCTGCTGACAGTTTTTATTAAGCCAAATAGTTTTCTTGGCCAGCTTGTTGCCTCTTACTCTAGCAGAGTAGTTCAGTTTGGTGGTTCTTTGTTTCCTATTGGCATATCTTTCACTTTAAAAAAAAAAAAAAATTTGATTTTTCATTGCCTATTTTCTGGATCATGGATTCCATTCAGCTGCTTCAAGGTACCCACATTACTCTCAGAAGGTAGTAATATGTTTCTGACTGCAGCCTTTATACAGAGATATCACTACAAATGGTTCAAGCCTTGGGAGATGGACGCCAAATGTACTTGACTGGTATAATTAAATCTAGCTGAAAGGTGGTTTCGATGCTCAGTAAAAAGGTCATGGGGACTGACTGATCAGTCTGATATCCATCCATTGATATGTCTTCAGTTCTGAGGATAAGCATAGGAACTGGGGCAAGTCTACTTTTCCGCAGGAGTTGCACTTACAGAAGCTTAAAAAAATTCACTCTTCAGTTAAAGCAAGCAAGTGCTAAACCTCAAGCGGTATCTACATCTCTGCTGACCCTGTTGGCAAATGAATCTGATGGCTCAAAATTGGTTGACGTCTTCCAAGTTCCAAAGTGGCCATGCCTTGAGGACCATTCTATTTCATGAGGCTTGAGGAAATCCTCCTCTTTGCCTTTGTGAGTTTCCAGTCTTCTGAAGGCCAAGACTTTTCAAAGCAGAGCTGGAAAAATTGGCCATAAAATGTTCAATAGAGGCATCAGAGGTTCTAATGCACTTGCATTGATTTCCCTGTAGATACTGGGTATGTTTGCATCAGCTCTGCTGCAGATCTCTGTGCTTCTGCTGACACATTGTCAACTCAACACGAGTAGTTGCACTGATGGCCATTACCACCTCAATCCCAGGCAGGTATACCATTAAATCTATGCCAGATGGCAGCTTGGTCCCAATAGCAACTCCACTTTGGACCTCTCATCTACAATTTCAGGCCACAGACTCAATGGGGATCATGAGCTCTATCATTGATATTTGTTTTAGATTGTTCTAGGACAAGCAGGATGGTAGTCCTCACACATGGGTGACCTCCTTGGAAAGTGTTGGGCTGAGGAGGAATACTGGTGATGAGCAAAAGGGAATGGGCCAAGGGAGGGTTTGCATGAGAGCCCTTCAGGAGGGGGTGTTGTGTGTGAGGTGAGTAGTGATAGGGGGTTTTTAGGGGGGGGGGGGGCGCAAAGAGGCACAAGGGGGGGATGGGAAGTATTATGTTGGGGCCACGGAGCCTCCATCATTGTTCTTGAGGGATTGTTATATTGGGGTTACTAAGACATACTGGTGGGGATAGGATGGGGAAATTGAGAGAGACAGATTGGTGGGGACAGGGTGTAGGGGCTGAAAGAGAAACTGATTGGGATGAAGGGACTGGGGGTCCTGTAGGAAAATTTAACTTACAGAAATTGTTTTTCTCAGGCATAACTCAAGCCATTAAGAGATTAAACCTGTTCAAACTTATCGTGGTTTATTGGAGTTTTATTGTGGCAGTTAAAGCTCATAACAGTTAAAATTGCATTAGATATTTTAAAAAATTAGGCTTGCTCCAAATGCCTTAAAACATCTTATGCCCATTTAATCTCGACTTGTAGTTTACAGAGATATTGCTGTCTGAATACCAGCTCAGTTTTACATTAGGAGCATGGAGATGTCCATGCTTTCTGTCTTTTCTTGGGTCTGGTCTGTGTTAGGCACAGCTGCACTAATTTATGTGGACTGTGTTAGTAGGTGAGCAGTTCACAACATCCATGTCGTTCAGAGATAGAAGATCAGGAGCACTTGGATGGGCTTGCTGCAAATTTGATATAGGCTTGAATGGACACTTTTTTAAGACTTTTTTTTTTTTCTGGGCCTTCTCAGGTTTGTCATGCAAATACTTACGATGCAGAAGTAGACAAGGTGATTGGATATACTACAGTCCACTGGTATAGGATTGATGGGTTTAGAAGTTTCTTATTAACAGGCATATTTTGCACATGGTTCACATGGCAAGGATATGTGTTGGCAAAGATACCTGGTTAACCAGAATGAGCTGCTTAATTAGAGATGAAAGCTGTCAAGACCACGGAAGCTTCTGTGTCTGGCTATGCCAGCTAAATACAGTCAAGAAGAAGAATGTTCAGTTTATTCAGCAATAGCAGGTTTCTGTACAGTTTTGCAGTATCCATTTTGTGTTGCTTGATTCCATTTTTTTTTTTTTTTTGGGTTCAAGTGGCTTACAACTCCTTTGAGGGTGACCTAAAAAAGTCTCTCTCCTTCTCCCTGAAAGGTACTGTTCCTGCCTCTTTACATCCTCCTCCCCCCCAAAACAATGAGCCTTTCTGGTACTGTGCATTCTAATTCCTTGGCTCTTGTTGCCTGAAAGGATGGGGTTGGATTCCTATTAAATTAAGAATCTTAAGATTCCTTTATTAGACTGAAAAAGTCACAATCACACCAAAGTTTGCTGTAGTTAGAGCTTTCTCTTTTATTTTGTATACACACGAGAGCAGCATAATAAATTTATGGCGTAGTTGTACCAGAATAAGGAAACAGTCTTTTATAATAAACCGTATTCCTCCTTATAAATCTTTCAGAAAACTAAGAAATAAAATGAATTTCTTACCCATATTTGTTTGTTCAACAGACTAAGGAATATTAATAATTACTTACTTAAAGCCTTACTTATGCAATATAAGTCTTTATAGGGGTAAACAATATCTGGCTTTAGTCTAGAGTCAAATGTCCAGCCTTAAGTAGTTTCTGCATCTTAGTATGAGCAGCTTAACCTAAGTGTGCAGTCAGTCCCATTGGATACAACAATCTCTCCCATTTTATGTTTTACTGCTAGTAAAATCCTTTTCTTCAGGAAGTTCAACCTCCATCCACTCTAGTACTGACTTTTGCACCCACTCAACTTCTGGTGCAGAAGTAAGGAAGGAATCCTCTGTGATGGAGAGATGTACAGAGTCATGGTCATAACAGTGATGGCAGCAGTTGACACAGTCTTCCTACACAGAGAAAAAGAAAACATTGCCCACAAAACCAGAATGCAAATATCAAAGTTAATCCTACAGTAATAATAATGTTTACATAAGTAATCTTCTTTCCCAGTCCTCCAAACATGAACCAATTCTCAGAAAATTCCAGTTCCAACGTCCTCCTTCACCCCACACCCTTTGTACTCAGATCATGGGTCTGATCTGCAAGATCCTTCAATATTATGATAGAATCTTGAATGACCCATTCATTATTGATATGTGTACAAGAAGAAGTGTTGTTAATCTGACAGACCCCCCCTCTTCTTTGGCTAACAAAACGTCAAGGGCCAGTTGGTTGTTCACAACCAATCCTCCTAAAGAGGACAGTTCTTTCTGGAGGGCAGAAATGGCCATACTGGTCCCATTTCCAATCTATTCTACTACTGAGGATGAGTTGAGTACAAAAATTTCTTCATAAATCCCTAGGTTAGGAAGGCGGTAATGTATGAACTTGTGAAATCCACTAGGATTAAGGGGAGTAAGCCTTCTTCTTTTGACTTATTGTTGGGGAGGAATGTTAGCATGCTCTGGGCTTAAGACTTCATTCAGTGAGGCAAAGCATATCCTAGGATGAATTGGGAAGTCAAATTGGAATACAGTCTTTTAAAGGTTTTTTTCCATTTAAATAGAAGATGCCAGGGAATTCCCATTGGGTCACACACCTCTCAGGTTAGGTAAGGGGTACATGGAACTTATCCATATCCCTGTTTTATTAATTCTGTTTTATTAAATGGGATGTATGTATGTTTCATGTGGATCAAAAGGCTTAGGTAGGTGGAGAGAAATCAAAGAGAAGTTATCCTGAGTGGTGCAGTTATAAGTGGCCATAGTACTAGTGGGCAAAAGCAAATAGTTCGGGGCTCCTGGAAAATGTAAATTAACAGATAGAAGTCAATTGGGACAAGAGCAGAGAATGGATGGTGTAGTCCACCTATTGGCATCTAATGGAACCACATACTGCAGGTGTCATTCTTAGTCTATTCAGAAGGGAAGCTTCCATTTGGGTATAAACAATATTGTTTCAAAAAGGGTAGTCATCAGTGGAATTCACACGAGGTTTGGTGGAGTCATTAATGATTTGGAAACACCAATCAGCAGCCTCTTGATCAATAGACACGTCAGTTGGGTTCATCATAACAAACACTGCTTTCTTTAGTCCTCTGTGTCTGCTGAAGAACTCACCCCAAGGTTGTGTTAGGGTAAGTTTGACTGAGGCAGCTGTGTAGATGCTTGGAAGATGGGTACAGATCCAGCAATTCATAAAATTGAGACCTGATTAGATGGTCTTGGCCAAATGAATAAAGCCATTCTCACATTCATTTAAGTAGATCACATCAGTAAGCAGGAAAACCAGGAACGGTAGCTGGAACCAATCATAAGAAATAAGAAATTGACATATTGGGTCAGACCAAGGGTCCATCAAGCCCAGCATGCTCTTTCCAATAGTGGCCAGTCCAGGTTACAAGTACCTGGCAAGTACCCAAATGCTAAGTAAATCCCCTGCTACTGATGCCAGTAATAGCAGTCACATTGATTTAATAGCAGTTAATGGACTTTTCCTCCAAGAACTTATCCAAACCTTTTGTAAACCCAGGTACACTAACTGCAGTAACCACATTTTGTGGCAACAAATTCCAGAGCTTAATTGTGTGTTGAGTGTGAAAGAATTTTCTCCAATTAGTTTTAAATGTGCTACTTGCTAACTTCATGGTGCGCTTCCTAGTCCATCTATTATCTGAAAGAGTAAATAACCGATTCACACATACCCGTTTAAGACCTCTATCATATCCCCCCTCCGCCATCTCTTCTTCAAGCTGAACAGCCCTAACCTCTCTAGCCTTTCATTATAGGGGAGCTGTTCCATCGCCTTTATCATTTTGGTCGCCCTTCTCTGTACCTTCTCCATCACAACTGTCATCCTGACTCTGGGGGATGCCTGGCTCCATCAGGGAATTAGTGAAGACTAGTTGATACCTTTATTCTGCTGGGTTTTGATAGATCTGTCCAGTTGGCTTCAGGTATGCCTTAACTTCCATCCAGTAGTATTGCTGGTTCTGGATTGTATGTCTTTTTACAATGGCTGGCATGTACTCGGTGATCAATTTGAGAACTGAATAGCTTGCCAACAGTTCTTGGTATAGGCCTTTCCATCTAAGCCGCAAACGGTTCTTTCTTTTTCTTTTCTCCTTTCTTTTGTCTTTTAGTCTGTCTCTCATTTTCTTTCTTTTTTCTTTCTTTTTCCTTTTTTGTCTTTACTTCTTTTTTTCTTTAAATATTTATATACTCCTATCAACGTTACTAGGTGGTTTACAATTTAACACTCATCGTACATTAAACCAGAAGTATGAAACTAATATCCAGCACAGTAAATTTAAAATAACAAAAACTGGAATAAATAAACACCAAAACATAGATTAAGAAACAAATATAATAGTACTTTAACATAAAAAGGAGCCTTAGGCTGAAGCTGAGCCCAGCACTGCATCATTAGAAATGTACGCCTGAGGCTAGATTATACCTCACATAATACAGGCAAAGACTCATTCTCTTCTGTTAAATTGAATGCTGGCTTAAAAAGAAGCACTTTTAACAAATTCCTGAACCTGAATAAGAAGCTTTCATTCTTCAGTTCCATTAGTAAGGTGTTTCAAAGAGAAGTGCCCTGAACATAAAGCAAGCTATCACATTTTTCTTCAAGCCTAACCTGCCAAAAGGACGGGACATTTAAGAGACACTGAGAGGTGTAGGTCTTGGTGGCCGAGACAGTTGATACAATTTCAGGGTAGCATTAAAACTGGACAGTGCTAGATCATGGAATCCTTTAAATACTAATAAAATAATTTAGAAATGTATCTACATTCATTGGGTAGCCAGTGATTTTTAATGAGGACTGGGGAAATGTGTTGGCGAATGGATACTCCAGGCAGCAGAAATACCTTCAAATATACAAAGTCACCAGGTTGTACATTAGGGAAACTTGATTAGGTGGTTCTTGGAAAACTGGAGAGATCTTCTGACTAATCTTGTTAGCCTATTGATGTAACTGGGCATCAAATGTATAATCTGTTCATCTCGATCAAAATCTATATCAACTGGTAATCTAGGCATGGAAGGCACTGCTATTAAAATTTAATGAGAAGTAAGTCCATATTTGTGATTGGGCATGTTTCTAATGCTCATAAAGGTCGAAGGCAGAGCATCAAGCCATTTGAAAGAAGTCTCATGGGTTAGCTTGACCAGTTTTTGTCAAACTTTATTTAAATACTCAATGAAACCTGAGGCCTGGGGTCTATAAGAGCAGTGGTAATGTAGCTTCATACCCAATGCTGTTCCTATGTCTTGCATCACTTGCCCTTTTCATTGGTATGTCATTTTCATTGATATGTCATTTTTCAGGAGTTCCTTAGCAACAGTAGCAGCAGCATCCTTAGCTATAGGAAATGCTTTTAACTAACCAATAAGCATACATGCATCACTTAAAATGTATTTCCACTGTAACACTGGTGGTGGTATAATAAAATCCATTTTCAGTCTTACAAATGGTCCCTAGCCGATGCTCAAATGTGAGGGTGCAACTTATAATATTAGGTACCACATCTTTGTACATTAATTAACGCAATTAGGACCAGATTTGATGGCCATCAGTGCGACTGTCTCTTTCATGGACCCCACCTTGTTCGAATGAGAACCCTTGTGAACTAGGAGAGCAAGGAAAGACAGTATGGTCAAAGAGGCCACAGGAAGTTCATTGGGCCTTCTTGAAAAGCTATCAGGGGAGTCCACACAGTTTTGATGTCTGCACACAAAGGGTGTTCTTCTGTAGCTTCATTCTGTAGAGAAAATCATGGGCAAAAATCTGGTCTGGGATCTGCAGAGGAAACAGTCTCATTAGGGGAAGAAAAAAAAGTGCTGTTTGGGCTGCAGCATCCACAAAGGCATTTCCACGACCTTCAAAGGTATCAGCTGAGGTGTGTGCAGAACATTTCACCACTGCAATCTGTGAAGGAGAAAACAGATTGTAACAAGGTCTGAATGAATTCATAGTGTTTATTGGGAGATCCAGAGGAGGTAAGAAAACCTCTACTCTTCCAAATGGTGCCAAAATGATGACCCACTCCAAAGTCATACTTGGAATCAGTGTAAATAGTAATGGTGAGAGGCATCCAAGAGGTAGGCTCGAGTGAGGGCAACCTGTGCAGAAGCAAATTGTGAGGGCAGCTGTGTAGCTTTGATAATGGTGGAGGGAAAACAGACAACATACTCGGCCTATAAGGAACCTGAAGGGCTCTTAAGACCCAATAAAATCAGTTTAGGATTAGAGAGGGGAATATCGAATACATCAGAACAAAAACAAGCATCTATGTGAACAGCAGCTTAATGGCCGTGAGGGTCCCCATCATCTGGTTGGGGCAGAAGAGAAGCTAGGTTGAGAGGTGGAGAATGATGAACTGTCAAATTATCTTGGCCAGTCAACAGGCGCTCATAATAAGTAAGACAAGTTGGGTCTGAGTTTTTATATGAATTGAGAGTTGAAACAGCATGAGGAGCAAAAAGTTGTAATGAATGGCCCAAAACAAATTGTTGAGATTATTCAACGAGGTCTCCCGTAGCTGCGACAGACTTCATGTAGTAAGGCCTGGGCCACAGGGTCAAGTTAATGTAAAAATTAGGCTACAGGCCTATTTTTATCCCTCTGTTTTCGGAGTGAGTACCTCAGATGCCACTCTATCCCTTTAATAACAGAACAAGGAAAAGGGTAGAGCAGGCGTAGGCAACCTTTTTGAAGTTGTGTGCCAAGATTTAAATCTAGCGGGGGAAGGGGGTAGGTAACACGGGTCCTCAAGTACCACAAGCTGGTCGGCAGCCTGACCTGCCAGATTCCTTTCACACAATTCTTGAATATTAATTTTAATTGACATTAAATTTATTTATGTAAAAATATGATTGAAGCTTGTTTTTCTCACATTAAAACAACAATATAGGAGCCGGGAGGAGAGCTTAAGCGTCTTTTTTTCCTACCTGAAGCGGATACCGGGGGTAAGCGGTAGCTTGCCCCGACGGCTTGACTTTCATCAACCGCTTCATTTCCTGAGTCTGAGGGGGCGTTTCCAGTGGAGGTGGGACCAGGGCTTGGACCTTTAAATTGCTGTCGCTGTGCTTTGAAACCCGAGCTGGGAGGAGAGCTTAAGCGTCTTTTTTTCCTACCTGAAGCGGATACCGGGGGGTAAGCGGTAGCTTGCCCCGACGGCTTGACTTTCATCAACCGCTTCATTTCCTGAGTCTGAGGGGGCGTTTCCAGTGGAGGCGGGACCAGGGCTTGGACCTTTAAATTGCTGTCGCTGTGCTTTGAAACCCGAGCCGGGAGGAGAGCTTAAGCGTCTTTTTTTTTCCTACCTGAAGCGGATACCGGGGGGTAAGCGGTAGCTTGCCCCGACGGCTTGACTTTCATCAACCGCTTCATTTCCTGAGTCAGGGGGCGTTTCTAGTGGAGGTGGGACCAGGGCTTCGACCTTTAAATTCAAGTACTGTAGCGGCGCGCAGCAAAGCCGCGCGCGTTTAAAGGGCGTGCGGCAAAGCAGGGCTTCACCGGGTCTTCGCTGGGACTTCGCTTTAGAAGATTGGATGTTTATTACATAGAAATCGCTCTGAACAGACTGAAGAATAAATACCTTTAGGTAAGAGTTAGACCTCCTTCTGACTCCTTAAGTGAAATCTTTATTTTAACATATATACATCTACCATTGAATACTTCTCTTGTTCCTGGTGATTCCATATATTTTCCTTTGAAATGCCGCATACTAAGAGAAAGGCCAGAATACGGCCTTCTAGTGAAGTGACAGTTCCTGATGCAGGACAAAAGATAGTATTGGACTGGCTTGACCCACAGAATCCCCTACAGGTGTTAGTCGCTGGAGGAAATCCACTGGAAAGAAGTGCTTCCTCCCTGACTACTGAGATATCTTTGAGCCCAGGGGAACTGGCTCCTCCATCTCCGCCCGGAAAAGGGGGTGTGTCCCCAATTAGTCCGAGCGGTACATTAGAGGAAACTTTGAACCCAATGGATTTCGGAGAAGAAATAGAAAAAGGAAAAGTTAATGGGAAGTTGGACTTCAGTGACTTGGAACAACAAGTAAGATTGGGTATTTTGGAAAAGTCTTCTTTAGAGCCGATAGAAACTAGTACCCCTGGAAATGCTGACTTTGTCAGAAGCAAAACTGATAATATTGATGTAGTAATAAAAACAAATAAGAAATGGTCAAAACCTGTAAATGTAACTATGGATAGTCTATGGTCATATATGGAAAAACTAGATACTGCTATAGGTAAATTAACTGAAGTAGTATTAAAGACATCAAATTTTTTATATCAAAATACTAGTGAACTGGGTAAACAAAGAGAGGATATAAATAAGATAGAAAAGATTCAGAGTCATCAGATTATTAAAGAAGAAGTAATAAATAAGAGATTAGAAAATCTGGAAAACACGGTGAGATCATTAAAATTAAGAATTAATAATTTTCCAGTTATTAAAAAAATGGACCCGATTGATTTATTTAGAAATTATGCTACTCAAGTGTTAAAAATCCCTGAAAAATGTGGCAGTAGTAGTAAAAGCCTTTTACGTAAGTGGAAAGAAGAAAAAACTTGAATTAGAACAGGAAATAAAGAATAGTGATGGAAAAGAAACAGAAGTGAACTCCATAGATCTATCGGACTTACTACAAAAGTCACAAGAGGAAATTGAAATAAAAATAAGGGAAACTTTATTAATTCAATTTGCTTTTTCCACGGATAGAGACAATATTTTGAGGTCTTTTTTTCGAAATAGATTAACTACTTTTTACGGCCAAAAAGTATGGATTTTCCCTGATCTTATTAAGGATACTCAAGATCGAAGAAGAAATTTCCTACAATATAGAAGAACAGTAGTTGAGAAAGGAGGAACTTTTTCTTTAAAATATCTGTGTAAATGTTTTATTAAATTAGATGGAAACGACTATATATTCTCCGATCCAAAGGGTTTAAAAGATCTTCTCGAGATTAAATGACCGGTAATTAGGAAATGGAAAATAGGTAAAGATATGATGTATATATTTTCCTAATGTATAATTTTATTCCTTAAAATATTCGTTCAATGATAAGATTTCACTATTTTTGCCTTGTTCGAATAAATGTCAAATAAGGGATAATTACTACAGAATTTGTTCTCTATTTCCTGTTTTCTTATGATTGACATGAGTTCTATTTCATTGTAATTTGTTTATTGTAATTAATTATGTAAAGCAATAAATAAAGAATTAAAAAAAAAACAAAACATTATAAAATGAAGAGAAAAATGTCTCAATCCCTCCCCCTTCCTCACCAGTACACCCCCATTAGGAAAACAGAACAGGCTAGGCTGCTATAGATCCCTACACTGAAACTAGCTACCAGAATAGCTCACCTCAGTTATATCAGCAGAACCTCACCAAATACATAATAACATATAAAAGTATAAATAGAAATAAGCAGACAAAAACTGAACTGGAAACTGCAACATACCAAACCCTACTAATAAAAAAACCATAAACATTGCACAATAAAATAGTATAAACAAACATTTTTACACCAATTAAATGTAAATGAAAAAAAAGGGAATCTTTGGGTAAGTGATGATATTCAGGATGTAGAATTGAGAGCATAAAATTGTCTGCCTTGTCTATTTTAATGCCCTTTCTTTTAAGAAGAAAGAAGTATTTTTGTATATGGCATATTTGAATACGAATGAAAAATATTGTATTTATATTTAATAGGTGTTAAAACATTTTTTTTTATTATGGAGTTTTTTGTGTAGACAGTTTTCCCCCTCCTTTTCGCTTTTACAAAATAAAAACATTACTATGCCTCAAAAGACAGCAGACAACAAAAGTAAGACACACAAAACTTGATAATAGTAAAACCATACCAATAAAAAAAAATAAATATTTCAAAACAGCTGATGAATAGAATAACATCCAAGAATTAAAAACTCATAAACAAATTTAAAATTTTCCAAACACCAATAAAATATTTCAAAACAGCAGACACAAATAACACCCAATAATTAAAACTAAGGATAAAAAAAAATCTGCTCTCCATATTAGGAACCTTTGATTTCCAGTCACTTTGAGATTGTCATAAATTAGGTGGGGTGGGGAGGGTGCACACGGATTTTCTTCTTGTTCTCTCACTTATACACAAACACACTCTGTCTCCCCCCCCCCCCCCCCCCCCCCCCATATGCAATCATATATATGCTATCTCTCCCGCATGCAGTCACGCACATATACTGTCTTCCACATGCAATTACATAGAAACATGGCGGCAGATGAAGAGTGACCCATCCAGGCTGCCCATCTGTCCAATTAATTTAGCATCAATTCACACTCTTTCCCCATGTAGTCACACACATGCGTTCTCTCTCTCCCCCCATGTAGTCACACAATACACTTTGAGGGCCTGGGCCTCTTCTTCAGCCACCAGCAAAAATGGGGTCTATTGGCAAGCTGCTGGGTCCTCCCTCTCTCTTCAGCTGCTGTGGAATGGACTCTGCAGCAGCCTATTGAACTTCTCTGTCTTCAGCCGCCAGCCAGGTCCTCTGTTCTCTTTAGTCTTCATGGGATGGACCCAGCAGCAACCAACCAGATCATGGGGTGGGTGTGGGGATGGTCTTTGGATAATAGCTGCAAGACCGGCCTCTCAGAAGTAGGAGATAATAGTTTAAATGTGACTCCTACTGCTGGGGGTGAGGGGAGCATCGTAACTCCGTAGCAAGTTGCTTGCTTGGTCAATTGTAGCAGTGGCAGCTGGAATTTCCGCTCAGCTCTATTCAGTGCTGTGCCGCCACGAAAAATGTCGTGCCTCTAAAAATGTCATGCCATAGATTGCTGACCCTTGGGGTAGAGAATAATTTGGTAGGGCCAGAGCTGGGACAAAGAAAAGGGCCTGCTTAAGAGCAAAAAAGGAAGCTTCTGCTTCCTCGCTGTAAGAAAGGGAGGTAGCGTTTTAGGCTACTTTCTCCTTTAAGAGATCATATAGGTGTCTGGTCTGAGTAGACAAATCAACAATCCATAATTGACATAAATTAACAGTTCCTAAGAAGGACCATAGCTGTTTAGGAGTATAAGGCCTCAGGATGTGTAATATTGCCTGAACTCTGTAGTCAAAGCACATGTCCCCTGAGAAATTTGATAGCCCAAGTAAACCACAGAAGGGAAACATAACTAATTTTTTCTTAGAGATTTTTAGTCCTACTCCAGCCAATTGAATTAAAAGTGGCAAAGTGTTCCCAATAGAGGGCTGGTAGGTAGCAGAACAAAGTTAAACATATTGGAGCAATGTAGAGCTCATAGGGAAATGAAAGAAGCTCAATATAGAATGGAGTGCCTGTGAGAAAATATTAGGAAAGTGTATGAATTCCCTGAGCTAACCTGGTCCAGGTGTAATGTTGACCCTCATAAGTGAACACGAAGAGGTACTGGGACTCCAGGGCCACAGACAGAAAAAAACGCAGAACAGATATCAGTAGCAGAAAAGATAGCGGCCTTTGGGGGAATTTTGGATAAAAGAGTGCATGGATCAGGAAGAACAGGGACACTTGGCAAAACAATAGAATTAATCTGTCACAAATTTTGAACAAATCAGTATTTATCAGTGTCAGGTTTAAGAACTGGAAGGATTGGAGGATTACAGCAAACAAATGTGTTAGGTGGAATTTTTGGATCAGGAGATCCTGGATAATAAGTTGTATACCTTCAGTGGCCAAAGACTTTAAGGAAAACTGTGGCTTGTGGGGCAACTACCGGTCTTGTCCATAGGAATAATAACTGGTGGAAGAGCAAGATGACCCACATCATTGCTACTTTGGACCCATAATTTATCGGGGTCAAGGGATAGATGCAAACCAGAAAGCCAGGATAAGGGAATACGGAACTCAGGGTATCCCAGAATGGTGGGTTCAAATAGGCCTGAATACTGCAAAGATGGCCCTTTCCGGGAACTGAAGAAAAACCCATAAGGTGAACAGTAGATAGTGTAGCTGAGCTTACAGAATAAATCTCAGCCTAGAAGATTAAGCAGGGAAGGTCTCGAGGGCTGAGCTGTACAGGAACTGGCCTGGTCAAGGAAAGTGTCTCAGGGTATTGGTTACACCCCCTACTCATAGACTCTGAGGAAAGAAGTGGAGGAGCATGTTGCATCTGATGATAGTGAGCTATTCTGGTGTCCACAAGACATTCAATAGTTTTTCCAGAGACTATCAAGGTGACCATGTGTTCGAGGCAAAGAGGAAGTGCAGGGTGGTACTGCAGTTAAAGTCCTGGCAGTCTCTGCAAATCCCTAGTGTGCAGGGCTGAAGGGATTAATAGATGGGGACAAAGCAGAGGACTGAGGAGGGAGCAGATAGAGAACAGAAAACTCACTGGCAGGGGAGCAGCTCATGTGATAGAGGGGTACTTCCACTTCTAGGGTCCTGCTTGGTACAGTTGTAAGATTGCTTTCAGTTGAAAAAAGTTAAATTAGGCATTGAGGAGAAACCTCCTTAGCGTCTTCCTCATCCTGTTAATACAAGCTGTTCAATCTGAAGAGCCAGCAATCAATCTGCTTGAGGATTCAGATGCAGACATCTGGTCAAAACAAGCTGGTGCCACAGCACAAACTTTAGGAGTTTCAGCAGCCCATGTAATGCAGGCTGTAGCTACACATTCCCACAACTTTGGTGGAAGTCCTTGACAGAAGAAATTAGTAAGGGCAACTTGATTCTTTTCACTCTTTGGGTTCTCCAAATCTGAGTGATTCACATAAATATTAAAAAGCCTGCTTAAAAACTCTGATGGCTTCTCATTAACTGCCATCTTACATTGGAAAATTTTTGGCCAATCAGTTTTGGAGGGACAAATATTTAAAGCTGCCTTGAACAACTCTTCTTTTTCCCTTTCAGTGGGGGAATGGGGATTCGGAGGTGGAGGATCATTCCACTTAGCTTTGTCATAGAGCCGACCACGAATGTCTCGCGGCAATACAAGCTTCAGCAATTGGTCAGTATCAACAAAGGTAGGGTTATAAACACTGAACCAGACCCTCTAGTTCCTGAACCCATTTTCGTGGCTCTTTATGATAATGTGGCAAGGTATTCTTAATGGCTAACGCATCACCCCAGGACCAGGGAATTTAAATTTCTTGAGTACTGAAGCAGATTGTGCATTGAGAACAGTTTTTAAGGGATACATGCCCTGGGCTTTCTTACCAAGCGGTTCATGTGTAATGTGTGGCTTTTGTAGTTTGGCATGCTGATAGTTGGGGCATCAACACAGAGGTTTTGTCTCCTTATCAGGCGTTGATGCTTTTAGTTTCGCAAGGGTATGCTCTATTTGGTCCAGAGCTGTATAGATTTAGGTAGAAATCTCATCTTGCTGAGTTTTAGGGGTAACTAGGTCACTTGTTTGGTGGGCAAGAGGGAAACTTGTATAGTGACACCATGGTGTTACGCCCGTCGGTTGCAGACGGCTGCGACCGCTGTTGCTCACCTCTTGCCTCACTGCACTGACTCCATTGGGAAGACTTGTGGCTTCCGCTAGCTATTGCCGTCCTGCCCACCCCTGTTCCCGGGCCTCCCTGGGCGGCGTGGATGCTGCCGACTACCGTCTTGCCCTGGGAGCTCCTTAGGCACGTGCACTTCCGGGCCAGTCTTATGCACGTAATGGCAGGAACCTCGGGGGCTCCCCCCCTCCCCCGATGATGTCATTCTCTATGGACTTTTAAGCCAGCTGGCCCTGTCTGCCTATGGGTTGGCAACGAGTTCCCTCATTGCTGAATCCGCTTCGCTCACTACGGACCTTCCGTTTTAGCTCCTGCTTCCTCTACGTGAGATGTCCCGGGTACCCGCTCCTCTGGGACCCTTTCCTCGTCTCTGGCTATCCGCTCCTTGGAGGGCCTTGCGCCTAGGACCGCTGCCTGCCCTGTTCCCCGGGGCTTCCTCTGGAACCATCACTACTTCCACTGTGAGTACTTAGCTTGTGGATCTCTATTGAGGAACCCTCATCGGTGTACCCTGCTCTGTGGACCATTACCGTATCATCTCTACTGAGGAACCCTCCCTCTTGGGTATACCCCATTCCACAGACCCTGTGGCACTTCTGTGTCTGTGTGACTTTCTTGCTACACTCCCCGCTCCGCGGGCAGTCTCTCTCTCTCTGCCCCGTCTCTCTCCAGTACCTGCTG
The DNA here is from genome assembly GCF_901001135.1 of Rhinatrema bivittatum. Taxonomy (NCBI): domain Eukaryota; kingdom Metazoa; phylum Chordata; class Amphibia; order Gymnophiona; family Rhinatrematidae; genus Rhinatrema; species Rhinatrema bivittatum. The sequence continues at coordinate 405,241,862 of NC_042617.1, read as the reverse complement.
TTCTGCACACCCAGCAGCTGAGACCTCGCCTCCAGACGGTGAGACTCACGGGGCTCCTCCCTTTGGGCGGTACCATCTCTCACCTCTGCACAGGGCCCACAAACCCACAAATCCTAACAGATTGCCAAGTCCATGGACCCGGCACAGGTCTCAGCACTCCAGGCCATCCCTGGCCGGGCCCAGCGAATTACAGAATAGCAAAAGATTCTGGAGACTTTGGCTAGTGCAATAAATCAATTGAATAATCGGCTGGACTCCGCCTCAACGCATGCCAAGCCAAACCCAGCTTCACATGCATCACCATTCCAGCCTACAGTGCCCTTGCCAGCACCTCCTCGTTTCGCAGGTGACCCCTTGTGTAGGGGCTTTTTGAACCATTGCAACATGCACTTTTCTTTACAACCTGCATATTGTTGTCTTGGAAACTACATCACTGAAATATCCTGTCCCTCCTGGATGGAAAAGCGTTAGCCTGGGCATTACTGCTTGGGAGTGAATGGATCTGATCCTCCACAACCTGCCGGGCTTCCTCTCCCTATTTCGCTCTGTATTTGACGACCCAGGTCGAAAGGCCATTTCCAGGTCTATACTCCTGCATCTGCAACAAGGTTCAAGATCTCTGACTGATTATGTCATCGAGTTTAGGACTCTCTCGTCTGAATTGCACTGGGATCTGGGCTGCCTGCGTACTATATTCCTCGAAGGTTTGAGCCAACGTATCAAGGACGAATTAGCAGCACGAGAACTCCTGAGGCGTTGGATTCTCTTATAGACCTCGCTGGTTGCATTGACTGCTGTCTTCGCGAGCATTCACATGAGACCAGAGGATCCAAGAGGATGGCATCAGGTGCCCTACGTATTCGCCCAACCTCTTCCACTCAGACTGCTACTGCACACGGTACCGAAGAAGAGAAATCGATGTAAATGGGTCGTAGCCATCTAGCCTCAAAGGAAAAGCATCATTGTCAAAGATCTGGCCTTTGCATGTACTGTGGTCAAACGGTCATGCGGTACCCTCCTGTCCACTCTGTCCGGGAAACTCCCAGGCCTAGGTTCTGCTGGAAGACTTCTCCTAGACCTGACCTCACCCTCTCCTCCGCTAACTCTGTTAATTGAGACAGGCAGACACTTTGGAATTTCACACCCTGGCATTGGTGGACTCCGGGGCCGGTGGAAATTTTATCCTAAGTCAACTCGTGGAACACCTTTGGATCCCCACCGTCCGTACACTAACGCCATTACTGCTCTCCTCCATTCATGGTGAACCGTTACCAGGTGAAGTTACTTTCTCCACGGTACCCATCCAACTCCGCACTGGATCTCTGCACAGAGAGACCATCTCCTTTCTGGTACTGGACAAGGCTATATACCCTGTGGTCCTCGGACTCCCATGATTAAAACTTAACACTCTGCAATTCGATTGGAGCACTCTATAATTGTCCTAATGGGGCCATTCCTGCCATAAGAAGTGCCTGCAGGTTGTATCTCTAATACCTTGCCTAGCTACTACGATGTCCCTTCCAGGTCTCCCGCTGCAGTACTCCTCCTTCGCGGATGTGTTTTCAAAGAAAGCTGCGGACACCCTACCTCCCCACCGCTCATTTGATTGCGCTATAAACTTACTGCCTAACACTGAGCCTCCCCGAGGAAGGGTCTACCCACTTTTACTAATAGAGACAAAAGCCATGTCGGAATATATATACAAGAAAATGTGGCAAAAGGCTTCATTTGGCCTTTCAAATCTCCCACTGGAGCAGGATTCTTTTTTGTGGTGAAAAAGGATGGCTCCCTCCGGCACTGCATAGATTACCGCGGCTTAAACGAGATTACCCAGAAGGACTGCTACCCTTTGCCATTAATCTCTGAACTTTTTGACAGGCTCCAGGGGGCCAAGATATTTACCAAATTGGACCTCAGGGGAGCTTACAGTTTGGTCAGGATACACCAGGGTGACAAATGGAAAACCGCATTTAACACCCGCAACGGCCATTTTGAATACCTGGTAATGCCGTTTTGGCCTCTGCAACACGCCAGCGGTATTTCAGAATATGATGAACGAGATCTTCAGAGACATGCTCTACAGTTGCGTCGTGGTCTACCTGGATGACATCCTGGTATTTTCACAAGACCTCCAGAGCCTTCACCAGGACGTCGCCAGCATCCTGCAACGTCTAAGGGACAACCAGTTATACGTCAAGCTGGAGAAATGTTCTTTTGACCAGGAGACAGCACCTTTTCTCGGCTATGTGGTCTTGAGCCAGGGTTTCCAGATGGAACCACAGAAGACCAAGAGTATTCGCGATTGGCCTCAACCAACGGGCCTTAAGGTGCTCCGAAGATTCCTTGGGTTTATGAACTACTACAGATCGTTCTTCAATCACTATTCAACACTGACCGCCCCACTCATGGCCATGACTCGTAAGGGAGCCAATCCCTCTGTGGGCACCCGAGGCCATGACCATCTTCCAGGAGCTCAAGGAGGCGTTCCTACGTGAACCATGCTTGCGTCACCCAGACCCCTGACTACTCTTCATCGTTGAAATAGACGCTTCGGACGTCTGTGTTGGAGCAGTATTCAGCCAATCACACCTTGCACCCGTGCTCTTTTCTCCCGACGATTCTCCCCGGCTGAGCGTAATTATGGAATCGGGGACAAGGAATTACTGGTGATTTAAACTGGCCTTCGAGGAGTGGCGTCCCTGGCTCATGGGAGTGCAGCACCAGATCATGGTATATACTGATCACAAGAACCTAGAGTACCTGCATCATGCTCAATGCCTGAATCACAGACAGGCTCGCTGGTCTCTCTTTTTTACTCTGTTCAATTTCCTACTACGATACCGGCCAGCTAATAATGCTCGAGCCAATGCGCACTCTTGTTCTTTCACCACAGAAATTCCGGATATTCCATGGCACATCATTGATCCAACTTAAGTTCTCCTCTCCACTATACTCACAGTGCCATCTGGGAAGATTGTGGTTCCCTGACCACTGCGAAGGAAAATCCTCCGCTGGGCACATGATTCCTTGCTGGCAGGTCACCCCGGACAAGTTAGAACTCTTTCCACTTTTCAGAAATTCTATTGGTGGCCAACCATGAAGAAAGACGCCCAAGCGTATGTGGAATAATGTCCCACTTGTGCTCATCAGAAGCCGCCGATGGGCCGTCCTTGGGGTCTCTTACAACCTCTTCCTGCACCTAGTGAGCCGTGGATACACATAGCCACAGATTTCATTGTGGACCTACCCCTTCTAGTGGCAACAGCAGCATTTGGGTTACCATGGACAGATTTTCGAAGATGGCTCACTTTGTGGCATTACCTGGTCTTCGTTCAGCCCTGGAATTAGCAAAACTGTTCATTTGCCACATCTTTCGCCTCCACGGACGCCCGAGACAGATACTCTCAGATAGAGGTGTTCAATTCACAGCCAGACTTTGGAGGTCACTATGTAAAAAGTTCGATATTGCCTTAGACCTCACATTGGTCTATCACCCATAGGCCAATAGTCAGACAGAGAGGACGAACCGAACTCTGAAACAATTTCTTCGGGTGTATGTGAACTCTCGGCAGAATGACTGGTCCAACTTGCTATCCTGGGCTCAGTTCGCCTTAAACTCCCACCAGTCTACCGGGTCATCACCCTTCTAAATAGTATACGGACGTCATCTTCTGCCTCCTCTTCCTCCACTACCTCTGTTGTATCTTCTCCAGCAGCGCAGACATCTGCACTAGAGTTACATCAACTTTGGGAGCACACCAAACAACTTCTATAGCAAACCGCCCAGAAGTCAAAGAAGTTCTACGATGCCCATCATCGGGCAGCTCCTCACTTTAACCCTGGAGACAAGGTGTGGCTCAGCACTCGCTTTCTCTGCTTGAAACTGCCTTCAGCCCGCTTCGCTCCCAGATACATTGGGCCTTTTGCTGTACTTTGCCGGCTGGACCCGGTCATGTACTGTCTCCACCTACCTACATTGCTCAAGATTCATAATGCCTTCCATATCTCACTATTAAAGCTTCTCATCTTGTCCGAATTCTCCAATAAACCTCCCGAGCCACAACCTCTGGTGTCAGAGGAGGACATCCTGGACGTGGGGAAGCGATGGGAATATTTGATCTCGTGGGAAGGATTTGGTCCAGAAGAAAACAGCTGGGAACCAGCAGTCAATATCCTTGACTAAGAACTGATCAAGCAGTTCCATGTCTCACCCAAGAAAACCCAAACCCTCGGGGAGGGGCCCTGAGAAGGGGGGTACAGTTACGCCCGTCAGTCGCAGACGGCTGCGACCGCTGTTGCTCACCTCTTGCCTCACTGCATTGACTCCATTGGGAAGACTTGCGGCCTCCGCTAGCTATCGCCGGCCTACCCACCCCTGTTCCTGGGCCTCCCTGGATGGCGTGGATGCTGCCGACTGCCATCTTGCCCTCTGATCTCCTTAGGCGTGCGTGCTTCTGGGCCAGTCTTATGCACGTCATGGTGGGAACCTCGGGGGCGTCCGTGTCTTTCTCCCCCCCCCCCCGGATGACATTATTCTCCATGGATTCTTAAGCCAGCTAGCCCTGTCTGCCTATAACTTGGCAACGAGTTCCCTCATTGCTGAATCCGCTTCGATCACTATGGACCTTCCGTTCCAGGTCCTGGTTCCTCGGTGTGAGATGTCCTGGGTACCCTCTCCTCGGGAGCCCTTTCTTAGTCTCTAGCTATCCGCTTCTCGGAGGGCCTTGCGTCTAGGACTGCTGCGTGCCCTGTTCCCCGGGGCTTCCTCTGGAACCATCACTACTTCCACTGTGAGTACTTCGCTTGTGGACCATTACCGTATTCTCTCTACTGAGGAACCCTCATTGGTGTACCCCGCTCTGTGGACCACTACCGTATCATCTCTACAGAGGAATCCTCCCTCTTGGGAGGCATCTCTGTGTCTGTGTGACTTTCTTGCTACACTCCCCGCTCCTCAGGCAGTGTCTCTCTCTCTCCAGTGCCTGCTGTTCTGCACATCCAGCAGCTGAGACCTTGCTTCCAGAACGTGAGGCTCACGGGGCTCCTCCCCGTGGGCAGTACCATCTCTCACCTCGGCCCAGGGCCCAGAAACCCACAAATCCTAACACATGGAAGTTGTCCAATCTGATGGTCTGGATAAGATATTGTGAGACTATCTTCGCATCTCTGAGAAAGCGATGAAGGTGATTGTCAGTGGTCTCCTTGGTCTTGCAGGATATTTATTTATATATTATAAATATTTATGTTCTGCTTATATTGAGATAACATACTAAGTGGATTACAATAATTAAAAAGAAAAATATACATAGTCATATTCAAAATAAACAATAAATACAGCACAATTAAAAGCAATTGAAATAAGAACTGAACATAAAAATAAACAAAAATTCTTATTGAGCAGCATTAAACATTAAGTATTAAAATTCAATCCAATTGAAAGGCCTGCCTAAAAAGGTACACTTTCACTTGTTTTCTAAAAATACTAGGGATGTGAATCGTTTTTCAACGATTAAAATTATCGTCCGATAATGTTTATATCGTCTTAAATCGTTATAGAACACGATACAATAGAAATTCTAACGATTTATCGTTAAAAATCGTTAAATCGTGTTAGTGCGCACTAAATCGAGTTAGTGCGCACTAACTCCCCGTTAGTGCGCACTAACTCGATTTAGTGCGCACTAACTGAAAATGATACAAATAAACACTTTCCAGGTCACTGAAGGTCAGTTAGGAATGAATATGTGTTCCTATTGGCTGGCTGCCCTCTTATCTATTGATGTTACCAAGGTTACCACTGAGGTGATGGTTGGGGGGATGGGAAATGGAACTGGAAACTAACGAACACCAACAGAAAATGAAACAAAGTGTTCACACTTCCCAGGTCAGTAAAGGTCACGTAGGAATGAATATGTATGTATGTATTCCTATTGGCTGGCTGTGCTCTTATCTATTGATGTTACCAATATGGTTGGGGGGATGTGAAATGGAAACAGTTGGAAGCTTGACAAAAAAAGTAATGTAATGATCAGCACTCACGTGACTAGAACTTGTTTGTTTATTATTTTTGTTAGCAGGCACCTGAAATGCTAGTGCATGTTGAATTTGCCAATCACTGTGCATTTTAGAAAGGTGGTCCTGGCTGGAACTGTACACAGTTCAAATATATGTAATTGATTGTTGGTAAGTGTATTTTTTAAGTAGCCACACTGGCACCAGTATGTTTACTTTTCCTCCTACTTAACTCGCTAGCTCAGCTTTGTAAGAAGGGCTTCTCTGCTTGTGTGTTGTTTTTGTTTGGTGTGAGGAGAGCAGAAACATCAGATCTTTATTCAATCTACTACAGTCATCTCTTACAGTGCCCTATCCCTATTAATACCAGGAGTGTTGTGATCTTCCTGCACACAGTGCCCTAACCCTGATACCAGTCTGAGACAGCTCCCTCCCTGCATTACTAGTGAGAGGCTGGCTTCACAGACAGGGGGGAGCTGCCTGACCCTCACTCCTGACTTCCCCCATGTCCCAGCTAGTGAATGGTGTGTGGGTGAGGGGGGGGGGGGGGAGGATGGTGAAGTCTGAGACAGCTCCCTCCCTGCATTACTAGTGAGAGGCTGGCTTCACAGACAGGGGGGAGCTGCCTGACCCTCACTCCTGACTTCCCCCATGTCCCAGCTAGTGAATGGTGTGTGGGTGAGGGGGGGGGGGTGGATGGGGAAGTCTGAGACAGCTCCCTCCCTGCATTACTAGTGAGAGGCGGGCTTCACAGACAGGGGGGAGCTGCCTGTCCCTCACTCCTGACTTCCCCCATGTCCCAGCTAGTGAATGGTGTGTGGGTGAGGGGGGGGGGGGGTGGATGGTGAAGTCTGAGACAGCTCCCTCCCTGCATTACTAGTGAGAGGCTGGCTTCACAGACAGGGGGGAGCTGCCTGACCCTCACTCCTCCGGGGTATTGTGATCTTCCTGCACACAGTGCCCTATCCCTTATACCAGGGGTGTTGTGATCTTCCTGCATGCAGTGCCCTATCCCTATTAATACCAGGAGTGTTGTGATCTTCCTGCATGCAGTGCCCTATCCCTATTAATACCAGGAGTGTTGTGATCTTCCTGCACGCAGTGCCCTATCCCTGATATCGGGATGTGTGCAAGAAGATCACAACACCCCCGGTATCAGGAATAGGGCACTGTGTGCAGGAAGATCACAACACCCCCAGTATCAGGAATAGGGCACTGTGTGCAGGAAGATCACAACACCCCTGGTATTAGGGATAGGGCACTGTGTGCAGGAAGATCACAACACTCCTGGTATTAATAGGGATAGGGCACTGTGTGCAGGAAGATCACAATACCCCTGGTATCAGGGTTAGGGCACAAGTTCTAGTCACATTGACTGATCACATTACTTGTTTTGTCAAGCTACCAACTGTTTCCATTTCCCATCCCCCATATACTGTCAGTAGGAAACTTGGTAACATGAATAAATAAGAGGGCAGCCAATAGGAATACATATTCATTCCTAAACTGACCTTAACTGACCTGAAAAGTGTCAAATTGTATCATTTTCAGTTAGTGCGCACTAACTCCCAGTTAGTGCGCACTAACTCCCAGTTAGTGCGCACTAACTCCCAGTTAGTGCGCACTAACTCCCAGTTAGTGCGCACTAATCGGAAAAAACGATTTTTAACGATTTTTTAACTAAAAAATCGTGCCTAAGACGATTTTCTTTCCCTGCCACACGATTTCTATCGTTAAGACGATATGGAAAACGATTCACATCCCTAAAAAATACCGATATCTTTGGTAACACATAGTGCCAAATAATGCGTTCCAAAGGCCGGGCCCCACTACAAAGAACGTATCTCCTTTAAACAGGCGATCTTAATGGAAGGAACTAGAAATAAGTTCTGATCTGAAGAACGCAGCAGTCGATTGGGAGCATAAGATTGCAACAGGCTTGTCAGATAACTTGGGCCATTCATATACAATGCTTTAAAAATTAAAACTGCAACTTTAAATTTAACACTGTATTCAACAGGTAACCAGTGAAATTTTGGTGAAACATGATCTGTATCTGTGTGGCCTTTATTAGTCATGCAGCAGAGTTTTTCAAAACTTGAATTGTCTAAAGAAGTGGATGGTAACCCTAAACCCCCCCCCCCCTCCCCCTAGAATTACTGTAGTCAACAGTAAATAAAACAAATGCCTGCACAACAGACCAAAATTCTTTTACTTCTAAGATATATTTCAAATGTCTTAGGAGGCAGAGTTTGAAATATCCCGATTTTAGTATTTGGGCAATGTGATCTTTGAAGCTTGACCTACTGTCAAATACACCAAGATTTTTTTTACAGAGTTTGTTTAAATGGGACAATGGACTCAAAATCGCAAGCGAACTGACTTGATACCTGGATAAAAAGTTATGTTCACATGTGCAACAGATAACCTCAGTTTTATCTATATTAAGGATAAGATGGTTTTGTAGCATCCAATCATTGATCTCCTGAATACACTTAAAAATTTGATTCGGGATTCAAACGTAGATCTCCTTTTAAAACAAATTAAAGCCGCAGATGATCTGCATATATTCTAAATGGAATTCCAAGCGTATCCAGGAGTGAGCAAAGTGATCTGAGATGCACATTAAACAACATTGCTGTCAGTACGGATCCTTATGGTACCCCAAACGAGATATTAAACCAATAGGACAGCTGCCCATTTATAGTTACTCTTTGTAATCTGTTATCAAGATAAGACCAAAACCAGACGAGAATGGTTCCTCTTACTCCAAATGATTCTAGTATCTGCAACAAAACACTGTGAGATACTGGCAAAGGCAACATCTACAAACAGAGCAGTAACTGCCTTGCCTTTGTCTAATGCTTGAAGAAGAAAGTTAACCACAGACCGAAGGAACGTTTCTGTATTATGAACCCACATTGAAAGGGATGCAAAATCTGATTGAGATAAATCAGAAAATTGCGAGTATACTACATTTTCTAAGAACATGCCCTATTGGGTCAGACCAAGTGTCCATCAAGCCCAGCATCCTGTTTCCAACAGTGGCCAATCCAGGCAATAAGAACCTGGCAAGTACCCAAAAACTGTCTATTCCATGTTAACGTTGCTAGTAATAGCAGTGGCTATTTTCTAAGTCAACTTAATTAATAGATAATAATGGACTTCTCCTCCAAGAACTTATCCAATCCTTTTTTTTAAACACAGCTATATTAACTGCACTAACCACATCCTCTGGCAACAAATTCCAGAGTTTAGTTGTGCGTTGAGTAAAAAAGAACTTTCTCCAATTAGTTTTAAATGTGCCACATGCTAACTTCATGGAGTGCCCCCTAGTTTTTCTATTATCCGAAAGAGTAAATAACAGATTCACATCTATCCATTCTAGACCTCTCATGATTTTAAACACCTCTATCATATCCCCCCCTCAGCCGTCTCTTCTCCAAGCTGAAAAGTCCTAACCTCTTTAGTCTTTCCTCATAGGGGAGCTTTTCCATTCCCCTAATCATTTTGGTAGCCCTTCTCTGTATCTTCTCCATCGCAATTATATCTTTTTTGAGATGCGGTGACCAGAATTGTACACAGTATTCAAGGTGCGGTCTCACCATGGAGCGATACAGAGGCATTATGACATTTTCTGTTTTATTCACCATTCCGTTTCTAATAATTCCCAGCATTCTGTTTGCTTTTTTGACTGCCGCAGCACACTGAACCGACGATTTCAATGTGTTATCCACTATGACGCCTAGATCTCTTTCTTGGGTTGTAGCACCTAATATGGAATCCAAAATTGTGTAATTATAGCATGGGTTATTTTTCCCTATATGCATCACCTTGCACTTATCCACATTAAATTTCATCTGCCATTTGGATGCCCAATTTTCCAGTCTCACAAGGTCTTCCTGCAATTTATCACAATCTGCTTGTGATTTAACTACTCTGAACAATTTTGTGTCATCTGCAAATTTGATTATCTCACTCGTATTTCTTTCCAGATAATTTATAAATAGATTGAAAAGTAAGGGTCCCAATACAGATCCCTGAGGCACTCCACTGCCCACTCCCTTCGACTGAGAAAATTGTCCATTTAATCCTACTCTCTGTTTCCTGTCTTTTAGCCAGTTTGCAATCCACGAAAGGACATCACCTTCTATCCCATGACTTTTTACTTTTCCTAGAAGCCTCTCATGAGGAACTTTGTGAAACGCCTTCTGAAAATCCAAATATACCACATCTACCAGTTCACCTTTATCCACATGTTTATTAACTCCTTCAAAAAAGTGAAGCAGATTTGTGAGGCAAGACTTGCCTTGGGTAAAGCCATGCTGACTTTGTTCAATTAAACCATGTCTTTCTATATGTTCTGTGATTTTGATGTTTAGAACAATTTCCTGGCACTGAAGTCAGGCTAACCGGTCTGTAGTTTCCTGGATCGCCCCTGGAGCCCTTTTTAAATATTGGGGTTACATTTGCTATCCTCCAGTCTTCAGATACAATGGATGATTTTAATAATAGGTTACAAATTTTTACTAATAGGTCTGAAATTTCATTTTTTAGTTCCTTCAGAACTCTGGGGTGTATACCATCCAGTCCAGGTGACTTACTTACTCTTCAGTTTGTCAATCAGGTCTACCACGTCTTCTAAGTTCACCGTGATTTGATTCAGTCCATCTGAATCCTTACCCATGAAAACCTCCAGTATGGGTACCTCCCCAACATCCTCTACAGTAAACACCAAAGCAAAGAAATAATTTCATCTTTCTGCGATGGCCTTATCTTCTCCAAGTGCCCCTTTAACCCCTTGATCATCTATGGAAGGATAATCTGAAATTTATTCTTTAATGATAAAATATTTACATAAGTCATAGTATATGACAAAGTTTTCAAAGTAGAAATATCCAGTGGGGATAATTGTTTTGTGGAGAGATCCTATAGACCATTCTCCGATCAACGAAATGCGGACCATAACATCCTCTACCAGAAACCACAGAGATGTTTTGGAAAGCCATTGCATTAATAAACAGAAAAGAAAAACACAGACCAATATGCAAAAATCCCAGCAAAGTTGCTAGCAAAGGGACTCTGCCCTTTGCCCTCCTGCTTGCCTGTCTTTTTAACAGTCCCACAAGCTTCTGCCATGATGTCAGCAACGGTAGTGGGGTTACCCTCCGATGATTCTCTTCATAGGCGAGATCAACTTGGTAATTCAGTCTCTTAATTAAAAGTGCAGCGTGCTTCTCAGGCAGGAAGGCAAGAAAACAAATGCTGGCTCTTCAGCGTCTTTTTAACAACTCCACAGGCTTCTGCTGTGATGTTAGCATTTTGGATGATTTCAGTGCTGTGTGCCCTGCCTTCTGCTTTAGGTTTCACTTCACGCAGAGTCATCCAGAATATTCCCAGGAGGATCTGGACAAAGAGGATTATATAACTCCTCCAGTTGTTTTACCAAGTGTAATGGAGTAGATGTTTTGTTAGTTTTATTGTAATTGTGGATACTGCTTTGTGTGTAAATTATGAATGTGACTATTGTTTTACAGAGACTGTGAAATATAAAAGCTACTAAATAATGATCTTTTGGAGTTCGTTGTACTTGGTTTTGTCCTACTGACTGATTTATTCCTTTTAGGGCTGGTTATTGATTCGGGTTGGCTACCTGTTCCTCTGCTGAAATCCTTTGGAAAGGAGGAGAAAATTTTTTTTCTTTCACTTTTTTGTCTCCTTCCTTATACCTTTTACTCCTCTGTAATTCTTTTTTCTCATGGATCCAGTAAATACAAATATAGTGCAGTTACTTAAAGTCCATCAATATTCAGAAGAAAACAGAACAAAAGGACATAAGTCAGCAAAGCCGACCAGGTAAAAATTAACAAATTACAAACTCAGTCTTCTAATGATGCGAGACCCAGTCATCTCATTCCTAAACCTTAATTGATGATTCTTCAAAAAATATCAAGCAACTGGTCAGGTAAAAATAGTTCTGTTGGTAATCCACTTTTAAAACATAATAAAAAAAACAAAACCAAAAACTGTACCTAAAACACAAGGGTCTGAGGTCATAATAGTAAAAATAAAAAAAATTCTGACTACATATTTGTGTGTCTCTAGTTATATCTGGAAAAATTCTTATTTGACCAAGAAATTTCTTATTTTTCCTAGGAAAAAAATAACTTGAAATTTGACACTATTGAATTCAAGTAGTAGACTCACTAGCAGTAGCCTTTTCCATAGATTCTAGTAGTAGATCTAAAAAGGCTTCACCTAATGAGCAATCTAAATGAATTTCTTTAATCAAATCTGCATCAGATTTATAAGAACTGGATTGCTGTTTCTTCTTGGATCCTAAAAAGGCAGAAATGAATGGTAGTAATGATACTGCAAGTACTTTCAAGATTTCTTTTAAATAACTTTTAAATAAGTCAGATCCAGAAATATTAGAAATACTTGAAAAATTAAATAAATGCCGATTTCTACTTTTTAACTTATTTTATGAATTTTCCAGTTTTTGATATAATGCAATATTTATCTTTTATCAGTAATCTGAAGTAATCATTTTGCAACATTTCTCCACTTGATTTTTACATTTACCAGTACATGGGACAACTGATGGGCCGTTTTTGCTTTTTATTTGCTGTCATGACACAGTTCAAGTTTTAACAATTAACATAGAATATAACGGAACAAACATTTGAGGTATAATATATAAAAGGAGACCTGAGTCCTTGGATTCCATTTTGTAATCTGCAGTAACCCCAAGGTTTTCTTCCCAAGAAAAAGGGGGTGGGGGTGGTTAAAGAATAGTCTCATATTGTCAAATCTCTGAGTTCTATCCTTGTTAAAGCAAGGACTGAATTTCTACTCAGCTATAGCCTTTCTAACAGTTATTCTGGAACCACATTGCTCCTGCATTATAGACCCATCGCAAGTCAATAAGATCTTCTACTTTACTCTTTAAAATAGCAAGTTGAACATGGCCTGAGTGAATGGGATTAAATCCCCAAGAATATGTACCCATAGTGGAAACAGAGCCTGTGTGTGACAGGATGGTTTATTTTGTCGCTGATGAGCTTAGCCCCTCCAATGCATTTGTTTTTAGCAACTCAAACTTACTTTCACACGCCACTTCTTCCTCTGAGATGCCAGAAACCATCCTCAGCTGTGGCAAGCAGCTCCTCATCAAATGCTGATGCAAGAAGACATTGCTCTCCCAACCAGTCTTTGCATTACACTCAACATGGGAGGTGAGCCCTGTAATACTGCAGTCAACTTAGCTGGAGATGTTGGACATTGCCTTCACATTTTTTTTAAGCTTGCACTAACGCCAGACTGGGGGCCGGGTTGATGAGGGTACTTGCTAAGTTACGTGACCAAGGGGCAATCTTGGATACCCCTTCTTCACAAGGAAGGAAAGAACAGATATCTGGCATGTCGCTAGTATTAGAGAAGGTATGCTACTTTTCTACTTCATGATAATATACTAAAAGGCGAAAACTTGCTAGAAAAGTAAAGTTAAAGAGAGTACAGCATACTATGCCTGTCCCTGGAGCAAAATTTTTTTTTGGATATTTAAATGAAATTAACAAACCAGTTTCTATTGATTTTCAACCTATCATTTAAAACAGATACGGTATGAAGTATACTACAAATAATCTAAACAACCCCACAGCAAAATCAAAGTAAATAGGACACTTTTATTTACGGGTACCAGAAGACTAGAGGATGGACATTGTGATGCCAAATTTTGTAAAGGGTTCTGGGGTGATCTGGAACGCTTTAGACCAGTGAGCCTGACATCAATACCGGGCAAAATAGTTGAAGCTGTTCTTAAAAACCAAATTACTGACCATATATATGTTTACATGATTTAATGAGGGATTTATTCACTTGTTTTTTTTTTTTGAGGGTGAAAATAAACATGGATAAAAGTGGTTGATACAGTGTATTTGGATTTTCAGAAGGCATTTGAGAGAGTCCCTTATGAGACTCTTCGGGAAATCGGAAAGTCATAGTATCGGAAGTTGTGGAGTGATAACTTTATAAAAGACAGGAAAAAGAGGGTAGGACTAAATGGTCAGTTTTCCAAATGGAGAAAGGCCGTTAGTGCAGTGCCTCAGGGGTTTGTATTGGAACCTGTGCTGTTTACATATTCATAAATGATCTGGAGAAAGGTACAGTGAGTGGTGTGACCAGATTTGCAGATAACACAAAATTATTTGGAGTTCTAAAAACAACAGCAGATTGTGAAGAACTGTAGAAGGACCTTGTGAGACTAGTTGATTGGTCTTCTAAATGGAAGATGAATTTAATGTGGACAAGTGAATAGTAATGCAGGTAGGGAAAAATAATCCCAACTACAAGTACACAATGCTGGGTTCAATGTTAGGAGTTACCACCCAGCAAAGGTCCTCTGAGTCCTTGTAGTTAGTACTTTTGAAATCTTTGGCTTAGTGTGAGACAGTGGTCAAAAAAAGCAAATAGAATGTTAGGAATTATTTGGAAAGGAATAGAGAAGAAAATTGAGAATATTAGATCCATAGTGCGACCATACTGTTCTCCTAATTTTATGACTATTTTTATTTATTTACTTGGTTAATTGCCATTTCTTACTATAGTAAATCAAATTGATGTACAATTAATAACAAGGTTAAATGATACAGAAACAAAATTGTGTGTGCTTCTGATAGCTCCATCTCAAAAAAGACATAGCAGACCTAGGAAAGGTACAGAGAAGGGCAACAAAAATGATAAAGGGGATACAAAAGTTCCCTTTTGGTGAAATAGATTAGGGCTCTTTAAGTTGTAAAAGAGAAGACCGAGAGGGGATATGATTGAAATTTATAAAATCATGAGTGGGGTGGAATGCTTATTTACCCTTTCATACAACACTAGGTGACACTCCGTGAACTTGCAATGGGCAGATTTAAAACAAATTGTTGGAAGTATTTTTGCACTCAGTACACAATCAAGCTATGGAATCTGTTGCTGGAAGACCTGATCAAGGCAAGTAACCAGGGTGTCACAAAGTGGGAATAGTGAGCACTTGGGCCCCCGTTAGGCTGTTTAAACTTATCTTGTGCGAGCACAAGATAGGCCTTAACAGGTGGCAGCTGATACGTTACAAGACTAGATCCTAGTGCCTGACTAGCCCCCCCCCCCCCCCCCCCCCCCCCCCCCGCTTAGGTTGAGTCTGCGAGTTCTGGTGACTGGCAGGGCTTTCCAGGCTAGGTATAAGGAAGGTAGAAGTAAGCAAGATAGGTGGCCGAGCTGAGGATGGGTCAGGTAGAGAGCCAAGCAGAAAAAGGTCAAGGTAACAAGAAATCAGGCCAGGAGAAGAAACAGAACAGGACAGATGGGAGTAGGGAAGAACAGACAGAAACAAAACCAGGATCAAAACAGAACATGCTGAAGCAACTAGCACTGCAGAATGAGCAGAAGACCTATTTTGAAGGCACTGGAAGGTGGCTCTGAGGTTTCCTTTATACTAGGCAAGATGTGCTGTCACCTGTGCATGTCACAGGAAGTCCAGCCATCAGGCCTTATAAAAGGGCTCAGGAAATGCAGGAAGTTTGGCTATATTCCTTGGATGCAGCATGATACAGGAGGTGCTTCACACCAGAGGTGAGGGGCATTACACAGGGGCAAAAAGTAGGACATAAACTCTCACCTGGATTGTTCTGATCTTTGTTCCTTTTCCCGGCCAGTGCCCCATAAAATGTTGTGATTTCCTGCCCAGTTCAGGGCTTGGAACCCTGGGACTGCTTTCCCCTTCCCTGCTGTGAGGCAAGGACATCACTTCAAGAGTTCTGACGAGACTTAGTTTTATTAGAGCTTTGCTTACAAAGGAGAAATCGTCAGACTTGGCCTAGTTCAGAGCTCTGACAAATTCTAAACACACTGACAAGATTTACAGCACTTATATACAGTCAAGAACAAAGGTGGAACATTGCTAAACCCACAGGTAACGTAGTTCTCAGTAGCCTGCAGGTGTACAAGCCACATGCTAGGCAAGTAGTCAGAGATGTGAGGTGCCTGCCCAACTGCAGGACCAAAGGTCGGCTCTGTTTTGAGAGAAAAGTAGAGCCCACCGCGGGGCCTTTGGTGTTGGAACATTCCCCACCATGCAGGTGCAGAAGGGTCATCAGCCTACAGGCTGTATGAAGGGCTCATTTCTGACATCATGGGCACAATTATATCTGGTGACTACTTCAGTGCCTAGGATAGCATGGGACTTTCTCAGACTCCATACCTGTGACCTGGCTATTTGTGAGAATATGTATTCATATTTTCCAAGAAGCTGTAACTAATTTTGAAGATAGAGATCAGCCACAAATGTTAGCTGACTGTATTTTCTGAGTTACTAGAATCACTCTGGAATTTGATGCCAGGGAATGTGGTTAGTGCAGTTAGTGTAGCTGTGTTTTAAAAAGGATTGGATAAGTTCTTGGAGGAGAAGTCCATTAATGGCTATTAATTAGGTTGACTTAGAAAATAGCCACTGCTATTACTAGCAACAGTAACATGGGATAGACTTAGTTTTTGGGAACTTGCCAGGTTCTTATGGCCTGGATTGGCCACTGTTGGAGACAGGATGCTGGGCTTGTTGGACCCTTGGTCTGACCCGGTATGGCATGTTCTTATCTGTAAATCTATCCCAAACAAAATCCCACCCTATAGTGTATTCAAACAATTATTACAGTTTTATTTAAGAGAAATTAAAAATTTTTTTTTATGGATGAGGTAAGTTTCATACATGTTCTGATGCATGCCTCCGCGGGCGACATAGGCACCAGTTGTATTTTGGGTGGCTTTTGGCATTCCTCCTTTTTTAAATATAAATCTACATTATACAGGCCATCACATATTTGTCCCTGCTCATTAATTTATATCAAAGCAAATGAATCACTTTTTAAGTGAAAAAATTACTTTATTAAATCACAACCTCATGTATAAATATTATGCCTATAAAACATCCAGATAAAGATATATATTGTTTTTCATCCACATAATATTTATACATGAGGTTGTGATTTAATAAAGTAATTTTTTCACTTAACGTGATTCATTTGCTTTGATATAAATTAGTGAGCAGGGACAAATATGTGATGGCCTGTATAATGTAGATTTATATTTGATATATCACAGGCCTAGTGCGGTTTTGTATGGTGTTGATTGACAATTCCTCCTTTTTTTTTACCTGGTTTTCTTTCCTTATTCCTTTCCTGAAGATGGTCAAAAGGAAAGGCAGAATTTGAGGGTTTCCCTTTGGCTCACCATGGTACCCAAGCTTCTTCAGATGCCTCCTGCTTTTGGGGAAGTCTGTGGAGTTCGTTGCATTTTTGCCTGTGGGAGCAACAGCATGTCAGGATGATGCGGAAGCGTCCTTGAGTCCCGGTATCAGAGCAGTCTCCTTTCCCCAGCTTTTTCTATGCTCTGGAGAAGCAATGAGGCAAAGGCAGTCTGTTGGGGTTCTCTCAATGCCAATTGTGAGCTGCCATTCAACTGGCAGTCTGCCTTGGGCAGATTGGGTCTATTAGCCAGGATGAGGTGAATGAGTTGCTTGTATTGCTGGGCTTGGTTTTCCCTTGAAGTATTGTTTCTTCCACTGAAATCTTGACAGCTTTGGATAATTTGAATAAGGGACCTTCTCTTGACAAACCTGCTAATATTTTAAGAATTGTAACCCACTTAGAACATGTTGCGTAGGTGGGCTATAAATACTTTAAATAAATTTAAAAAATACTGTTTCCTTGGACAATATAAGGAATGCATTGGCTTCTGTGTATCAGTCTTTGATCACTTTCCATTATTACAGACTTTTATGCTAGGCTAAGTGCCCAATAAAATATTCTTGTTTTGTATTGGGTTAGAATTGATACTCTGGAGACTAATATAGATCAGATTTCTTCTGTTTAAGCTATTTTGGTACAAGACATGAATGTCACCCATGAGAGGCATGGAAATCTAGAGAATACTGCAAAATTTCTTAATTTGAGTGTTGAATTTCCATAATATATCTGTTTTTCCACCTTTGTATTATTCAAGAAATATGCAAGAGATTTTTAAGATTCTGCAAGAAGATTATCTCAAGTGTTACTCTTTGCTTTTGTCTCAAACTTCTGAGTTAAGTAAGGTTCTGCTCAACCTGTGACTATAGACCTGTTTTTTTTTGTTTTTTTTTAAACTTCTGTAGTAGAAGAATCACAGCAGGGTATTCTGTTGATTACTTTTTTTTCCCCCTTAGGATAGAGATTCAGTACTCATTTATTTATTTATTTATCTTAATTTCAGGCACTTTATGGGCTTTAAGTCTGGATTTTTCCAGACTTACAAAACATCAGTCAAGCTGCATAAGAAATTTCTCAGTATGTGTAAGACTTGGGTGCTTTTTTTATCCTACACTTTCCTTGTAAATGCATATTTTTATTGTCCGATGTGAAATGTTTTCTTTGAACCATCTCCTTTGAAGTTTTTTTTCTAGAATCTGAAATATCTCACTTGGTCTGAGTTGATAGATAGCTGCTGGTTTAAGTTCACTGCTTTGTTAGGCATGTGATTAAAGTAACCCAGCTGCTGTTTTCCTTTCTTGTTATTTCTTTATCCTTCCTCTCCCAGGATTTCCTTGGATCTCTCCCCCTTTGGTGTGTTTCTGTACAGTGCATCAAGATTGGTGGTGTGTGTGTTTTTTTTTTTTTTTTGTTTTTTTTTACAGTTTATAGAAACATAGATATGATGGCAGAAAAGGACCAAATGGTCCATCCAGTCTGCCCAGCAAGCTAATGGCAGCCTCTGCCTTGCCATACAATTCCCTCCATACCTAACAGCCTCCCAGATCATCAAGCCAGGGGTCTTGTTGGTTGCTGTTTGAGTCCAATTTCCTGTCTCCTGTAGCCATTGAAGGAGAGAGAATGATGGAGCTGCATCAACAGTATGAAGGCTTATTTGTTAAGGGAAGTAACTGCCATACCAGCAAGTTACCTCTACATAGTGTTTTCTTTGTTTTCATTTTTTATCTAATTCCCTTTTCCTGTTTCCTCCCTGCTGTTGAAGCAGAGAGCAATGCTGGAGTTGCCTCAGAAATGTCAGGCTTATTGGTTAAGGGTAGTAACCGCCACACTAGTAAGTTACCCCATGCACTCTTTTCTTCATTTCCATCTTCTTACCTTTAGTGATCCACAGTGTCCCATGCCTCTTCAAAATCTTTGACTGATTTAGTCTTCACATCCTCTTCTGGAAGAGCATTCCAGGCATCCACCATCCTCTCGTGAAGAAATATTTCCTGATGTTGCTTCTGAGACGTTCTCCCTGGAATTTCATTACATGCCCCCTAGTTCTATTGACTCCTTTCCAAAGGAAAAGGTTTACATAAGAACATAAGCTATGCCATACTGGGTCAGACCAAGGGTCCATCAAGCACAGTATTCTGTTTCCAACAGTGGCCAGTCCAAGTCACAAGTACCTGGCAAGTACCCAAACATTAGATAGATCACAGGCTACTATTGCTTATTAATTACCGTCATAACAGTTTATGGATTTATTCTCTAGGAACTTATCCAAACCTTTTTTAAATCCAGTTACACTAAATGCTATAATCACATCCTCTGGCAATGAGTTCCAGAGCCTATGTGCGGTGAGTGAAAGAATTTTCTTCAATTTGTTTTAAATGAGCTACTTGCTAACTTCTTGGAGTGCCCCCTGGTCCTTCTGTTATCTGAGAGAGTAAATAACCGATTTACATTAACTTGTTCAAGTCCTTTCATGATTTTGTAGACTTCTATCATATCTCCCCACAGTTGTCTCTTCTCCAAACTAAACAGCCCTAACTTCTTTAGCCTTTCCTCATAGGGCAGCCATTCCATGCCCCTTACCATTTTGGTCGTCCTTCTCTGCACTTTCTCTAGTGCTGCTATATCCTTTTTGAGATACGGTGACCAGAATTGCACACAGTATTCAAGGTGCGGTCTCACCATGGAGCGATACAGAGGCATGATGGCATCCTCCATTTTATTTTCCATTCCCTTCTTAATTCCTAACATTCTGTTTGCTTTTTTGATCGCCACAGCACACTGGGCTGACTATTTCAATGTATTATCCATTCTGATGCCTAGTCTCTTTCCTGGGTGGTAACTCCCAAGATGGAACCTAACATTGTGTAACTACAGCAAGGGTTATTTTTCTCTATATGCATCACTTTGCACTTGTCCATGTTAAATTTCACCTGCAATTTGGAAGCCCAATCTTCCAGTCTTGCAAGGTCCTCCTTTAATTCATCACAATCCGCTTGAGTTTTAACTACTCTGCTTAATTTTGTGTCATCCGCAAATCTGATTACCTCACTCGTTGTACCCCTTTCTAGATCATTTATAAATATATTAAAATGCACAGTCCAAGTACAGATTCTTGAGGACTCCACTATTTACCTTTTTCCACTGTGAAAACTGACCATTTACTCCTAATCTATTTCCTGTCTTTTAACCAACTTGTAATCCACAAAAGGACATCACCTCCTCTCCCATGACGTTTTAGTTTTCTTAGAAGCATCTAATGCGGGAATTTTCAAACGCCTTCTGAAAATCCAAATACAGAACATCTACTGGTCCACCTTTGTCCACGTTTATTCACCCCCTTCAAAAATATGTAGGAGATTTGTGAGGCTAGACTTCCCTTGGGTAAATCCATGCTGACTGTCCCATCAAACCATGTCTATCTAAATGTTTTGTGATTTTATTCTTTATAACAGTTTCCACGATTTTTCCCGGCACTGAAGTTAGGCTGACCGGTCTATAGTTCCCTGGATCACCCCCTGGATCCATTTTTAAATATAGGGGTTACATTGGCCATCTTCCAGTCTTCAGGTACTTGGATGATTTTAATGATTGGTTACAAATTTTTACTAATAAGTCTGAAATTTCATTTTTTAGTTCTTTCAGAACCCTGTGTTAAGAGTTTACCTTTGAGCAGGATGGGATTGAGTGGGGTTTGGGGATTTTGTTCCCTGATTGCCTCGTGGGGAAGAGGTCACAGAGTTAGTTTGTCGGCGCGTCAGTCGGGGAGTGCTGAGGGAATTGAGGCTTGCTGCGGCACGCCTATTGGGGTGCACATGTGCGCGTGTGTGATGTTTTGACGCCCGCATGCGTGTTTGAGATTAGGTAATCAGTCTGAACGCGTACATGCACTCGAGTTTGGAAAGAGTCTTCGGAGGGAAAACTGGGGGCTCTAGCTGTCTTAAACTGTTTAAACGTCATGGATCTGCTGTTTATATGTACTGAGGGGAAGCATTCAGGTTGCCTTGGCAACTGATAGCAACGATGAACGCTTTTCTTCTGCTTAGTCTCTGTATTTTGCCATGTATTTACATTTTTAGAAAATTTCTGATGAATCTCATTCATGAATCTGTTTTTTTTAAATGAAAATAAAGAACTATTAAAGTGAATCACCAGCTTGTTCAGTTCAACTTCTCATCGTTGGATTCACTGTTCTTGAACAGACATTAGGTAATTGTTTCATATTTGTTTCTATTTCTGATTCAGCATACTCTCATATCTCTGTGGACTATACTCTAACCAGCTACAATAATAGTATCTGATAAGGTCAGTTTCGTTTAAAGACATTATGTTGTTTTGATCCGCCTGTTGACTTATTTTTAATCACATTAGTCAGACTAAGAGTCCCACGAACATAACACCCTGGGGTGTATACCATCCGGTCCAGGTGATTTACTACTCTTCAGTTTGACAATCAGGCCTACCACATCTTCCAGGTTCACCGTGATTTGGTTCAGTTGATCTGAATCATCACTAATGAAAACCTTCTCTGGGAAGGTATCTCTCCAATATCCTCTTCAGTAAACACTGACGCAAAGAAATCATTTAATCTTTCCGCGATGGCCTTATTTTCTCTTGTCTATTGTACATCATTGAAACCTTTCTGGTATCTGAAGGTCTGTATTATATTCCCCCTTTCCTCCTCTCTTCCAGGGTATACATATTTAAGAACTTCAGTCTCTCCTCTTAAATCAGTTGATGGAGACCCCCCATCATTTTTGTCACCCTTCTCTGGACCATCTCCATCCTGTCTCTGTCCCTTTTAAGATACAATTTCCAGAACTGAACACAGTACTCCAGATGAGTTCTCACCAATGACCTGTACAAGGGAATTATTACATTTTTCTTACTGGTTATTTCTCTCTCTATGCAGCCCAGCATTCTTCTGGCTTTAGCTTTCACCTTGTCACATTGCTTCGCCATCTTCAGATCCCTAGACACCATCACCCCAAGGTCCCTCTCTTGCTCTATGCACAACAGCCCTTCATCCCCCCATCACATACAGCTTTTCTGGTTTACCACACCCCAGATGCACTTCTTGGCATTGAATCCCAGTTGCTACATCTTTGACCCACTGTTCAAGCCTCCTTAAATCGTGTCTCTTTCTCTCTACTCCTTCCGGTGTGTCCATCACACACTGTCTTCTATCCGTCAACTAGTTTGTAATCCATGTCACCACCTTGGCACTCACTCCCAAGCTTCTCATTTTATTCAAAAGCCTCTTATGTGGGACTGTATCAAAAGCTTTGCTGAAATCCAAGTAGATCACATCAAGCAATCTTCCTCAATCCAATTCTTTAGTCACCCACTCAAAGTCAATCAGATTTATTTGAAAGGACCTTCTCTTGGTGAATCCATGCTGCCTCGGGTCCAGCAATCCTGACTGTAGATAGTTCACTATCCTTTCCTTCAGCAGAGTCTCTGTTAATTTTTCAGGCTAACTGGCCAGTAATTTCCATTCTCCTCTCTGCTCCCACTCTTGTGAAGTGGGGCCACCACTGCTATTCTCCAGTTACTCGGCACCACTCCTGTTTCCAGGGATCTATTGACCAGGTTATGAAGCGGACCCACCAGCACATCTCTGAGCTTCCTCGGTATCCTGGGATGAACCTTATCAGGCCCCATGGCTTTGTCCACTTTCATTTTTCCTAGCTCTTCCCATACATTTTTTTCTGGAAATGGAGTTTCGTCTACTCCACCCCCACCCACAGTCTTGTTAACTAGCGATGGTCCTTCTGCCGTGTCTTCTTTAGTGAACCCCAAACTGAAGTATTTGCTTAATATTTCCACCATTTCTACATTGGTCCTTGTCACCTTTCAATTTCACTATATCACTTCGGACCTATCTCCTTTCTCTGTATCTGAAAAATGTTTTGTCCCCTTGCTTTACCTCTTTGGCTGTCCTGTCTTCTGCCTGACTTTTTGCTGTCTTGATTAGTTTCTTTGTCTCCCTCAGTTTCACCAGATATTCTTCCCTGTGTTCCACTTTTTGTGATCCTTTATATTTCTTGAACGCTGTTCTTTTTGCTTTTATGTCAGCCATCTCCCTTGAGAACCAGATCGTTTTTTAATTTCTCTTTTGTTTACTTTTCTAATATATAGATTTGTTGCTTTTGTAATTGCTCCTTTTAGTTTGGCCCAATGTTCCACTGCTCCCATTTTCTCCCAGTCTTCTAGTTCTGCCTCCAGGTACGTCCCCATTTTGAAAAGTCCGTATTTTTGAAGTACGAAACTTGGGTCTTCATGCGACGTCTCTGTTTTATTTGCGATGTCAAACCATACTGTTTGATCACTTGTGCTAAGGTGGGCATCCACCCAGACATTAGAAACTTTCCCCCCTTTGGTAAGTACTAGGTCGAGTATAACACCCTCTCTCGTGGATTCCATTACCATTTGTTTGAACAGAGCCCCTTGCAGGGCATCCACCATCTCTCTGCTTCTGGTAGATTCCGCAGAAGGAATTCTCCAGTCTGTCTGGCATATTAAAGTCTCCAAGAATCCGCACTTTTCCTTACCAGCTTTTGGATGTCTTTAACCAGATCTCTGTCCAGTTCTTCCATTTGAGTCTGAGGCCTGTAGATCTCACCACTAAAAATGGATGAACCACCAATTTTTTATTTTTTTTTTTTTTTTTTTTTTTTTAAGGGCACCCATAATGCTTCTTCTCTACCCCACTTTGGATATCGTTTTTGATATAAAGAGCTGCTACTCCCCCTTTTCTGTCCTCTCTGTCCTTCTTTAACAAGTTATTGCCGGTATAGCCGTAACTTAATCATGAGAGTCCATGAACCATGTCTCCGTAACTGCAACAGTGTCCAAGTCTGCCTCCACCATTGTTTGTTTTTTGCTACTTTTGGGGTTACTTGATTGTTGATTCAAATCCTGCTGGTTTGAAGTTGTAAAATGAAGAAAAAAAGAGTGACCTGTGGTCTTTTTGATGACCTCAAGGTAGCCAGTCTGTGTGACAAATCAATCTGGAAGTAGTATTCTTAAGTGCATAAAGAAAGAGATCACTAATTGAATGAGGGAAGTAATACATCCTTTCTATAGGTTTCTGGTGAGACCTCATCTCAAATACTGTTTCAGTTTTGCAGATTGCTTCTATAGAAGGACATTGACAAGGTAAAAGCCAGTCAAATGGGGATCCAGAATTTTTCATGACCTGTACTATTGTCATACATAAACTGAAGGACCTAAACATATACTCTAGAAAAGTATTTCCCAACCCTCTCTTGGAGGCAGACCTAACCCTTCAGGTTTTGAGGATTGCCACAATGAATATGCCTGAGACAGATTTGCACAATTGGAGACCCAGAGAACACAAATCTATTTCATGCATATTCATAATGAGAAAACTGAAAACCTAACTGGTTAGTGTGCCTCCATGAGAGGTTTGGGAAACATTGCTGTAGAACAGTAGTTCCCAACCTTTTTTATGGAGCGGCGCATCCAGCAGTGGGTTCAATTTGTCATGGCATGCCATCACCTTTCCTCCCCCCCCCCCCCCCCCCGGCATAATCACTTTACTCACCTTCCATCTTCCTGGCATTACCATCTTCCTTTCCTCACTCTGTATCATCTCCATCTGGTATGAGGCCTAGGGTAAGCAGCACTCCTTACTTGCTGCTCCTGCTGCTGCTGCTGCTACTGTTGGCTTCTCCCTGAAGTCAGAATGGTATGGGACACTGTAGTCTCATGAGAACCACTGGCCTTGGACAATTCCACCTTTTGCAGGAAGACAGCAGAATAGGTGGCAAGAGCAGTAAGGAGTACTGACCACTGACTCCTACTAGCAGCAGGCCTTTGTAAAGGGACAAGGAGAAAAGAGAGAGGAAAACTTGGCAGTGGTGGTGGCTGTAACTCACTTCCCATCTTTTCACAGTGGGCCAAAATTTTGTGGCATATATGAGATTCCCCTATTGCACACCAGTTGGGAACCTCTGCTCTAGAAAGAAGGGACAGAGGAGATTTGGTACAAACATTTAAATACGTAGCAAGCTTCACTAAAGTACCAACAATTGCATTTTCCATAGAATGAAAAACTTCAAAAACAAGGTTTAATCAGATGTAATTTTAAAGAGGGATATTCAAAAGGATTGTGCATAAATATTTTTTCATGGAGTAAGTGGTGGACACCTGGAATAAACTTACAGAGGTGGCTGTAGGAACCAAAATAGTGATAAAATTCAGGCAAGCATGGGGTAGTCATAAAAGTTTTTTTGTGGCGGTATAGAGGACCACAGAAAAAGTAGCATCTGTGACAACACAGAAGGTAGGCATAAATAGACTGAATGGAGTAAGTTGTAAAATCATCTGTATGGTGCCAAAAAGATAAGAAAAGGGAGATAAATATATATATTTTTTTCATATTCCACATGTTAAATTTTTCTCCCTGTTTTTTGTTTTGAAGGCAAAGTAATCCCATGCATGCGTATTGTTCTTGCTAATGGAGAAAGTATAATTGCTTATTGGAAATTGTTCTCTGTTAGCAGTAGAGCAGTAATTGATATTAGCCACCCATTTCCCTTTTTGTGAGGAGTTTCTACTCCTGTTGAACTAATTAGGCTAAGCTGTATAGCAAACTGGAGAGCAGCAGGTCCAGTGGTGCTTGGGAAGTCTACGCATTGTCAAACATTACTGAGGAACTCTTAACAAGTCCTCCAACTTGACACAAGATGCAGGTCAAATGACCAAACTTGTAGATCAATCAACTATGAAAATTTGACAAACTGGAAAGCAATTACACTTGTCCTTTTTATTTCCTTCGCTTAGTGTGTGGTAGCCAAGAAAGCAAATAGAATACTAGGAATAATTAGGAAAGGAATGTAAAATTAATCACAGAATATCATAATGCCTTTGTATTGTTCCATGGTACAACAGCACTTTAAATAATATGTGCAGTTCTGGTCACTGCATCTCAAAAAATGTACCAGAATTTAAAAAAAAAGTAACAGAAGGGCAACCAAAATGATAAAGGGTATGGAGCAATTCCTATATGAAAATAGCTTGGAGAAGAGATGGCTGAGGGGAGATATGATAGAGGTCTACGAAATATGAGCGGATTTGAACGAGCGAACATGAATTGGTTGTTTACTATTTCAAAACGTACAAAGACTAGGGGACATTAAATTAACTTATTAGGTGATACATTTAAAATAAATAGAAAAAAAATACTTTTTCCTGTCGATAAGCAGGCTGAGTTAGCCATGCTCTCTGGGATGTCCCTCCGGGCGGCTTGAAGGGGAAACTTCTCCCCAGCCCGCTCCGTGCGCCTGTGCAGTATTTCCCACGTGACTGCTCTACTCTCCTCAGTTCTGTTTTTTTTTCCCCGCGCAGCTCACAGACGCGGATCCTCTCTCCTGCTTTTTTCTTCTTTATTCTACTTCTCTTCACTTTGATGAACCCCAAAAATCACTTTTAAGTGCTACCCATGGCTCTGAAGAACCCAGGATTCAAGTATTGCCAATGTGGCAAAGCTATGTCCATGACAGATGGGTATAACTACTACTACTTATGTCTGGGGCTAGACCATGACCAAACATCCTGCCACAACTGTGGCAGGATGTCACCAAGGGCCCAGAGTCAACAGGTCAAGAAAATCGCCAGGCTCCGAGATTACGAAGGAGCCTCTTCGAGCTCGTATGCCCCAACTCATTGGTTCACTCAATCCTCGCCTAGGCTAAAGCCCAAAAAACCGGTGGCGCCGAAGCGAGCATTGTTGCTGGAACCGACCTCTAAAAAAAAAAAACGAGGCCAGGTTGGAAAGCCCCCCAAAAGAGCCGAGAGGTAAGGGCGCAGGTGATAAACCCACAAAAAGCCATGGTGCATTGATCAAAACAGCAACAAAAACCGTGAACGACAGCTCGGATTTGTGTCCATCAATGCAGGAAGCATCGAATCTGGAGCATGAGCTGTACAGTGCACTACGCAGGTTCTGGAATGGCGCACGATGCAGAATGGCGCAAAATGCACAATGCAAGTAGGCACACGATGCTCGATGCAAGCCAGACCACAACACAGACACATGCGTTGAAGGGGAAATCACCTTTGATGCAAAAGGTGAAAGACAAATTGCACCACTATGAGTTGATGCACTCGACGTGAAAGAAGCATGATTCACAGCAGAGCAAATGACAGGATGAGGGCTCTCAATCGCAGTGGCGTCCTGACTCTCAGGTAGTCTTCACCCCAAGTGAGCTTGGAGACTGTCACTTCTGATGTAGACATCGTGCAAGTTTCTGAGGACTTCTCTACAAGGGGTAGTGTCCATACAGGTCTTTCCAGAGTCTCTAAATGGAAACGGAGACAACCTCAGCTCGAAAAACCATTGATGAAGAGATGAAAGTCTCAGTATAAAGACCAGGGCCAATCTCAAACATGTCAAGGGCCCAGACTCTTAGTTCTTCTGGCAGCGATACCTTCCTCCAAGACTAGGAAAATTAATCGATCAGGAAAGGAGGAGATGCATCTCCACCTCCACAGAAAAGGAATACTCTCCTTCCCACCCTCAGATAGGTGGCGCAACCTCTCAGGCCATGTCTCAAATATCAAATATTCTTCAATCCTTTTTTGCATCTCTACCAATTCGTCACCACCCTGTGCCACCTTCTAGTCCCTCGGAAGAGGCTTTGTTGTCATGATCACTCCCTTCTCCTCCACGGGAGTTTGAAGCAGAGGAGGATGACCGTTGTAACCCAAGTCCTAACAGTCTTGGAACCTATACGGACAATCAGGTGCCATGTTTTAGTTAAACAAAAAAGGCGGATCCGGTTCCAGAATGCTTTGCAGGGAGTTGATGCTGATCCTAGAATGGGCACTAGCTCATTCCATTCAATTGCAGGCGACTTACCTCCCAGGTATCAAGAACACCGAAGCCAATAGGCTCAGCAGAATTTTTCACCCTCACGAGTGGGCACTGCATCAGGATGTAGCAGACACATTGTTCAGGAAGTGGGGGATACCCTGCATGGACCTTTTTGCAACAGAGTCAAACACAAAACTGCTGGGTTTTTGATCTCTGTACCCAAGCAGGCGCAGGATCCCGTGGGAGTGGTACCTGTTTTATGCATATCCTTCGATACATAGTAACATAGTAATGATGGCAGAAAAAGACCAAAATGGTCCATCTAGTCTGCCCAGCTAAATTTTTCATAAGATCGTTTGCAGAGATCTGAGGGGTCTGTTTTGCAGATCTGACCAGTTTTGGGGCAGTTCTGTTAAAGAATTTTCTTGCTCTTCTACATCTTGCCTTGTCTTTCTGAATTCCATGTAACTCAACTGTCAAATCAAATTAAGAAAAGTAAAAGTGCTAGCTGGAAATATTTAGAAATTTTTTTTATAGCTTTTCCCTGCCTATAAGAGTGGATTATCTTCATTTTCAAATGCTTATTTAAAATATTTATATTCCACCTCATGTGACTTGTCATTCTGGACAAATTACATTAAAGCAAACCAAAATAGATCACCTGTTGTATTTTATCATGTATGTAAAAAATGAATATATGTTTAATACTTTAATTGTTGATATTCGTAGGACTGCCACTCATACAGCCTGTCATCATTGTTCTATAGGCTGTGAGTCCAAAACAACTGGCAAACAAGAAAAAAACTTGGCAGATACTTAATACTGAACAGTCATCCAGGTCACCCTGACATGAATGATCTGCATAAGGGTGTCATCACCAACTTCTTGGGCTCACTTCTTGCTCTTCACTTCAAAAATCACTGAAAATAGAGGAAAGACACGATGCTTAAAAGGAAGTGATGTAACACTTTTGAGCCCAAGAAGTTGGAAATGACCCACTGAATGCCGATCATTATGAAACATGGAATGCAGATCATTATCTGCATTCCATATAGGACTGTAGATTACATAATACACATTGATCGCTACCCAGAATAGATCCCTGTTTACCTGATATGTTTAACGGACTTACCTTGGACAATATGTAATGGTGATTATATATTTCAAGAATAAAAAGGAGTTTTTGGTTAGTTTTTTTTTAATTTTGTTACTCAGACCAGTTACTGTTAGATGTAAGTTGTTTTTTTGTTTTGTTTTTTTTTGTGTGTTGATGTGTTAAATTGTAATAAGGAGTAATCGTGTTGCTCACGGTCTCTGAGTTCACTTACTGTTTTATGTAATGGTTGTTGATGATGTAAACCGGAGTGAAGGCAGCCAGCCTTACCTCTGTATAAAAAAAAGCTTTAAATAAATAAATTATGAAACACGGCTCTGTTTTGGGGTGACCTGGCTGACTGTTCAGTGTACTGGGACCTTTTCTTGTTTACTGGTCGTTTTTGGCTCATAATTGGTTACAAACTTATAAAACTCAACATTGAAAGTGTTTTTACTTGCATGGGACTCTTTTTAAGAACCTAGATCCTGTTTTTAGTCTATAGATCAATGATAGGCTGTACGAGTAGCTGTCCTATAGATGATATTTAAAGTATGAAACGTATTCATTTTTTACATACAAGATAAAATATATTGGTTGATCTGTGTTTTACTTTGATAATATTTCTCTGTTGTACTTTTGATCCTAGGGCATTTATTCAGATTACATTAAAACCATCTTAAAATCTAATAGAGAAGTAAGTACATGGTTGTTGAAAGTAGACAAAACAATCATCACAACCTGAGAGGTTAGAAGGATCAGAGTATCTGTTCAGCCATGGCTTAAGGATATGATATATACTCTGATCCTTCTAACCTCTCAGGTTATTATATATAATGAGCTTTGCTTCTTTTTTTTTTAATAGCTGAATCATTTACTTATTTTTTTAAAGTGTTAATAAACCCAAAACCTTGATTGACTTGTTAGCCCTTCAGTTAATCAGATGTTGACAAGTGCAAAACAGAAGTGAACTCAAAATCAACACAAAAATTGGTGAAACAATAGTATTGTATACAAAGTTCCTTAAGCCATTGCTGCCAGATGAATTTGAGGCACCACTTGACTAATCGTGCACCATCAAAAAGTGATTTGAGTGCTGAAATTGATAGTAATACACTTTCAGCATGTGATCACTTTTCGATTAGACAAGTGGTGCTTCTAAAATCAGCTGGTTGCAGTGACTTAAGGCACTTCGTATAGGATACTGTTTTACCACTTTTTGTATTGTATTTGAGTTCACATCTGTTTCGGACTTAAACTTTTCACATGCCACATTTACTGTTTTATTATCAAATTTATTAAAATCAGCAAATAGTAATGTTGCATTAGAAATTGTAGAAAGTTCATGCTTTGTACATGCAGAGGTTGTCAGCTTCTGTTTAGTTAGATATTTATTGAAATGTTTAGGCACCCCTGGTCATATTGCACGTTTGCATACAACTATGCTTAATATTAATCACCTGTATTTTTACTAAATCAGGTAGTCATTCTTCCAATATTTTCTTCTTACCATTATGCTCATGAGGGAGAAATGACATGTCATATGTTGGACTGCAGGAGAATTGTGACTCTTTCTCAAGCAAAAGTCCATTCAACTTTTTGTTGCTTTTGATCTCCAACAGACCTTATATTTCTCTTGAAAATGTACGGTTTCCAGTTGAATAGTTTACTGCATCCTGTATTGTTACTCTCTATCTGAACTGACCTTTTGTGAAACATTTCTTAAGTGATTATGATATTGATTGCCAATGCTCTGTGTTGTGTCTTCCAATTGCTGCATTGGCTGGAGATGCTACAGAGTCAAGTGTTCACAGGGAGACCTGTGGTTATTGCTTAAGCGTGACACTTAGTGGCTGGATTCAGGGCCCATGGTTACAGTGTTCTGGGAAGAGCCTTTGTGCATGGTGCTTGTACTAGGATAGTCATTGGAATTTGCAGACTGGATATGTTGGGGAAGATATAAAATAGTGGGAAAAATCCCTGGGCAGCTAGTTGTGAATGAAGGCTCATGGTGCCAGGATTCCAGCCTGGTTTCCATTTCAGTCCAAAGAACAAAGGAGCAGAAGAAAACTTTCGGGTCAAACAAAAAGTTTGCAAGACTACATCATAGAGTTTAGTATTTTTTATTCACCAAACACTGCTGTTCCAATACTGCCTCTCATTTGGATTTGAGATTGAGTTTAACAGTGTTAAAATAACTTTTCTCAAAAGAAAATCTACCAGCCATAATCCTTTTGTACTCTTATTAGCTTAGTGCCTTTTTAGGTGGCTTATTAAATAAACATATATGCTTTTGATGATGGTTTCACAAAACTAATAATCTAAATGTACCCCGATGAACCCCCCTATATAGTAGTGGGATGATATTTTTGTTCTTTGATTTGCATCAGCTTTGACTGCAGCTGCTTTTTGACTTATTCCCACTTGTTACCAATATATCCAGATTTTTTTTTCCTGGTTAATATTTTGTGATTGCTCTGTTCAGAATATATGTATCTACCTATTGGGTCTCAACTGCATTAGCTTGCACTACTAAGTCAAATCTACTGCTTATCTGGTTATTTACCTATGATATGCCTCTCCTTGCTATTCTCTCAGCTCACTTTGTGTGCTGGTTTTTTGCTGTCCTCAAATTTATAAGCAGATGATTTTGTAACAGGTCTTAAATGGGCAGGCAATTTAAAAGAACATTGCTGCTACTTGTTACAGATTTGTTTCGTAATGCCATTAACCGTTCAGGGTCCAAATGTATATGGTGTAATTTTTTAAAATTACATGTTCCCTGTACGTACCTGGATCAGTCCAGATAGTGGGTTATATCCCCCGACCAGCAGATGGAGTCAGAACAGAGTTTGAGAGCGTCAGCATATAGAGTAGTGCACCCTCTGCTGGAGCTCAGTATTCTTCTGACTCCAGCAGATGTGAGTGGGGGGATCCACTAGCTCCCCCAGATTGACAGGGTTTCTTCATTTTTGGTTATTCCTTTCTTTTTCTCCACAGTATTTCCCTGTCTTATGTTTCTCTTCATTTTGGATCCTTAAAATTAAAAAAAAAAAAAAAAAAAGACTTCAATTTTTGAGGAAGCGTGTGTCTGTGGCTCTGCCTTCTCTATTCTGTACTCCTTTCCTCTTCCGTTGGGGTAAATGGAAGTTTTTTGAGTTTCTTTCTCCACAGGTTTGCTTCTTTTTAGTGGTGCCCCGTGGATGCCGGTGGTTCCGGCCGCTCCACGCGTCGTTTGTGGGTCCAGTGGTTTGCAAGCGCCGCCCGCAGGTGTGTGCTCAACTGAAACGGGGGTTTTCCCCCGCAGTTCCTGGACCCCTTCGGCGGGTTGTTAGGGCCATTCCAGGCCCCCCCCCCCCCCCCCCCGTGGCACTAGCTCGTTTTTGGCCCCCCCCCCCCGAGGCTTTTTTTTTTCCCCGGTGCTGACATGCCGCGGTCCTCGAGGTGTGAGGCCTGCGGCAAACCGGGGAATCAATTTCTGAGGGAGGGGCTTTGTGAGCGGTGCTTCCCCGATGGGGAAGGCACCCTGCAGTCCTCCGGTGCGATTTCGGACCTGCCTCCTCCTCAGCCCGGGTGGCGCGGGCTGGCCACGACGCTGCCTTTGGCGGGAACGGCGGCCATTTTAGGGGGACAGCGTGAGACGGACTCGCTCCCAGATGCAGACAGGATTGGTTGCACTGGCTTTCAACAGGCTTTGCCCCCGGCGGGGGGGTTTGCCCGACCGGGGCTCCCAGGACGGTCCCCCCCCCCCCCCCAGGGATTCCAATCAGCTCCCCGTTTTTCTCACCTGATTTTATTCTGGCAATGCACATGGCTTATTTGCAGGGTATGGGAGCGCAGGCGCCGAATCCCCTGGGGGCCCCTCCCCGCAAGGTTCCTAAACTTGCTGTTGGTCTCACCGCCTCGCCCGTTATGCCTGGATCCCTGCCGGGTCCCTCTCCCGTGCCACCCCAGCGTACCACGGGGGCGGCTTCGCCGGTGAGAGACGACTCCCCGGAACCCCCGGAGGCGCATCCGGATGGACATACGGAGGGGGACGACCCTCGAGCCCTACGGATTTTTCAAAAAGAAGAGCTGGATGAACTCATCCACCATATTATTCAGGAGCTGGACCTCGACCCACCTCCAGATCCGCCGATCCCTGTGGCTCCTGCCGTCGCCACCTCTTCTCGCAAAGGGGATCCAGTACTTGCCGCCCTCCGTCCTAGGGCAAGGGCTTTCCTTATCCATGAGTCCTTCCTACAGCTTCTCACCAGGGAGTGGGACACTCCCGAGGCGCCCTTGAAAGTCACACGCGCCATGGAAAAGCTATACCTGCTCCCTGAGGATTTTTTGGATCTTATCAAGGTGCCCAAGGTGGATTCAGCGGTGTCGGCAGTGACCAAGAGGACGACCATCCCGGTCATGGGTGGGAAGGCCCTGCGGGATACGCAGGACCGTAAACTAGAAACCTTCCTCAAGAGGGTCTTCGAAGTCTCCGCCCTAGGTATGCGGGCCGTGATGTGCAGTTCGCTCGCGCAAAGGGCCAGCTTACTCTGGGTACAGCAGCTTCTCACCTCTCAGGAGTTGCCCCCCGAAGAGGCCACCCAGGCGGACCGTCTGGAATCTGCCATAGCATATGGGGTGGATGCCTTGTATGATCTCTTTCGCGTAATGGCACGGTCCATGGTTTCGGTTGTAGCAGCCCGACGGCTCTTGTGGCTTCGCAACTGGGCGGCGGATGCTTCCAAGTCGAGCCTTTGCTCCCTCCCCTTTTGGGGGAAGTTTTTATTTGGAGAGGACCTGGATCAGATCATCAAGTCACTGGGGGAAAATTCGGTGCATCGGCTGCCGGAGGATAGACAGCGTTCCTTCAGGTCATTTTCTTCCGGTAGAACCAGGGCCAGGGCACAGCGACGTTATAGGTCTTACCGGCAGTCCGGTTCCCGGACACAGCTGACAAGATACCAGCCTTGGTCTCGTTCCTTTCGTGGGCGGAGGCCCGCGAGAGAGGGTCCAGGGCAGGGAAATCCGCCCACAAAGTCCTCCCAATGATGCCAAAGGAGCCCACTTCTCACCTCCCCGGATCGGAGGCCGCCTCATGGACTTCTACGAGGAGTGGGCAGTTATCTCCACGGACCAGTGGGTGCTGGACACCATAAGAGACTGTTACGCTTTGGAGTTTGTCCGCCCCCGAGGGACCGGTTCATCTTCTCCCCCTGCGGTTCGGATCTCAAGAGGATAGCGGTTCAACAAACACTAGACCGACTGCAGGAAATAGGGGCCATCATTCCCGTCACCTTCGAGGTGGGCTTGGGCCACTATTCCATTTACTTCATCGTTCCCAAAAAGGACGGTTCCTTTCGGCCCATCCTGGACTTTGAAGGAGGTAAACAAGGCCCTCAGGGTCAGCCGGTTCTGCATGGAGACTCTTCAATCAGTGATTGCCGCAGTGCACAAGGGAGAATTCCTCGCTTCACTGGATCTCTCGGAAGCATACTTGCACATTCCCATCCTGCCGGCTCACCGGCGGTATCTTCGCTTCAAGATTCTCGGTCAACACTTTCAGTTCAAGGAGCTTCCCTTCTGTTTGGCGACCGCACCTCGGACCTTCACAAAGATCATGGTAGTGGTGGCGGCGGCCCTCCGCAAGGAGGGTATCCTAGTACATCCGTACCTAGACGACTGGCTGATTCGAGCGAAGTCCTTCTCACATGGTCAGACCTCAGTGGCCAGAGTAGTACAATTCCTACGCTCTCTGGGCTGGGTGGTGAACCTTCCAAAGAGTTCCCTTGTGCCCTCGCAACACCTGGATTTCTTAGGAGCGAGCTTCGATACTCGGCGGGGTATGGTGTTCCTGCGCCAGGACAAGGCGCAAGCCCTGAGGGAGCACGTGTCTCGGTTTTCGGCTTTGGAAGAACCAACCGCCTGGAATTATCTGCAGCTCCTGGGAGTAATGCCCTCCACCATCAACATGGTACCCTGGGCGTTTGCACACCTGCGTCCATTGCAGGCGTCCCTGCTATCCCGTTGGAAACCAGTCTCCCAGGAGTATCAGGTGATCCTGCCGCTTCCACCATTAGCCAGGAAAAGCCTGGATTGGTGGCTTGTCCCCTTGCATCTGGCTCGGGGAGTCTCGCTCGAGGTTCCCAATTGGGTGGTGGTGACCACCGATGCCAGCCTGGCGGGATGGGGCGCCGTCTGCGAAAGAAGCGCCACGCAGGGGACTTGGACGCCAGAGGAGGCAAAGTGGCCGATCAATCGCCTGGAAACGAGAGCCGTGCTTTTCGCTCTCCAGCGTTTTCTTCCCCTGGTGCGACACAGAGAGGTGAGGATCCTCTCGGACAACGCCACCACCGTGGCCTACATCAATCGTCAAGGGGGGACAAGAAGCAGGCATGTCTCCCTCGAGTCAACTCCCCTGATGGAGTGGGCGGAGAGCAATCTCGTCCGGATAGTGGCCTCTCACATAGCCGGGGTGGACAACGTTCAGGCGGACTTCCTGAGTCGTCAACAGCTAGACCCCGGTGAGTGGGCTCTCTCCGAGGCAATGCATCTTCTCGTCCGTCGTTGGGGGACTCCACGCCTCGATCTAATGGCGACCTTTCTCAACGCCAAGGCTCCACGCTTCTTCAGCCGCAGAAGAGAGCGCGGCGCGGAGGGGGTGGATGCCCTCGCCCTTCCGTGTCCGTCGGATTAACTGCTCTATGTGTTTCCTCCTTGGCCTCTGGTCGGCAAGGTTCTCCGCAGGTTGGAACATCATCGAGGGACTGTAATTCTCGTCGCCCCGAAATGGCCCCGTCGGCCATGGTTCGCAGATCTACTTCAGATGACGGTGGACAGCCCACTTCGCCTGTCCCATCTTCTTCATCTTCTGCGTCAGGGGCCGGTATTTTTCGAGCAGGCAGAACTCTTCTGTCTTGCGGCCTGGCTTTTGAACGGCGCCGTCTCCGCCACAGAGGCTACCCGGAGACAGTGATCTCAACAATGCTTCGTTCCTGCAAGCCTTCGACCTCCGTCGCTTACGTTCGTGTTTGGAAGGTTTTCGAAGCCTGGTGCTCCGACTGCGGGGTCCAAACCATGGAGGCGACTGTCCCGCTGATCCTTCATTTCCTACAGGATGGTCTGGATAAGGGTCTCGCCTATAATTCGCTCCGGGTTCAGGTGGCGGCCTTGAATGTCTTGGTACAGAAGGACTGCTCTCTACCCCTTCAGCCGGATATCGCACGTTTTCTGAAGGGTGCCAAACACCTACAGCCACCGGTCAGGGATCCTTTCCCTTCTTGGAGCCTCAACTTGGTGCTGCGAACGCTGTCGGGCCCTCCTTTTGAACCCCTGAGGGGGTCCTCCCTCAAGGACCTGACCCTCAAAACGGTTTTCCTGGTAGCCATCTCTTCTGCTCGCCGGATCGCAGAGCTCCAAGCCTTGTCCTGCCGGGACCCTTATCTGCGTTTCTCCGACTCCGGGGTTTCCCTTCGTACGCTGCCATCCTTCCTACCAAAGGTGGTCTCGGCCTTCCACGTCAATCCAACGGTGGAGCTTTCAGTGTTCGCGCCAGAGGAACCCCGGTCTCTCCGGCTCCTGGACGTCAAGCGTGTGCTGCTCTGTTACCTGGAGGTTACCAGTGACTTCCGGGTATCCGATCATTTGTTTGTCCTCTGGTCAGGACCGAGGAGAGGTTCTCAGGCATCCAAGACGACTATTGCGCGCTGGATAAAGGACGCCATCTCATCGGCTTACATTGCGGCGGGACTGGTGCCGCCTCGCAGCGTGTCGGCTCATTCCACGCGATCCCAAGCGGCGTCCTGGGCGGAATCTCGCTCCGTTTCCTCCCAGGAAATCTGCTGTGCGGCGACGTGGAAGTCGTTGCACACTTTTTCCAGACATTACAGACTACACCTGGCGCCTCAGTACACGGGTTCTTTTGGCGATCAAGTTCTCCGAGCAGGTCTCTCAGGACCCCACCCGGTTTAGAGAAGCTTGGGTACATCCCACTGTCTGGACTGATCCAGGTACGTACAGGGAAAAGAAAATTATTCCTTACCTGCTAATTTTCGTTCCTGTAGTACCATGGATCAGTCCAGACGCCCGCCACTAGGGTTTTCATTAGGTCCTGCTCGGATTCTTCCAGGTAACTTTCATTCTGTTTGTCTCTGATTATTGTTACTGTTCCCAGCTCCTCACAAGTTGACTGTTGGTGGTCCCGTTGACCATTTGTTTACTTATATCTTTCTCTGTTCCTTTTTGGGGACGGATCTGGATCCAAAATGTTGTGTTTTGCTTTTGGGCTTTGCTATGCGTAATACTGAGCTCCAGCAGAGGGTGCACTACTCTATATGCTGACGCTCTCAAACTCTGTTCTGACTCCATCTGCTGGTCGGGGGATATAACCCACTGTCTGGACTGATCCATGGTACTACAGGAACGAAAATTAGCAGGTAAGGAATAATTTTCTTATATATAGAATTTTGCTATAGTGAATTGTTCCCCATGGGTTTATAGTGCTAAAATGTACATCATTCAAGTGAACAGATAACTACAAAATGTTATGTGTTTCATTGTGGGTGGTGAATTAGAATAAAGGTTGCTTTTTTCACAGTTCCCTACCTTACTGCTTAGTTTTTTTCATGGAGGCTCAAAGTTCTTTGGTATTTTGTATCTTGGGCATAGGAAGCAGATAGGTACTTTGGAGCTGATGTAATAGAGCATATACTAAAAGTAGAGTTACATTTTAATGCAAGCTTTATTTAATGTGTATAGTAAAAACAGGGGGCCTCGTGGGATACTGGAAGCTAATGACATGCAAATATATCAGAAGTAAAAAAAATAAGTACATGAAAAGGCTGTTTAGCATATCAGCCATTTTGCATCCTGTTAACAAAATATCCAATCCAAAAAAAAGTTCAATAATTAACTGGCTGTACAAGCTGAACACCCTCCCTCCCTATCTCCCTTCAGCATCCAAAATAAACTGGCCCAGGCCAGTCAAACAGAGGAATCCTTTACCTCCCTTCCTCTTTTGTTCAAAATTAGCTGGGCCCAGTGGGCCAAAACTCCTCCCATCTGCCTGCCTTCAAAAACGTAAAATAACCAGGAGTCTTCCAAATCCTTACACATCCCCAGGGAATACCAGCCCGAGAATAGGCTGCTCCCTAATTGGTCCTTTCACTGACAGTGGAGACAACAATTTGCTCTCAGAAGACTGTTCTTTCAGAATTTGGAAAGGGGATTTGTCCTTTCATTGACAGCTGACAGTGGAAGAACCAGTCAGCAAACATTAAGGGAGTTTAATGGGACAAAGCCAGCATGGATTTAGCCAAGGGAAGTCTTGCCTCACAAATTTGCTCCATTTGTTTTTTGCGGGCATAAATAAACATGTGGATAAAGGTAAGCCTGTTGATATTAGGAAGTTAGAAAGTTATGAGATACGTGATGGTGTTCTATTGTTGCTTACCAATCGGTTAAAAGCTAGAAAATGGAGAGTAGGGCTAAATGGTAAATTTTCTCAATGGAAAAAGGTGACTAGTAGAGTGCCCTGGGAATCTGTTCTGGGAACGCTGCTTTTTAATATATTTATAAATGACCTGGAAATGGGAACAAGTGAGGTGATCAATTTTGCTGATGACACAATATTATTTCAAAGTTGTCAAATCACAAGAGGGTTGTGAGCAATTGTAAAAGGACATTTCAAAACTGGGAGACTGGACGTGCAAATGGCAAATGAAATTTAATGTAGACAAGTGCAAAGTGATGCACTCAGGGAAGAGTAACCTGAATTATAGCTACAAAATGCAAGATTCCACATTAGTAGTCGCCACTCAGGCAAATGATCTAACATAAGAAATTAGAGTTACCACGGAGATGCAGGAAAATTAAGTCAGTCCCAAAAATTCCAAATTTTAAATATGCAAATATTTTTATTCATCAAATCGGCAACTCCATTGCTCAAAAAGTACAGAATTTGTTTAACACAGGGTCCCCCGACACGGACCCGTGTTTCGCCAAACGTGGCATTCAAACTAAAATTAAAAGGAAAAACAATAAATTAATACTTAAAGTAAGGGGCTGATTACAGAAGTAGATCCTATATTGTCAGAACAATAAATTGTACCATGTAGGTATAGAGTTTTTTATTTCTAAACCACAGAGAGAAACAGTGGTTATGAAAGACATCGATAAACAAACATCGGAACGGGATTCACCAAGTTATTAAGCACCAATTAGACACAAGAAATTTATGGACATCAATATTGTGAACTCCTAACCTAAAAAATAGCGACAAAATATAAAGCATATAACAAATGAAATCAT
Organism: Rhinatrema bivittatum; assembly: GCF_901001135.1. Classification (NCBI taxonomy): domain Eukaryota; kingdom Metazoa; phylum Chordata; class Amphibia; order Gymnophiona; family Rhinatrematidae; genus Rhinatrema; species Rhinatrema bivittatum. The sequence continues at coordinate 405,202,345 of NC_042617.1, read as the reverse complement.
GAATATATTTAGTAGTTGTGCGGATCACAAGAGATCTTCCCTCAATCAAATAAATTAATCGAAATAAATTGACTTTCAGTATGGACCTTATAGCATATCTAAAGTTTAAATGCTTATCAGTAATTCTGATCGTATATCGAAACAATATAAATAGAAAGCCGGGTACCTTTAAATTTCAGCATCTTTGGCGGCAGTTTTGGCAAGGAGAGCCAAGAGCGCCGGCATTACCCAATATTTAAAGTGTCAAATTTGGCGCCAAAATTGACCAATCCAAAAAGGTTACCATAGTAACTTACAGCCAATCAGAATTAAGCAAGCCCAGGGGAATGTAGAGGGTTCGGCAATGATCTCTTAAAGAAAGTATTGCCACTCGATTTCATTATTGAGCCCTCAGGCGTGAGACTATGTAATTTAAAAATCAATTTTTGTTCCCTACGTGCCAGTATATCAGAAAAACAACCTCCCCGTGATGGTGGCATGACTACATCAATAACATAGAATTTTATATCGGATTCAGTGTGTCCCATAGAGGTCCAATGAGTAACCAGGGGAGCTGTTTCCCTGCTATTTTTAATATTCGAACGATGTTCAATGATGCGAGTTCGAATTGGGTGAGACGTCTTGCCCACATATAATTTTGCACACGGACATAAAATTATATAGATCACACCTTTGGTTTGACATGTTGAGGTAAAATTCAATTTGTATTGAACATGTGACCCGGGATGTTCAAACATAGTTACATTGGACGTCAAGGAGCACACTGAGCAGTGTCCGCATGGACCGTGGCCTAAAAATTGTGTTGCTTCAGTCATAGTAGGATCTATAAATTGTGAGTGTACTAGAACATCTTTGAGATTGCGACCAATAATGAAATCGAGTGGCAATACTTTCTTTAAGAGATCATTGCCGAACCCTCTACGTTTCCCTGGGCTTGCTTAATTCTGATTGGCTGTAAGTTACTATGGTAACCTTTTCGGATTGGTCAATTTTGGCGCCAAATTTGACACTTTAAATATTGGGTAATGCCGGCGCTCTTGGCTCTCCTTGCCAAAACTGCCGCCAAAGACGCTGAAATTTAAAGGTACCCGGCTTTCTATTTATATTGTTTCGATATACGATCAGAATTACTGATAAGCATTTAAACTTTAGATATGCTATAAGGTCCATACTGAAAGTCGATTTATTTCGATTAATTTATTTGATTGAGGGAAGATCTCTTGTGATCCGCACAACTACTAAATATATTCATGATTTCATTTGAAATATGCTTCATATTTTGTCGCTATTTTTTAGGTTAGGAGTTCACAATATTGATGTCCATAAATTTCTTGTGTCTAATTGGTGCTTAATAACTTGGTGAATCCCGTTCCGATGTTTGTTTATCGATGTCTTTCATAAGCACTGTTTCTCTCTGTGGTTTAGAAATAAAAAACGCTATACCTACATGGTACAATTTATTGTTCTGACAATATAGGATCTACTTCTGTAATCAGCCCCTTACTTTAAGTATTAATTTATTGTTTTTCCTTTTAATTTTAGTTTGAATGCCACAAAGAATATACTGTTCCCCCCGACGCAGCCACGTTTGGCGAAACACGGGTCCGTGTCGGGGGACCCTGTGTTAAACAAATTCTGTACTTTTTGAGCAATGGAATTGCCGATTTGATGAATAAAAATATTTGCATATTTAAAATTTGGAATTTTTGGGACTGACTTAATTTTCCTGCATCTCCGTGGTGACTCTAATATTGATTGTAGAGAGCAGTACTCTCTCCTTTTGATGTTTATGGTCTAACATAAGAAATTGCCATACTGGGTCAGACCAAGGGTCCATTAAGCCCAGCATCCTGTTTCCAACAGTAGCCAATCCAGGCTTACCAAGTACCTGGCAAGTACCCAAAAACTAAGTATATCCCACGCTACTGATGCGTGTAATAGCAGTGGCTGTTTTCTAAGTCAACTTGATTAATAGCAGATAATAAACTTCTCCTCCAAGAACTTATCCAAACCTTCTTTAAACCCAGCTACACTAACTGCACTAACCACATCCCCTAGCAACAAAATCCAGAGTTTAATTGTGTGTTGAGTGAAAAAGAATTTTCTCCGATTTAGTTTTAAATGTGCTACCTGCTAACTTCATGGAGTGCCCCCCCCTATTCCTTCTATTATCTGAAAGAGTAAATAACTGATTCACATTTACCTGTTCTAGACCTCTCATGATTTTAAAGACCCACTATTCTCCACCAGACACCTTTCCTACTCCAGACTTCTGGACAAGCTAGGAAACACACTCTTGTAATGTGCATAAGGATCCTTACAAAATGTCTCTGGCCTCTTCCAAATTCTGGAAACATCAGTGGAGCCAGCATCAATCCTGGCTATGATATCCTGCAATAATTGCAAACTAGAATGTAGGAAACTTCTATTTTTTGTGCTCCACCACCAAGGAAACTAGACCTCAAATATAGAATATAAAAATCCCTGGGCGTTCGAATAGTACAAGTATCTCACTAATCAGTTATGGCAGAATTAGCTCTTAAAAGAGCAAGAAAACAAGGATATGCTTGAATACTCCACCAGGGAAGGCTTCCAGGCTACTTTTAGTTTTGGTCAAAAGGTATTTCAAAGCTCCGTGCTTAATGTATGAATTTCCATTCACCAATTGTGCATGGTTTAATGCTCAAACGATTGTATGCAAAAATTGAAACTTTCTTTCGCCCATTGAAGGTAGAATCATATACCCTTAATCTCTCTTAGACACTGAAGAGTATTTATACCATCTTATTTGATCCATCTATGAAGCATTCAGTACCACAGAATGCACCTCCTCAGCATCAGTTGGAGTGCACGTTTCACTTGGTTAAGGGCCAGTAGTCTGCAGTATATGTCCCATGCCTAGATGATCACCTTTTTTGGATAAAGGTTTAGAGAAACATTTGCTCAAATAAACGAACAACATTTGGCAGTCCAGTCCCCTCTCCACAGTACAGGAATAGTCTTTTGTAAGGTGCCCTTCCTACACTTTTAAAGACCATATTACTAGAGACACCCCATCCGGTAATCCCAGCGATACAAGATGCTGTCTACTTCTGCATCAGCAACAACTTAGGATTTGCACTGTACAGTGTGAGCGCTGTGAAACAAACCAACGCAGCAAGTCAAGACAAAGCCTGGACTGTTTTTGACCACTTTTCAAATCCAGTAATCATCCTGTCAAGTAGGGTGCGGAATTCATCATTAGCTGAAGGATCACCAAGAATTATTGGGTTCTCAAGATTGAGGAGTCTGGACACTGCTTGCATTTCTCCCAGCTTCCCACGTTTCAATACTCAACTTTCGATCCAGATCCATCTCATTTGGTGCAGCTCTGCCTGGAGATGGAGTTGCTCCTGGAACAGCAGACCATATAACTGGTTCCTTCCCATCGCCATGGCCAGAGGTTCTACTCCGGCTACTCCCATATCCCCAAGAAATCTGGGGGACTGATACCTATTCTGGATTAAGAAGCCTGAACAAGCATATGCTCTGTGAGAAATTCAAAATGAATTCTCTCCACACAATTCTGCCCTCCGTCCAGAATGGGGAGTAGATGCGTGCTCTGGATCTGAAGGATGCTTTCGTTTATATTCTCATCCATCCCTCTCACTGGCATTATTTGCACTTCATGGTGGGCTCTTCTCACTACCTATATAGAGTACTTCAGCCTAGACAACTGACTTGTGACCGTGAGCTTCAGATTTTTGCTAATCTGCCTTCAAAAATCAATGCAATTGCTATAATCACCAGGATTTGTAATGTTTCGAGAAATCAACTCTGATCCCCTACTAAAAAATCAGATTCACTGTAGTGTGAATAAATTCTTAACAGGAGAGAGCTTTCCTCTTGTCATGTCGGGCAAATACTCTCCTATCGCTTGCATTCAAACTGAATCCCAATCAGTCAACGGCCAGAGAAATTTGTCTTTTTGGGCCATATGGTGCTGCCATTCATATATAGTTCCATTAACCCACTTTCACATACGACTCCTGTAGTGAGGTCTCTGCTTTCAATGGGACCAGCTAATTCAATCCTTGGTGACCAACATGTGCATTACACAGGAAATGAAACAGGATCTATTCTGGTGGCTAGATGTCTACATCCTTTAGGATGGATCTTCTTATTATTTTGGCAATAGATGCTCCATAAAATGTTATGGGGCCCTCATGAGGCTCTTTCGAACTCGAGAAACATGGTTGTTATCAGGTATGCTGTGACATTCACTCGCTTCCTCTACAGGAGGAGTATTCTTAATCATACAGACAACTAAGTAGCTGTGTTCTATCAGGCCAATACAGAATGGTGCGCTCAGCTGAGCGCACAGTTAGCCCCCGTGTGTTTGCGCGTTTTCGATGCGCTATTTTTACCCCTTATACAGTAAGGGGTAATAGCGCGTGGTGAACACGCAGCCAGCGCCCCCTCCCCCCACCCCCCCCGAAACTAATAGCGCTCATCACATGCAAATGCATGTTGATGAGCCTATTAGGTATTCACCCGCAATACAGAAAGCAAAATGTGCGGCCAAAAGGCAGGAGTTAATTTCAGATGGCACCGGGCAAGTGTACAGAAAAACTGCTTTTCTGTACACCCTCCAACTTAATATCATAACGATATTAAGTCGGAGGCCCCAAAATTTAAAAAAATAAAATTCTTTATTTAAAAAAAAAAATAAAAAAACATTCTGCCCGCGGGTTGGAAAACGGACGTTCAATTTTGCTGGCGTCTGTTTTCTGAACCCATGGCTGTCAGCGGGTTTGAGAACCAATGCCGGTAAAATTAAGTGTCGGCTTTCAGACCCGCTGACAGCCGCCGCTTCTGCCGATAAGGAGGTGCTAGGACGCGCTAGTGTCCCTAGCCCTTGCTTATTAGCGTGGGCCCTAATTTAAATACTGCATCGCGCGCCCCGGAGAGGTGCCTGGGCGCGCGTTAAGAGAGTGGGCGCTCGCCTCGGAGCTCCGGCTCTCCCGCATAGTTTATTGTATGGGCCTGTATATGAACAAGCAAAGGTGTCACAGGATTGTGGACTTTTTATCAAGAAGCAATAAATTTATGGGAATGGACATACATATATCAAGCTGTCCTATAAGTGACCTATTATCCAGGGATCTCAAACATGTTAGATTGTCTCTGCAGAGTGTTTTGACAACACAAATGATTTCTGTACCAGTAAACAGATGACAGACTGTTCAGTTTATGGAGACTTCCAGCAATCAATCTATTTGCATCAGAGCAAAACAGCAAACTAGAAAAGTTTTGGAGCTTGGATTAGCTTAGGATCCTTTTCTGCTTGCTTCATATTCATATACATTTTTTTTAACCAATTCCACTGATAGCTAGAACAGAGCAAAAAGTTCTCAAAGATCAGGTCCATCTGATCCTCATAGTTCCAGCATAGCCTAGATGTTTGGTTGCATATCTGGGCCAGCTGTCCAGAAATTCTCTGATCTTTATCTGGTTGGACCCATCCTTTTTAACTCAAGAGGGAAGGCTATTTCACCTGTACCTTTCCTCCCTCGATTTGACTTCTTGGATGTTGAGGGCTCAATTACTGAATTGTTCTTAATCAAGGAGGTAGAAGATAAGGTGTATGCCAGGAAGCCATCGACTAGGAGAATCTATGAATTTAAATTGAAATTGTTCTCCATGTGGTGTCAACAAAATTCCTTGTACATTTGCATGCAATCCCAAAGGTTTACTGAAGCATTTACTCTCTCTGCTTCAGATCTTAGCACATCATCAGTAAGAGTTCATCAGCGCCATAGAGGGTAAGCCAGTCTCCACTCATCCATTAGTTTCAAAGTTCATGAAAGGCTTAAGGCATACTAAACTACCTGTTCCTTGGGACCTAAATGTTGTTCTGACACAATTGATGCTGCTGCCATTTGAACCACTGGAGTTGGCTGCTTCCAAAGTTCTAACAGAGAAAATATTCCTTGTCACATTAACATCAGCCAGAAGAGACAGTGAGCTTCAGGCTTTAGTTCATTATCCACCTTATATGCAATTCTTACACTATAGGGTAGTGTTCCGGTCCACCCAAAGTTTTTCAAATGTAATAGCTTTCCATATTAATCAGGCCATCATGTTACCTGCGTTCTTCTTGAGACCATGTTTACATGAAGGTGAAAGAGCCTTTAATACCTTAGACTGTAAAAGAGTTTTGGCTTACTACAAAAGAAGGAATTGGCCATATCGTCAGGGTTCACAACTGTTTGTCTTTTACAAGCCTAACAGGCTTGGACATAGCAGTGTTGAAACGTATGTTGTCCAATTGGCTAGCAGACTACATGGCTCACTGATGTATGCTAACAAGCCTACATTTGGACATCATCAAGGCTCATTAGGCTAGAAGTCATTGTTACATCAGTGACTCATTTGTAAGCTGTACCATTAGAAGATATCAATAAAGCTGCAACTTGGTTGTCAGTACACACCTTTGTGACTCATTACTGTCTGTACAATTTCTCCAAGAGTAACAGTAAATTCAGACAAGCAGTTTTGTGTAGCCTGTTCACCCAATAGTCTTCCCTCCAAGGTGGAGACCAGATTTATTATTCAGTAAATGCTCCATTGCAGACCTGGTCCCGGGACTCCCCACATGTTATGGCTAATTCAGCCCTGCTTATTGGCAGGAAAAACAAGCTTGCTTATTGTAAATGATGTTTCTGTAGATAGCAGGATGAATTTTCTATGCTAAATACCTGCCCTCCTCCTTAGACGACTACCTAGCTGGAATTAGCTCTCTCATCTATTGAGGGGTTTCATTTCATGAGGGAATGCCTGAGTGGGAATTCCTGTACATGTTCTGTAGAGCGAAAGCTCTACTAGCTAAGAGAGAGAGAGCCATTCAGTGCTGCATGATGTCACCCACATGTAATGGCTAATTCATTCTGCTGTCTAGGGAAAACACTGTTTACAGTATGCAAATTTGCTTTCTGACTAGCAGTTAAATTTCCTGTGGTAAAAGAATTTGTGCTAGGCCGCCTCCTTACTAGTACACCTTGTATTACAGGGTAATAGCTAATATGCTCATTACCCTCCAATTTTCATGTACCCGAGCTAATTGAAACTTGGGTTTTAACTCCGGTTTTGTTTGGTTGCTTTGATGCTAAAATCTTTTTACATTCTGGGATTAGGTTAGTGCAGAAAGCCATGCTAGGGTTAGTGTGGCTTATTACATTGGCCCTTTTATTACAGGTGATTTTTTACACACAGTGGAATAATATATAAATAGATATAGATAGATATAGGTATATATAGGTATCTTTCTAGAAAGATTTATATAGATATAGATCTATATCTATAGATATATATACAAATCCCTGAGGGAAAACAGTGCTATAAAAATTATTATAAAGACAAAACTTTCTGTATTGAAAAAATATTAAGTAATATACAAATAAGACTAAATACTTGCAATCAAAAAAACGCCTTAAATATGTTGAAAAATATTCCAAAAAATTCAAGTTATTTCATAGAATATGCAGACATACCGCACTCATACTTTGACAATATTGAAATTAATGTCTATTAAACAAATCAATTAAAGTATGAAATAAATTGAATTTAATCTCTTGATAAAGGTTTTTATCACGAAACTAATGTTGAAATTCAGACTTGGAAAAACCCTGACGAGGATCATTTCACGTACTGGCTTCTTCACTGGGAATTTGAACATTGACCAACATAAGAAATCTTTGAGATTGAAGCAACTATCTGTCTTAGCAACTCTATTTATATGAAGTCACCAAAGAAATGAATAATAGAAATCTATTTTTAATAATGTGCACTATATGTGCTAATCTTAAAATAATTCTCCTCTGCCAAATGCAGCTTCACTATGCATGTGTACATATTGTCCGCAAACCAACACAGCATGAATTCACTAGTTAGTTCAGCTTGTACATCGTCGTCCTGACAGTCAAGTGAATCACTCTTAAAGTACTTCACTAAAGGCTTGCCTTTCTCTCTGAGAACTGGTTCAGCGGGAACTAAAACCGAGGCACCGAAGGATTCAATTCATTTCATACTTTAATTGATTTGTTTAATAGACATATATTAATTTCAGCATACAAATTGTCATGTACATTCATTGTAGATATCAAAACCCATCAGTTTGTGTGATCAATAAGATAAGTTTAGGAGCCCTTATGGTAACACATACCCATGGGGAAGCATTTGAGAATAGCCAGTTCGTTTGAATGCTGACTTGAGTTATATGTTGGAAATAAGGATTCCATGTATACACAATTTAAGAGGTTTGCCAAAGATATATATTTCAGACTGAATTTAGTATCCTAATGTGGTTAATAACAAGTCAGATTTAATTATTTTTAAATCAGATTGCAGTGTTCATAAGAATACTTAAATTTGTTAATGATTTTTAGGCTTTTCACAATTTTACTTTTTTTCAGTTGTTAGTCTTGATGATGTAATGGATGAGTCAGTTGTTAAAGAAACTGGCCATGATACCATTGATGAAGAAGATCTACTTTTACCAAGTAGGAATTTGAGGAACAGACTGGATGAATCTTCAGTCAAGTCGCCAAGAAAATCACAACGCTTGATAGCACAGGGTAATTAGTCATCACACTAGGTGAAAACTTGTATTGAATGACTTGGATGCTCACAGCTAAGTAATTAAGAGGCTTTCACCTAATTTTGCTTTTTTACTAATACTCCTGGATTCTCACGGTGTTTGAAATGACAAAAAAAAAAGTTGTTTTTTTTTAGTCACTATTAGATAATATGAGGGACTTTAAGAAGATGTTGATAATATTAATAGAGCAGGATCTTTGTCTTGTGTGTGTCTGTACAATGCTGCGTATGTCTAGTCTAGCTTTAGCAATAATAAATAGTGTAATATTGAAGCTGTGCACTCTTTAGAAAATCATACTTTCATTCTGTGTAAATAGTTAAGAACCCAAAGTCACTTACTTTGGGGCTTCATCTGAAATTCTTTAGAAACTTTTTTCAACCAAAGAAAATCTCCCTAGTACATACATAACTTAATCAAGTGAGAGAGAATTATTTAAAAGCTCTATACTTTTTTTTTAAATTTCAGAATTAATGCTTTTTTTTTAATTTTATTTTTATTGAAGTTTCAATTTCAATACATTGAAAACATTGTTAAAAGAAAATAAACTGAAAATCCATACCGTGTTTCCCCGAAAATAAGACATCCCCCAAAAATAAGACCTAGTAAAGATTTTGCCGAATTCTTAAATATAAGACCTCCCCCGAAAGTAAGCCATTCCTTGTAAACAGGGGCGGGTTGACCTATCGGGGGATCGGGCTTCCCCCGTGGGCCGGTCAATCCTGTGACGTCATTTTTTTTTTCTTTTTTAATAAAGTTTCCAAAGTATTAGGGGCAGACGCGAGCAGTGGTATCCCGAGGGGAGCCAATGCCCCCGGGCGCAAGGAGGCTTATGCGGCCGCTGAGCCTCCTTGCCCGAAGAAAAAGATCGCATTCAAACGCGCTGATGCTCTTCCTCCTTCCTGCCTGTGCGGCCCGGAAGTAAACGTTGCTGGAGCCGCATGGGCAGGAAGGAGAAAGAGCATCAGCGCGTGAAGAAGAGGAGCCGCCGCGGGCTGCTGCGAATCCCAAGTCGCAGCGGCCCAGGAAGAGGCCCGGTAGCAGGGCCGAGGAAGAGGCCCGAGAAGTTCAGGGCCGCTGCAGAGCCCATCCTGCGGCGACCCGCGAAGAGGAGGCCCAGAGGTGAGAGAGAGGCTGAGGGTCTGTAGAGGGTGTGTGCGTGCGTGTATGAGATGAGTTGAGAGATTGTGTGTGGGAGTGAGGATCTGAATGTTTGCAGAGGCAGCATGTGAGAACCTCTGTGTGTGTGAGAGACAGCGTGTGATGGTGAGAGCCTATGCTTGAACAAGACAGCATGTGGGAGTGAGAGAGAGCCTGTGTGTGTGAGAGTCAGACAGCATGTGCCAGTGAGAGACTGTGTGTATGAATGATTGTATGAGAGACAGCATGTGACAGTGAGAGCCTGTGTGTGTGTGAGAGAGAGAAATGCATGTGAGAATGAGAACCTGACTGTGTTTGAGGGAAGAAGACGGAGAGAAAAGAAATACGGAAGAAAAAAGGACAATATAAAAGGAATTGGCAAAAAAATAAGAAAGGGAAGGTGGGAAAAAAAAAAGCCTGTGACCAACCGATTAGAAAACTAACATCAGCCAGCAAAGGTAAAAAAAAAAAAAAATTACTTTTTAGTGATTGGCACATGTAATCTTTGGGAATGTGCAAGAATAGCACTTTCTCTATGCGGATCTCACAATGTACGAGATCAGCATGGAGAAAATGGAAGCCCACGGGGCCTGCACAGAGGAGGCAGCAGAATGGGTTTCAGTGTCAGTAGCAGCAATCGGCGCCTCCCCAATGGCCATGTGGCAGCAGTGACAGTGGCAGCAAGATTACTGACATCTGGGGATGGTGGCAGTACCAGTCGGGGGACCCCTTCCAAGCAGTGTGCAGAGGTTCAAAAGCAGCAGAGTCAGCCCAAGCTGACTATCATGAATGCTGCACACTCTTACGTCTCTCTGACAGCACACTGGTGAGGCATGGCTGACGCAGGGGCAGCCAGCAGCTCTACAGTATTAGACATCCCCTGAAAATAAGGCCTAGTGCATCTTTGGTAGCAAAAATTAATATAAGACACTGTCTTATTTTCAGGGAAACAGTGTATCACTCAAAAAATTATAAATCAGGAAATATGATTAGTTACATATTATAAGAATAGTGGGAGAACCAAATATCAAGTGGATTCATAAGAAAATAATCATAATAATAATAAGCTGTATCACCATGTCATGCAGCATATATTTTCATAATCCAACTCCTCATAGAGCAATTTAAGAGTGTGAGTCCAAGTATACACGTAGTTGTGAATCCGAAAAGATATATTTATCATTTTGATATATCAGTATACACCGCCAAGGAAACCTTAAATAAAATTTTGCGCTCTGGGAGAGCACCTCATTTTTCATTGAAAGAAAAGACTTCCTTTTTTCCTGCGTCTTTTTTGTAATGTCAGGAAAAACTCTTATTTGATATCCATAGAAAAGCTGTTGTTTCCTGAATGATGATCTCAGTATGTTATCTCTGTCCAGAGCCTGCATAAAGGTCACAAACAAAGTTGCCCTTGCTTCAATCTTGGCTTCGTATGATTTTTTCAGAAAATCTGTAAGATTATCATAAGCAATACTATCCTGTTCCTCTTGTTGTTGACCTACTTCTTTACCAGGAAGGTAATAGATTTTGGAAATCTCAGGCAGATTGTTTTCTGAAAAACCCAGGATATTGGTTAAATAGCTTTTAAGGAGATCTTTTGGGTTCGCCCATTTTGTTTTAGGAAAGTTAAGAAATCTTAGATTATTTCTCCTTATCTCATTTTCCAGGAAATCCATCCTCTTCGTTGCCACATCTTCAGATTTTATTAAATTAAATTGAACTTCTCTTATATCCTTAGGGGCAGATTTTCAAAGGGGTACGTGCGTACCCCCTGAAAACCTGCCCCAAGTTCCCCCCTGCGTGCGCCGAGCCTATGTTGAACAGGCTTGGCGGTGTGCACAAGCCCCGGGACGCTCATTAGTCCCGGGGCTTTCCTGGGGGGGGCGTGTCGGGGGGGGGGGGGGTCACGGCGGTGCATCATTTGGGGGCAGTGCTGCTGGCGTAATTCCAGCCCGGGGGCGTTTTGGGGGTGTGGCCGAGGCTTCTGAAACAGCTCCCGGGCCGGGGAATTGCGCACCGGCCGGCTGGCAGGCGTAACTTTTAAAACAAAAGTAGGGGGGGTTTAGTTAGGGCTGGGGGATGGGTTAGGTAGGGGAAGGGAGGGGGAAGGTGCAGGGGGGGGGGGTGGTGGAAGGAAAGTTCCCTCCGAAGCCGCTCTGATTTCACTGCAGTGTTCTTGGGTGTTCCGTCCCCCCTTCAATCTGGGGCCTGTAGGACAAGAAAGGAACTGCTGGTGCACTGGGGCTGAGTGACACTTCCTTGGCCTTGGGCGTCTAACGGCCGTTCCCTGTCAGCAACGCCAGCGGCCTCGCCCTCTGGTGTCTGCTGCATGGTCCGGAAAGCCTCTTCTATCCGCGTTTGTCGCATGGAGGCAGGGGTCGAGGTAAGCATCTTTCTTTTGGACTTGAGGCATCAGGAAGGTAAAGGCAATATACAATGAGGCAAGGATTCTAACAGGAAAACCCACGGAGCAGAGAGGCTTCCGTGCTCACGGTGCGGCAGCCATCTTGGTTCTCCCACCTTAATGCTTTTTTTTTTTTTTTTTTAAGTGAATACAACTAAAGTGTTAACTCTTCCTATGAGAACATTTCCATTTTTATTCCTCCCCCCCCCCCCCCCCCCCCCCACACACACACAAAATTCAGGGTGAATTATTTGAGCAGAGTCTGTTAAGCTACTGATTATGGGCAAATTTGATACCTTTTATTCTTTGACTTTTCCTTTTAATAATTATACAGCACTTATTTTTACTATTTAGCCGATAATAAAAGAAATATACTTTGACTTGTGGTTGGTGAATGCTATTATTTACCTCACATAAAGCTTATTTCATGGCTGGGCTTGGGCATTTATGGGAGATAACTATGGCAAAGACCATTTGAAAGTTTGGTTGTGTCTTGAATCTCTCACTATGAAATTGGCCATTCAAGTTTACATACCTGCCTCTGAAAAGCCACCTGCTAGTTTCAGGATTTTGCCAGTTGCTGAATTTAGCGGTTTGTGTGCCTAATATCCACTGTTCTACATGGCATGCCCACATTATTGTAATCTGCTCTTATTCTTTCATCTAAATCTTAAAAATACACATTTTTATACAATTAGATTACTTTCTGGTGAACAGAGATATGTAGTTGGTTGTCCTTATTGATCAAAACTGTCATATAACTTTGACTCATTAGTTGTTAGTCAACTTGGATAGGTATCTGCTTGGTGGAAAAATCTCATAATTTTAGGTACTTTTACCGATTTTCGTCTTTTTGGCAGGGTTGAGTTAAAGCAGTCCCTCAACTTGATTAATAAAATATCGCTTTAACAGAATTTACATTTTGGAACCTAAATTTAATATACAGACAGTGAAATTGCCCAGTAACAGAAATTTATGCTGTTCAGGTTTAATTATTTCCCGTTGATAGCAGGGCTGAATTAGCCACGCTGTCATGGGATCTGTCAATCAGGTCCGGGAGGCGGAGCTTTACCAAGCAGAGGCTAGATTTTTACTTGCTGCGGCTGCGCGTGTTCCCACGCAGGAAAGTATCAGATTCTCCTCAGTCTGTTCTTTCTGCGCGCGGGATCACACGTGGAGCTGACTTCTCAGCGTTTTTTGTTTCTACAGGAAATATCTAAGAAATCGGGTTTTAAACCCTGTAAATGTGGCAAAGTAATGTCTGTCACGGATGGCCATGACCGATGTTACAGATGCCTCGGGCCAAATCACAGTCAAAGAGACTGAATTTTGTGCCCGAAAGGCCCGTTGTCTTTGGGCCCTAGGGGACAATCGAATGAGGGAGCTACTCAGTTTATCAGAGCAGTCGGAGGCTCATTCTTCACCTGGCCCCTTGACAACACTGGCTCCAACGCAAAAAAGAGCAGCGTCGTGGGATCCTTGACCCTCCGGACCTTGGAGGTAAGGACTTGCCACGACGCCCTAGGCCATTGGATCAGGGACCTTAGCCGAAGAACCGAGACAGAGATTCGGCCTCACTAACAAAGAAGGTGCTGTTCTCAAAACACCGTCTGCACAAGACGCCGGGAACGGCGCAAGTGGCGTAGACGGCATCGACAATGTCGCCAGTGACGCATAAGGAGCCAAAGACACCATCGGCACCGAAGACTTCTGCGCACGCGGCGCCAAGGACATCTGTGCACACGGCACAACCGACACATAGGGTGTCAAGGAGCCCGCCAAGGGAACATACTAGGACGCCGACGACGCAAAAAGTTACGGCGCCACAAGATACGGCGCAGGGGGCGAAAATAACGACACCTGCGAAGCAAAAGTCTGTGCATACGGCACAAAAGGCATTATATAAGTCCAAACACTCATCTCACTCAAATACAACATGGGTTAAAACGATGACATGAGTCCCTAGAGGTATCGCATTCCACCTCTCACGATTCAACACCAAACCGCTCTGTTACTTCATGGTCCTCAAGATCCACTTCTACAGGATTCAGGCCAAAACATAAGACGATCACTGTCCGTTCATAGGATCCACACAGGATCATAGTCGGGCCATCACCATAGACATTCACATCACTCACACCATAAAAAGGTTTCAAAAACGAGTAGAGCGTGGGAAGTAAGCCCTTCTACTTCTATTTCTTTTCATGCACAAGGTGCCAAAACCTTATCACACAGGGAAGTAATACAAGTTACTTCCTCCAATGCATCTACGTCCTCAAACAATTCTACTAGGACTGCAGAAGGCAATAAAGGGAAGAAACATGATGTTCCACATACTCTACCTCAACCACCCCCGGTGGAGCCTAAAGCACGTGAGATACCTAAACAGACCGGTAGTTCAGCAATGCCTCCTCAAACAAAAGAGGCATTTTTTTCAATTATCTTAGTCATTAGCAGGGTTTTATGAAACCCTCGAATCATCCTTTAAGATGTCTAATGAACCATCTGCAAGTTCCCCGGAACAGAGTATACATATTTCCAGGGATCCATCGGTGGAACCTCCGTCACCACCAGTAACATGTCGACCAATTTCACCAATTCAAAAGCCAGATACATCCATAGATTCCATGTCTCCGCAAAAGTTCCCATCGGATCCATAAGAACAACCGCAGGAACCGTATTCCCCTCCAGAGGACCTTACGTACCCAAAATTTTTAGAAAAACTGGGTACAATATTACACCTGGAGGTCCAAAAGGAGACTGATCCTAGAACAGAGACCTTGGGTCTCCTGAAGATTTTTTGATGCTCCAGGAGAACCCACATCTCTTCCACCGCAAGACGTCCTACATAGCGTCTTACAGAAATCCTGGGCAACACTTTACTCTCTGTCAGCGGTTTCAAGGAAAACGGATATCAAATTCCGTATGCGAAAAACATCACCTTACTCTATGCCACAATTACCGCACACAGCAATTGTGGTAGAGTCTGCGATGCAAAGATTTAAAAAAGCAAAGACTCATACCTCATATCCACCGGGCAAAGACAACCGATGTCTGGATGAATTTGGCAGAAAGATGTACCACAATGCAATGTTAAAACGCCCGCATTATGCACCATCAATTCTATATGGTACAATATCTATATGAGTGCATACAAGCCACAAAAGGTATGCTTTCCTTGACAGCAGACCAGGTACCACCGCCTCTCCATGACATGGAAGAGTGTTCTAGACACCTTCTGAGAGCGATATGTGAGGGATTTGAAATATCTTCCAGGGCGTCTGCAGCAGCCATCGCAGCCCACAGAATGACATGGCTATGTCCCAGTACGATACGGGAAGATTGGCACGAAAAACTGGCTAACCTCCCGTGTACAGGAGACAACTTGTTTGGAGAACGATTTCAGGAAACAGTGGGCAAATTAAAGGATGAAGCTCTAGCAGTTCAGTCCTTGACATCACAACCTCACTACTCGGCCACTCGTCATTATTTCGGATCTAATCTTCGACAATCCTATGCCCGTAGACCCTACAGGTCTTATCGGTCATTTCGCACACCGACGTATCCATCTTACCAGCGCCCTCCACCACAACAGCAGACCTCAAATCAACGTAGGGGTAAGCCATGTAACCAGAGACAGCTGACCCAGCAACCGGCAGCCACAGTAAAATTGACACCATCTTTTTAATAACCCAGCCACCACCACAGCATCAAGCACCACCTGGCAGAATCCATTCTTGCCTAGCAGCCTGGGAGAGGATAACATTCGATCAATGGGTTTTAGAGATCATACGACACGGTTACCAACTTCAATTTACCACAAAACCCACATTACCTCAACTTTCCAGTGTAAAGATTCAAAGGTCCCAATCGCAACTCTGGGAGGAAATTGCTTTGCTTCACAAACAACAAGCCATTCGACTGATTTACCCGAAGGCCCAAGACTTGGGGTTTTATTCCCCATACTTCCTCATATCCAAGAAGTCGAGTGGCCTTTGTCCCATACTGGATCTTCGAGAGTTGAACAAATTCCTGACCAAAGAGAAATTCAAGATGGTATTGTTGAAATCGATCCTACCTCTGATTCAACCCAACGATTGGATGTGTTCCATCGATCTGAAGGATGCTTACACACACATTCCAATCCATCCATCCTCGTGG
Source organism: Rhinatrema bivittatum (assembly GCF_901001135.1). NCBI lineage: Eukaryota > Metazoa > Chordata > Amphibia > Gymnophiona > Rhinatrematidae > Rhinatrema > Rhinatrema bivittatum. The sequence continues at coordinate 405,186,002 of NC_042617.1, read as the reverse complement.
CGTTACCTATGCTTTCGTTACAGGCATCAACACTACCAGTACGAGGTTCTTCCCTTTGGACTATCAGCTGCACCCAGGGTTTTCACCAAATGTATGGTTGTGGTGGTGGCTCATCTCAAACAGGGTTTGACCATCTTTCCATATCTGGACAATTGGTTGATAATAGCCTCGACTCCCGACATCTTGATCGACCACCTACGGGTGATAGTGCTTACAGGAATTGGGGCTAGTGATCAATTTTCAGAAATCACATCTACAGCAAACACAAAAGCTACAATGCATAGGAGCATGCCTGGACACCACTCGCAACCGGGCATACCTACCAAACGACAAGATAACACAACTACGTCAACTTCTCCATTTGTTGAACCACACTCAAAGACCTTCGGCGAGACAAGTTTTAGTAGTCCTAGGCCACCTGGCCGCAGCTATTTTCATGGTTCCAAACACCAGGCTACACATGAGACACCTGCAGTGGGGATTAAAACATCAATGGAAACAACACTCACAACCATTGACACAAAAACTATCGCTGACATCAGAGATGAGAGAGGACATAACATGGTGGCTCCTGGACTCCACCCTTTCCAAGGGAGCATTATTCAGCCCCCCTCCTCGCAACATAGTCTTAATCTCAGATGTCTCGCAAGGGATGGGGAGCACATCTCAAGATTTACAAAACGCAAGGGTTATGGACAATCTCCGAGCAGACCCTACAGATAAATTTATTGGAACTCAAGAGCGATTCGAAATACAATACAAGTGTTTAAAGACCACCTGAAGGGCCGCAGGGTCATGATCTACACGGACAATCAAGTGGCAATGTTTTATATCAACAAACAAGGAGGGTCCAGTTCATGGTCCCTTTGCAAGGAAACCCCTGATAATCTTCGAACATGCTCACCGACATTGCATACATTTGCAAGCAACCTACCTACCGGGAGTAGCAAATACAAGAGCGGACAGGCTAAGTCGCATCTTTCATTCTCACGAATGGACACTCAATTAGTTGTAGCCCAAAACATCTTCATACAATGGGGAACCCCCTCGATAGATCTCTGTGCAACGAAAATCAATGCTCAAGTTCCCAAATTCTGCTCGATAAGACCCAGCCCGCTCAGAATCGCTCAGGATGCCTTCCTCATCCCGTGGACAACAGGCCTTCTGTATGCCTTTCCTCCCATACCACTCATAACAAGGACAATTCAAAAGTGCATAGCAGGCAGAGCTCAACTGATACTCGTAGCCCCGGCCTGGCCCAGACAACCGTGGTACAGTTTCCTTCTCAGACTGTCCATCACAGACCCAATATGACTACCAAATCGCCCAGATCTTCTGTTCCAAGATCAAGGGACGCTCCTACACCCGCTACACTCATCTCTCCATTTGACAGCAATGGAGATTGAGAGGCTCCTTTTAACAGAACAGGGAGTTTCCACTTGGGCACAGTTCATCTTGTTAGAATCCAGGAAATTCTCAACAAGGAAAAATTATAGCTATAAATGGAAGCGCTACTCTACCTGGTGCATTTCCAAGGGCGTACCACCATTGGACTGCTCACCTGAGCTACTCATGGATTATCTTCATACACTATACACAGCTGGTCTGTCATCATCACCCATTAGAGTTCATCTTGGTGCCATAGGGGCATATCATAGACCAGTTAATAATATTCCTATATCCAATCACCCATTACTCTCTCGTTTCATTAAGGGATTAACTCACCTTCGTCCTCTGATTTCTAAACCTCCAGTTCTGTGGAACCTCAACATAGTACTTGAACAGCTCATGCTTTCCTCGTTTGAACCCATGGACTCCGCACACATTAAATACCTTACATAGAAGGTTGTATGTAAGGTAGCAGTAACATCAGCGTGACAAGTTAGTGAATTACAAGCTTTAGTCCACTATACTCCATATTTACAGTTTTATCACCAAAAAGTGATTCTCAGGACTCACCCATCCTTCCTGCCAAACGTGGTTTCTCAATTCCATCTCAATCAAACAATAGAACTAACCATTTTTTCCCCCCTAAACCTCATTCTAATGATAGGGAAAAATGACTGCATACACTAGACTGTAAAAGAGCGTTGGCATACTACAAAGAGAGAACAAAATCGGACTCCCTGGTTTCTCAACTATTTGCCTCTTTCGACCCGAAAGCACCTGGACTACCAGTGGCTAAACGCACCATCTCCAGCTGGATAGCACAGTGCATACAATTCTGCTACGACAAACAGCAATTACATCTACATTCTACTCCCAAAGCTCACCATGTCAGAGCAGTGGCGGCCTCCTTGGCACACCTTAAAAATGTACAACCCATAGACATTTGTAAGGCAGCTACATGGTCATCGCTCCATACCTTCACATCCCACTACTACCTTGATCAACAAGCAGCCACTGATGCAAAGATAGGGCAAGCAATCCTGCACTCTCTATCCTCCTGTCCACGGTGACTGCCACACTACTGAAGATCACGTATGCCCATACACATCACAAACAACATGATTGGGAGCTTGGGACTCCCATGACAGCATGGCTAATTCAGCCCTGCTATCAACGGGAAAAAGCAAGTTTGCTTACCGTAAATGGTGTTTCCGTAGATAGGATGAATTAGCCATGCTGACCCTTCCTCCTCCCTGGCAGTTGCAGTCTCTTCGACTACGCTACAGCTTAATCACAGACTGAGGAGAATCTGTTACTTTCCTACACGGGAACACATGCGCAGCCGCAGAGAGCAAATATCTAGCCTCCGCTTGGTAAACCTCCGCCTCCCGGACCTGATTGACAGATCCCATGACAGCATGGCTAATTCATCCTATCTACGGAAACACCGTTTACGTTAAGCAAACTTGCTTTTCTTGATTTTACAAATTCATGAACATTAAAAAAAAAAAATTAAGATGGGAAATATCAAGGTTGAGTGTGATAATTAGAATAAAATAAAAATGAAAAAAACTGCTTGTGGTGCAAAACCAATTTCTGCATCTGTATATACATCTGTAAACCGCTGTCTTAACTTATCCCATTAGTCATTACTCAGATTGTAACTTACATTTCTTGTCTTTGGCTTCAAATATTTATTTCAGATACTTGCTTCTGCTTCCCTTGCTATTTTATAAGCGTGGGTGCATTCCATCATTGCCCGTCCGTTCCATACTACTCAGCTTTATCTTTCATGGATTTAATTACTGGAAACTTCCTCCACATGTTTGTTCGGAATATCCCCTACCCCTCTGCTTTCAGCTTTACAAACGCGGTCACCGCGCTGGACCGCGTTTGTAAAGCTGAAAGCAGAGAGGTAGGGGATATTCCGAACAAACATGTGGAGGAAGTTTCCAGTAATTAAACAGCGGTTTACAGATGTATATACAGATGCAGAAATTGGTTTTGCACCACAAGCAGTTGGAAATCTAAGGAAGATCATTGGTGTCTCCATTAGATTGGCAAGAATCCATGTGGTTGAAGTGATAAACAGAAAATTTATGGTTCAAACATTTCAAAATCCCCTGAAGAAGCTGGAAGGTGAAATGAGGGCCCGGTTGGGATCAATTAAGATTGAGTTCAAAGAACGCCTATATAAATGTTGGTATTTAAATAATTTAAAATGAACACCATGTAATTTTTGCTTGGAGAGATTAATGTAAATTTGCACAAATAACTATTTATGATTGTAGAGATTTGGAAAGAAAATTGTGAATGTATATGGGTATGTTTGGTATGTATGTGTATGAATAAGTATTGATTTTAATGTGAGGTAATAGTGGTGAGACATAAATGTGAAGGTTTATTGTATATTTTATGATTGTCTAAAGCATTGAGAACTGTTTTTGATTTTTTCATAGATCTAATAAGAGTAAATTGAAAAATAACTGCTTTTACTCCACTCCGTAGGGAGTATTTTATATATATATATATATATATATATATATATATATATATATATTTGGCATGCAGTAGTTATGTATTTGGGAAACCTTATTTAAATTGTCATAAACCCACTGTAAGTGTTTGGTGCTTTTGCCTTCAGAAGCGATCTAATTACCGAAAGACTGAGTTAATATACATATTATTTGTAATATTTGAATGAACAATAGTTGTGGAGATGGCCGAGTTCTCTGGGGTAGGAGCTTCAGAACTTCTTTCCTTTTGTATAGAACAGATTCCAAAATTTGTGCTGGTGGCTTTTAATTGAATGATTGTAATAAGGTTTGAATACTGTACTAAAAAAAAAAAAAAAGCATTAAGAAAAATCATTCCCAGTTAAAAATGACTGTCTTTAAAACATGTGGAGTCCCTTGCTTAGCCTCCTCTTCCAATACTTCATTTTCTGGACCTTGCTCATTTATATTCAGGAAGTGAATCATGGCTATAAGTTTGTGACTTTAAGAATTTAGCAATATGTTCTGTCTGGATCCTAGCTCTTCATTGGCTGAAGTGTTGAAATATTTTGTAATCATTTGCTTCCTTAAATGTTTTTAACCAAGTGCTGTGCATTATTTAGACAGTAAATATTGACAGAATTGTATGGAAGCTGTAGTAAAATCTGAAGAGGCAGATGATAAATTATAAGGTGAGGACGATTGTTTTAAACTAGATTAGACGAGAGAATAATTGATCAAATGGATTGTGGGTGTAGGGTTCTTAATATCCGCTAACAACATGAAGTGTGTAGGACAATTCCCATCCATACTTGTTTTATTTAGTACTCATCTTTTCTCATTCCAAAACTGTTTTTTACCCCTTTGTTTTTTTTTTTTAAAGGAAGGGAATTATGTTCTATAACAGTAACCAGTAGTTATGACATACACTGGGACCAATGCAAAAAAAAAAAAGCTGAAAGCAGACTCTGAATGTTCAGTGCCCACTTTCCTAATGCGCCCCCAGGCACCTCTCCTGGGGGCACCATGCAATATTTAAATTATGGGTCGCGTTGTCAAGGAGGTTCTAGGGTTGATTGCATGCCCCTAGCGCCTCCTTGACAACTGGTGCCCGCGAGTGGTCAGCTGTCGGTGGCCATCTGACAGTTAAGAAAACGGATGCTGAATTTATCAGCATCTGTTTCCTGACGATGCACAGCAACAGGTTCGGGAAATGGGCGCTTGTTAACTGAACCTGACAGCCGGCTTGTTACTGAACCTGACAGCCGGCACTTTTTAAAAATCTTTTCCTTAATCTTTAGTTCCTCCTACTTAATATCGCAACAATATTAAGTAAGAGGATGTACAGAAAAGGAGTGCTAAGAAATTGTCTGCTCTAGGAAAGAGAAAAGACAAACTAATCAGCCCTGATGCACCGTTTGTGAAACGTTGGCAACGTTGGCGTTATCTTTGCTGAGGATTAATAAACAACAAATGAGGTGTTAATTTTGTTGAAGATAAAAATTAAGGAGCATATCCAAGATAAGTGCATAGTTTATTGATTTCAAGAAATATAATCGAATATCTGGCAAGATTCATGTTGATTAAATGGAAGAAATGTTTGGGTCTCCGGCAGAACTGTATCTAAAGGAATGTATAAAACAGTGGCAAAGCTACTAGATTGCTTTCATTGTAGAGAAAAACAATGATTTTAGTTAACTACATTGGTTTTAAAAGAAGAAACATAACTAAAAATTAAAAAAAAAATTTTCTGCATTAAAATAGAGGTTTTTATAAAAAAAAAAAATGAGGTTTTCAGACCCGTGATTACAACAACTTGGTCATTCAGAATTTGAATTGTCATATTCTCAACCAGTGCTGAGGTCTTTTTCCTCTGTTTGAAAAAATTTCATAATATTATTTTTTATAATATATAAGAATTAATCTACAATGAGGTTATAAAAAGAATTTTGGAGACCTACATAAATAATAGGTGGTACATTTACACTAGTTATTTTTGTTCATTTTTGATGAGAAACTAGTGGTTCCCTAATATTGTAGATTTTAATCGCAATTGATAAATTCTGCTGTTAATTTATTTTTTTTTATTGATTTGAAAAGAAAAAAAATTCTAGCATTCTGTGAAAGTATAATGCCCTATCATAGACTATTGATTTTATATATATATATATATATATATATATATATATATATATATATATATATATATATATATATATATTAAGCTGTACAATTTTGGTTCATTATAGGAACAAATATCAATTAAATTATGCTTTACTTATAAAAGCAAAATAAATTTTAATTGGGGTAATTGAAATTGAATTGCTGTTTACCCAGTAATATACATACATAGCATCTTTACACTTTTACTGATTCATATAACAGCTTTTACTGGAATCAGCAATCTTCATACTGGTGTCACTGTAGCATAACTGTGTCTGTGTTGTATTAAATTGTTTATTTAAAATCTTTTCTGTACAGTCGTTAAGCGGATGCCATCACAACGGTTCACAGTAAGGCACAAAAAACTATGTTGAGTAAAGTGTCTATAATTCTAACTCTTAAACAGGTGCCATCCAAAATACTGTAACATTATATCATAATAAATACTATTTGGTGAGTGTTATAAGTCAAGTCTAGTTTTTCTAACTCTGCTAAACGTTTGGTGTTATTTAACTTTAGTTCTTTGTTGTTTGAGATAAAGGAAGAAATTAGAATATAGGAGAGAAGACACACTTTTTAAGAAGGAAGGCGTGTGTTTGTGTGGGTGTTTGCTTGACCGCACCTAACAGTTCCCTGGGTTCTACTCTTGATTCTCTTTGTGGTATGCTTGCTTAAATAGCCATGTTTTTAATTTTTTTCTGAATGTTTTGATGCCTCTTTCCAATCTAATTTCTACGGCATGGTGTTCCATATTATCGGTCCTGCTAGGGATAGGGCCCTGTCCCTTACTTGTGTTAATTTGGCTGTTTTGACTGACGGAATAGTTAGCAGTGCTTTGTTTGCTGACCTTAGATTTCTGTGGGGGGTATGTAAGCGGAGGGCTGTGTTCAGCCACTCTGCTTTTTCGTCGTGTATTAATTTATGAATGGTGCATAGAGTTTTGTAATGTATTCTTTGTTCAATGGGTAACCAGTGTAATTCTGTTAAGGTTTCAGTGATATGTTCTTTTTTACTTTTCCCACTGAGTTTTGTTCCTTAAAGAAAAGTTGTTTCATGTTTATGTATTTCTTAGTGTTTAGACAGGTGGATCCAGAGCAAGGTGGTTATGCACCTCTACCAGCCGAAGGAGACAGAGCACAGCTGACATCACAGTATATATACCCCTGCAGTGATATCAGCCTGCAAGTATTCTCCGTTTCCAGCAGATGGTGAACATGAAACTCCCTTCTGGGAATTGCTTACAGTTTTTAGAAGGAGAAAAGATAGAAATTTAATTCTCCCCACTCTCCTGTGGTGATAGCATATGGTCCCTCCCTCAGTTGAGAATTCCTGAGGTGATATTTTAGATCCATCCCTCAAATGAGTTCCTTGGTCCGATAGCCAATTTTCAGCCAGCATGGACTTAGCTGTGAGAGACCACTGAAAGGTAAGCGGATGCAGGAAGCCAATCGCAGTGGTGACAGTATATGCCCTCTCCCCCCCACAGCCAGAGACTGATTCTGTACTCAGCCAAGACGGGCTGAGCTCAGGTAAAGCGATTTCAGCGCTCAAGGCAACATCAAGCGTCGTGACGTCACACCTTGAGCGCCGAAATCGAACGGGTCGCACAGGCGCGCCGAAATCGCATGGGTCGCACAGGCGCACATTCATTCACTGCCGGCGGGGGCTGCCGGAGGCCGCTTTCGCCGCCGGCTCCCTCCGCCTAGATGAATGCATGCCCACCCGCCCGCCGGCTCCTGGATAAACGCGGGCCCACCCTCCCGCCGCCGCCTGGATCGAACGCGCGCCCACCCGCCCGCCGCCTCCCGCCGCTGCCTGGATGAATGCACGCCCACCTGCCCGCCGGCTCCCGGATAAACGCGTGCCCACCCTCCCGCCACCGCCGCCTGGATCAAACGCGCGCCCGCCCGCCGGCTCCCGCCGCCGCCTGGATGAACCGGCTCCCGCCATTGCCTGGATCGAATGTGCGCCCGCTGGCTCCCGCCGCCGCCTGATTGAACGCGCGCCCGCCGGCTCCCGCCAGTAAGTTTACTTTTTTTTTACACTTTATTCCCTTTTGTTTTAATTTTCGCCCTGCGCCTTGCTTCGGGAGGGGGGGAACCATCCACTTCCTGGTACCTGTCATTTCAAATGTCACTCGAAATGACATTTGAAATGACAGGTACCAGCGCACCCTGGATACTGTATAGGCGCTGTATTAAGCACCTATACAGTAAAATGGGTTGCGTGGGCCTAACGCTTCCCTAACGCTTCGCAGACGCGGCTTGCATTTGCAAGCAATTTGAATAGAGTATCGAGTGGTATGTGAAGAGAACTGTGCGTGCGGGGAAAGAGGGTGCGCACGGCACTGCCGCGCTCTTTCTAACGCGGCCTTACAGTATCGACCTGTAAGTAAACAGTCTTCAAACACTACAAATGTATTTTTAATAAGTAAAAAGGGGCAAGGTTCCAGTGGGCTTTAGTTGTGCTATATTATCCCAGGACAAGCAGGATGCTAGTCCTCGCATATGGGTGACGTCACTGACTGAGCCGTATTGCGGGAAAACTTCTGTCAAAGTTTCTAGAAACCTTTGACTGGCACTGTGAGGCCACTGAGCATGCCCAGCATGCCATGATATTTTCTGCCACAGGGGTCTCACTCTAGTCTTCGTTTTATCTCCCTTAAGGGATCTCACTCTCACTATATCTCAACGGACGGTGCGATATTCATAGCGTTTTTCATTCAAAAACGCTAAATTTTTCTCACAATTTTCATTTTCATCGACGGCTGTTGATACTACCATGGCTTCGGGTTTTAAAAAATGCCCGACCTGTAATCGGACCATGTCGGTCACAGACCCGCACCTCAAATGCGTTGTCTGTTTGGGCGAAAAACATGATATTTCGTCCTGTCAGCAATGTCAGGAAATGACACCGAAGGGAAGAAAACTCTGGCAGGAAAAAATTGAACAACTTTTTCACCTGCAACTAATTCCTTCACCTTCGACTTCGACTAAATCTTCCCCAGCAGGAATTATAAAGAAAATCCTGCTGAAAAAATGTCTACTGGACGGTTCTGGGGATAAGGCATCCCCAACACCATTGACGTTATCGGTTAGATCGGAGATCGAGGTAAGGCCTAAATACAAACATCGGCATCGTCATGCCTCCATATCTCCGTCAGTTCCCTCCCTAGAGGAATTGAGAAGGAAACGGCCAAAACATAAGGATACATCGCTGTCACCTAGGCCTCCCTCGGTACAGCCTACACAGCCATTGCAGGAGATGTCTCCTCCTCCATCGGCGCCAAGTGTTCCACCCGTACCACAGGACTTGACTACAATGATTAAAGAAGCGGTAATGCAAGCCCTAAAAGAACAACTTCCGATGACTATGCTGATGCCAGTGACGTCACAGATGCCGGTAAACCTACCGATGACGATGGCAGTATTGGTACTGGCGACATCACCGATGCTGGGGAAAACCCCGATGCCAGTGACGTCGATACCAATATCGATGCCTCCTCTCTTTTCGGAGTCTGGATCAATGCCGATCACTTCATCGGTTCCGATACCGATGCCCATGGTCACCCTTGCGCCAACACAAAGGAAAAATGGAACAACTTAGATAACCACTAAACAATCATCGAAGAGACCAATATCCTCGATGCCAGTGTCTTCATCAACTGTGCCACTTCTTCCTGGGGCCCCAGGATCCACAGAGGCAGCACTGCATAATATATTACAAAAAAGATACTAGGATTTATTGGATTCTTTGCCATCTAATCCAAGGGAAGAAGATTCTTCTCCTAAAGATCCTTTACCAGGACCTTCCGGCCTTCTTCCTCCACCTAAACTCAGTACCACAACAAAAAAACTCCAGAATATGATACATGGAGTGATACTGCTTCAGACACTTCATCAGAAGACTTTGTCTGACCCATCACCACCACCACATCCCAGAAAACAATCTCCTCCAGAAGATCTCACCTTCACATTTGTGCAGGAGATGGCGGACTCCATCCCCTTTAAATTGGAAACAGAGCAGGACACTAGACAACAGACCTTGGAGGTACTCCAATTCGTTGACCCTCCAAAACAAGTTGTGGCAATTCCAATCCATGATGTTCTATTACAGCTACAACATCGACTTTGGGAACATCCCTGCTCTGTTCCTGCAGTAAATAAAAGAATGGATATTACTTACCTAGTGCAATCCACTCCTGGATACCAAAAGTCACAACTTCCCCACCAGTAGGTGGTCGTGGAATCAGCACAGAAAAGATCAAAAAGAACAAGAGTCCACTCATCAAATCCCCCAGGTAAAGACCATAGGTTTCTGGATTCCCTGGGCCATAAAGTTTTTCAAGGCGCAATGTTGAATTCTAGGATCTCATCCTATCACCTCTATATGACCCAGTACTAGAGAAATCTATGGAAACAAATTGAGGAGTTTGTTCCATCTCTTCCCACACAATACCAGGAGGCTGCACAGGCCATGATAAACAAAGGTTTAGAAGCCGGAAAACATGAAGTCTGAGCTTTCAAGGGTGGCTGCATCAGGCATTAGTGCCAGGAGGTGGGCTTGGCTCAAGGCCTCAGACCTTAGGCCAGAGGTCCAGGATAAGTTAGTGGATCTCCCCTGCCTAGGAGACAACCTATTCGGATCCAAGGTGCAGGATGCTGTGTCTCAATTAAAAGAGCACACAGAAACATTGAGACGGCTATCTTTCCTACCACAGGACCCCCCCATACATACTTGTGGTAGGCCTCCACGGAAAGACACCAGACGGTCTTTCTACTGACAGCGGAGATATTACCCTCCTGCATCTAGACCCAGGCCCTCCAGAACCCAGCAAAGACCGCAACCACAGCAACAGAGAGCAGCTAGGCCCCAACCTGCTCCACAAACAGGACCTGCTGCTGGTTTTTGAAATTTCATCCAGAGAACTCAGCCTTTTCTCAAATCCTCAGCCAGAACTTCCAGTGGGAGGCCGGATATCCAAATTTTACAACAATTGGATATCAAAGCATCAGACCAATGGGTCCTATCAATAATATATTGAGGATATCAACTCAATTTCATCTCAATTCCCCAAGATTTTCCACCAAGTCAATCTCATCTCAGCAAAAATCATATGCTTCAATTACAAATAGAATTATGCACCCTTCTGAAAGCTAGGGTGGTAGAGCCGGTGCCCGGTCTCAGAAGGGAAGAGGATTTTATTCCCATTATTTCCTCATTCCAAAGAAAACCGGAGGCCTACGTCCCATCCTAGACCTCAGAAATCTCAACAAATTTCTAAAGAAGGAAAAATTCAGGATGGTTTCGCTAGGCACCATGCTTCCTCTTCTTCAAACAGGAGATTGGCTTTGTTCTCTGGATCTTCAAGACGCTTATGCTCACATACCAATATTCCCTCCTCACCGCAAGTACCTGCGCTTCATGGTGGGGCATCAACATTTCCAATACAGAGTACTGCCATTCGGACTTGCCTCTGCTCCGAGAGTGTTCACCAAAAGTCTGGCAGTAATAGCAGCACACTTGCACAAACAGTGTCCATGTGTTTCCATACTTTGACTTCTGATGAGCCAGTCTATCTCAACAAGGAGCTCTGGCTTCTCTCAATCAAACAATTACTGTCCTCCATTCGAAGGGATTTCTCATAAATTATCAAAAGTCCCATCTTACTCCATCTCACCTGCTTCAATTCATAGGAGCAGAATTGAACACTATCCTCTCAAAGGCTTTTCTACCCGAGGATCGAGCAGAAACACTGTCCATGTTGGCAAACTCAATTTACTCAAAGAAACAAGCAACAGCTCATCAGTTTCTCACCTTATTAGGCCACATGGCCTCCACAGTTCATGTCACTCCTACGGCAAGGCTAGCCATGTGGGTAACTCAATGGACTTTAAGATCTCAATGGATCCAAGCCATTCAACCGCTGCATTCTCCGATTCAAGTAACCCACCAGCTACGTTCCTCTCTACTTTGGTGGGTGCACAAGGTCAATTTGCGCAAGGGCCTACCCTTCCAACAACCAGACCCACAGATAACATTAACTACAGATGCATCCACCTTGGGTTGGGGAGCTCACATAGACACTTTCCAAACCCAAGGTACTTGCACAAAACTCGAAGCAACATTTCAGATCAATTTCCTGGAGCTTCGAGCTATACGTTATGCGCTGCATGCGTTCAAGGACTGCCTTTCACACAAAACTGTTCTAATCCAAATGGACAACACAGTTGCCATGTGGTACATCAACAAACAAGGAGGTACGGGCTCGTATCTCCTTTGTCAAGAAGCTGCACAGATTTGGGGTTGGGCCCTGAACCACTCAATGTTCCTCCGGGCCACTTATCTGGCAGGCATTCACAATGTAGTGGCGGATCGACTCAGTCGTCAGTTCCAGCCACACGAATGGTCCCTGGATCCCTCAGTAGCGACCAGGATATTTCAGCGTTGGGGACAACCAACAATAGATCTCTTTGCGTCACATCTGAATCACAAAGTGGACAAATTCTGTTCTCTTCACAAACAGAAAAACCAGCCAGCCAAGGATGCCTTTGCTCGCCCTTGGAACTCAGGCCTTCTATACTCGTATCCTCCGATACCGCTCATAACCAAAACTCTAGTGAAGCTACAACAGGACAAGGGGTCCATGATTCTTATAGCCCCATATTGGCCTCGACAAGTATGGTTTCCCACACTTCTAGACCTCTCAGTCAGGGATCCAATTTGTGTGGGAGTAGCTCCCACTCTCATAACTCAGGATCAGGGTCGGTTGCGCCATCCCAACCTCCAATCCCTATCCCTGACAGCATGGATGTTGAAAGCTTGATTTTACAACCACTCAATCTTTCAACCAATGTATCTCAAGTGCTTATAGCTTCACGTAAACCTTCCACACGAATTATTCTTCCAAATGGAAGAGATTCACTTTGTGGTGCAGACAAAAGAATATTGATCCTTTCACTTGCCCCACTACTTCTCTACTAGACTACTTATACCATCTTTCAGAATCTGGTCTCCACACCTCATCTGTAAGAGTCCACTTAAGTGCAATCTCAGCTTACCATAACAAAATGGGAGATGCACCTATATCCACACAACCTCTTGTCAGTAGGTTTATGAGAGGTTTAACTCAAATTAGACCACCAATTTGGCCTCCAGTCACAGAAATGGGACCTGAATCTGGTTTTAACAAGACTCATGCATTCTCCTTTCGAACCCATAGATTCCTGTGATCTTAAATTTCTCACATGGAAGACTTCTTCCTCAGCCATTACATCCGCTAGAACGGTTAGTGAGTTACAAGCACTACTCGAAGTTCCTACATGACAGAGTGGTTCTCCGTACACATCCAAAATTCCTTCCCAAGGTAGTTACGGAATTCCACTTGAACCAATCCCTAGTTTTACCCACATTCTTCCCAAGGCCCCATTCTCACCAAGGAGAAAGAGCCTTACATACCTTGGATGTAAGCGTGCACTATCTTTCTACTTAAACCGCACTGCAGTCCACAGGAAATCCAATCAGCTTTTTGTTTCCTATGATCCAACAAACTGGGTAAAGCAGTGGGTAAGCATACTCTCTCCAATTGCCTAGCAGATTGCATACAGTTTTGTTATGAAAAGGCAGGCCTTCCTCTCCAAGGGAGCGTAAAGGCACATTCAGTAAGAGCAATGTCAACTTCAGTAGCACACTGTCATTCAGTGCCAATCCTTGACATATGTAAAGCAGCAGCATGGAGTTCTCTTAATACTTTTGCGACTCATTACTGTTTGGACAAAGGAGGATGACAAGATTCAGCCTATGGACAATCTGTCTTAAAGAACTTGTTTCCAGTTTAATCCCAACTCTTTCTACATCCAACCTGCTGTAATCTTCGGCTGATTCATTTTCAACAACAATACTTCACTATTGCTTCACTACAAAATGACTCAGCCTCTAGCTTGCTAATCACCCATATGTGAGGACTAGCATCCTGCTTGTCCTGGGATAAAGCAAAATTGCTTACCTTGTAATAGGTGTTATCCCAGGACAGCAGGATGTAGTCCTCACGAAACCCACCCGCCACCCCGCGGAGTTGGGTCTCATACCTTTTATTTTATTTTTTGCTAAAGCTTATTGCTACAATACAAGACTAGAGTGAGACCCCTGTGGCAGAGAATATCATGGCATGCTGGGCATGCCCAGTGGCCTCACAGTGCCAGTTCAAAGTTTCTAGAAACTTTGACAGATGTTTTCCCGCAATAGGGCTCCGTCAGTGACGTCACCCATATGTGAGCACTACATCCTGCTGTCCTGGGATAACACCTATTACAAGGTAAGCAATTTTGCTATCTCCCTTATCTCCACTTTAGTAATTGAAACAGAAGAATCCCAACATTTCTCTTTAGAAGAATTTGCCAGATTTTCATTATTATTTTAAACAATAGTTCCCATTAAGGTTTGGTTTCTTAATTTTATTGCCATTTCTTGAAGGTGTTTTGACAGTATTGAACTCTGGTCTTTTAATAGATGTACACAGTGAAAATGGCCCTAAAAACTTCATAAATACAAATAATTCTAAGAGTTTATTAAAAACGCCTTAAACTAGTTGAAAAATACTCCTTTTCTCTTTTCAAAAGAGCCTCCCCAAATGCCAATAAAGCCATACAAGCAGCTTTTTCCTGATCCGATTTAGTTCTATGCCATTTTTTCTCTTTATTTGATGAAGCTGTTCTTTAAATTGCCAATTATTTTGAAAAACAAGAGGCCATATACATGCATTTCTTTCTCTTAACCCTTTCTGGTGCAATCTCATCATACGGTTTTTTTTAAACCTTCTGCTTCACCATTCCATAGCTTCATCTGGCAAACTCAAATTTAATATTTTTTACCTTATCCTGTCTGAATTTAAGCAATAAATCTACATGTGGCTGCCATTCAATTCTTTTATAAGTAAAATCAAGTGATCAGCTATTAAAACAAATTTTAAAAGATGGTGATCAGACCATGAAACACATGCAATATCCAGCAAAATTATAGACCTTTACAAATGGGCTTGATTGGAACAATAACTAAATCTAAAACATGCCCATAATGATGCAACACTGTTTGTACTAATTGTTGCAAATCCGGAATTAACACTTTTTAACCCCAAGGACACTATCGTTGTCATAATGTAATTAAAATTGCCCAAAACTAGAAGGTCATTGTACTGATAGTACAATATAAGTATATCAGTTAGAGAATCTGAAACCCCCTACTGGTAATCAAAGTGGAATATATAACAGAGAAAAAAAACATAATTGCAGTGTTAATCAATTCACACCGCTTAGGAAAGTCATAGAAATACAGAAACATGACAGCAGAAAACGATCATATGGCCCATCTAGTCTGACCATCCATCCAATTTATGTAGCTCTTACAATTCCCATCACTCCCTCAGAGTTCTCTTGTATTTATCCCATTCTTTCTTGAATTCAGGTTCTGTTTTTGTCTCAACCACCTCTGCTGAGAGGCTGTTCCATGCGTCTGCTACCTTTTCTATAAAGAAATATTTGTAAGATTACTTCTGTTTACCTCCTTTCACCCTCATCCCATGACCCCTTATTCTAGAGCAGCGGTTCTCAACCAGTGGGTCGCGACCCCTTTGGGGGTCGAATGACGATTTGCTAGGGGTCGCCTAAGAGACCATCGGAAATATGGGTTTTTTGTCGCTCCTCGAGTCAATCCCTCCCCTCACCGGATGCAGTAAAAAAGTTCATTCTGCGCTCCCTCGCTCCTTTTGCCCAGCACCGACCAATCGGGCAGCGTGCCTTCGCTCCTCGAGTCACTCCCTCCTGCTTTAAACGTTGGAATGCGTTGGAAGAGGGGTAGTCTTATACGGCGAGTATATCCCAAACTCTATATTTTAACTGTAAAAGTTGGGGGTCGTCTTATACGCCGGAAAATACGGTATATACAGTACAGTTACTTAGGCCTATGAACGAAAATAATTTTACGGTTGGGGTCGCCACATAGTGGGGAATTGTATTAAAAGGGTCGCAGAACTATAAAGGTTGAGAACCGCTGTTCTAGAGCCTCCTCTCCATTAAAAGAGGTGTATCATTCTGTGCATGGAAACCTTTAATATATTTAAATGACTCTTGTCATATCTATCATTCCACAATGTCACTTACAAAAATGTTGAAAAGAACCGGTCCCAAGACTGATTCCTGAGGCACACCTCAAGTAACAATCCCCTCCTCTGTGATAACGCCATATACCATTACCCTCTGTTGCCTTTCGCTCTGCCAGTTTCTAACCCTGTCAGTTACTGTGGGTTCCGTACCAATTTATTTATAAGTCTCCTATGTGGAACTGTGTCAAAGGCCTTACTGAAATCCTAGTACATAGCATCTGCCTCTGTCCAGTCCTCTGGAACTACTTGTAACCCTAAAGCATTGAAAAGGTCGGTCAGCGGAGATGATAGGACTTCTCTAAGTTCCCTCAATACCCTTGGATGTATTGCATCCGTCCCCGTCGCCTTATCTACTTTCAGGCCAATGCAGTATCAGCGTGCATTAAACAGGTTCGCATAATTGAATGCCTGCTCTCTTAACGGACCGTCGAGGGAGCGAAATCATCGACCTCGCCACTGTCCAAGCCCCAACCAGGAACGGCACAGACCATTCCTGCGATCGGGACATCGAGGCCACCCTCACCCGATAGGGGTTTGGGAGTCGCAATTCCCCCTGTAAAGGTGGTCCCTCCGACTGAATCTCAGCCTCCCTCTTCCTTCACGGAGCCGGGGCTGCTTGCCCCAGGTCTCCGGGAAGAACTGGACCGGCTGGTCCAGGAAGCCATCGACAAGGCGATGCAACGACTCCAGGTTCCTCCAACACCGGCACCGAGAGTGGAACCGGTCACTGACCCGATTCCAGCAGCGCTGGCACCGCTGCTATCCCGGATGTAGGCGCTCATGACCGCCCTTCCACCAGTGATTCCTGGGTCTCCGATGGCTCTGGTGCGCTCCCCGATGACAGCTTCAGCGGGAGGAGAAATACCGTTCCGCATTCCTCCTTCGGGGGTATTGCCTCAGCCATCGATGCCATGTCCCTCCCCACCGATTCATTCATCGGGGGCGATACGCACATCGGCACCAACGATGCCTTCGATGCCGGCACCGATACCCCCCCCCCCCCAGGGCGTCCACAGTGCCCCTGGTGATTCCTTCAATTTTCTCGGGCCCTTCGGGTAATCAACCCCCTTCTCGTCCTACAGGTCAGCCTGCTGATCCTTATGACACCTGGGGTGATGATACTTCCACAGACACCGATGACTTACCTTCACCTTCCTCTCCTACTGAAAGTAGAAAGCGTTCTCCTCCAGAGGACCTTTCTTTCATTAATTTTGTGAAGGAAATGTCGGAATTGGTCCCTTTTCAGCTTCAAACGGAGCAGGATGATAGGCACCAGATGATGGAGCTTCTCCAGTTCCTGGATGCCCCTAAAGTGATCACTTCTATTCCCATTTATAAAGTTCTTCTTGACCCCCTCAAAAAGAACTGGGAAAGCCCTGGATCCATTGCCTCAGTACACAGGCTTGACACTACCTATCTAGTACAGTCAGCCCCTGGCTTTCAAAAATCTCAGCTCGACCACCACTCAGTTGTGGTAGAATCGGCTCAAAAGAAAGCAAAAAGGTCGAAACCTCACTCCTCTACCCCTCCTGTTAAGGAACACAAGTTCCTAGACAATATTGGTCGATGAGTGTTCCAAGGGGCCATGCTCATCTCCAGAATTACTTCTTACCAGCTGTACATGACCCAATACAACATGGTCATTTTCAAGCAAATACAGGACTTCTCTGAAACCCTGCCTGACCAATTCCAAGAACATCTTCATAGAAACATAGAAATGACGGCAGAAGAAGACCAAAAAGCCCATCCAGTCTGCCCAGCAAGCTTCACACATTTTTTTTTCTCTCATACTTATCTGTTTCTCTTAGCTCTTGGTTCTATTTCCCTTGCACCCCCACCATTAATGCAGAGAGCGGTGATGGAGCTGCATCCAAGTGAAATATCAAGCTTGATTAGTTAGAGGTAGTAGGGGCAGTAACCGCCGCAATAAGCAAGCTACACCCATGCCCATTTGTTTTTACCCAGATTATGTTATACAGCCCTTATTGGTTGTTTATCTTCTCCCCTGCCGTTGAAGCAGGGAGCTATGCTGGATATGCATCGAGAGTGAAGTATCAGGCACATTTGGTTTGGGGTAGTAACCGCCGTAACAAGCCAGCTATTCCCCGCTTTGTGAGTGTGAATCCTTTTTCCTTCTCCCCTGCCGTTGAAGTTATGCTGGATATGCGTGAAGTATCAGTTTTTCTTTTCCCCTGCCGTTGAAGCAGAGAGCTATGCTGGAAATTCGTGATGTATCAGTCTTTCTCCCATGCCGTTGAAGCAGAGAGCCATGCTGGATATGCGTCGAGAGTGAAGTATCAGGTACATTTGGTTTGGGGTAGTAACCGCCGTAACAAGCCAGCTACTCCCCGCTTTGTGAGTGTGAACCCTTTTTTCTTCTCCCCTGCCATTGAAGCAGAGAGCTCTGCTGGATGTGTGAAGTAACAGTTTTTCTTCTCCCCTGCCGTTGAAGCAGAGAACTATGCTGGATATGCATTGAAAGTGAAGTATAAGAATGGAGTGATCAAGCTAGTTGAAATGCATCACGAATAGAGGAAGGTGGAGGTAGTAATTTGGTTATTTGGTTTGGGGTAGTAACCGCCGTAACAAGCCAGCTACTCCCGTCTTTGTGAGTGCAAATCCTTTTTTCCACATTTCCTCTTGCTGTTGAAGCTTAGAGTGATGTTGGAGTCACAGTAACCATGTGTATGTTTATTGAATAAGGGTATTGTCTCCAGGCAGTAGCCATCATTCTGGCGAGTCACCTACTCTTCATTGGCGGCCTCTTGACTTTATGGATCCACAGTGTTTATCCCACGCCCCTTTGAAGTCCTTCACAGTTCTGGTCTTCACCACTTCCTCCGGAAGGGCATTCCAGGCATCCACCACCCTCTCCGTGAAGAAATACTTCCTGACATTGGTTCTGAATCTTCCTCCCTGGAGCTTCAAATCGTGACCCCTGGTTCTGCTGATTTTTTTCTTATGGTAAAGGTTTGTCGTTGCCTTTGGATCATTAAAACCTTTCAAGTATCTGAAAGTCTGTATCATATCACCTCTGCTCCTCCTTTCCTCCAGGGTGTACATATTTAGATTCTTCAATCTCTCCTCGTACGTCATCCGATGAAGATCCTCCACCTTCCTGGTCGCCCTTCTCTGTACCGCTTCCATCTTGTCTTTGTCTTTTTGTAGATACGGTCTCCAGAACTGAACACAGTACTCCAGGTGAGGCCTCACCAAGGACCTGTACAAGGGAATAATCACTTCCCTTTTCTTACTCGATATTCCTCTCTCTATGCAGCCCAGCATTCTTCTGGCTTTTGCTATCGCCTTGTTGCATTGTTTCGCAGACTTCATATCATTTGACACTATCACCCCAAGGTCCCTCTCCTGCTCCGTGCACATCAGCCTTTCCCCCCCCCATCGAATACAGTTCATTCGGATTTCCACTCCCCATATGCATGACTTTGCACTTCTTGGCATTGAATCTCAGCTGCCATATCTTCAACCACTCTTCCAGTTTCCTTAGATCCCGTCTCATTCTCTCCACTCCTTCCGGCGTGTCCACTCTGTTGCAGATCTTAGTGTCATCCGCAAAAAGACAAACCTTACCTTCTATCCCGTCCGCAATGTCACTCACAAAGATATTGAACAGGACCGGTCCCAACACCGATCCTTGCGGTACACCACTTAAAACCGCTCTCTCTTCAGAGAAGGTTCCATTTACCATCACACATTGTCTTCTGTCAGTCAACCAATTTGCAATCCAGGTCACCACCTCGGCACTCACTCCTAAGCTTCTCGTTTTATTCACCAGTCTCCTGTGCGGAACCGTATCAAAAGCTTTGCTGAAATCCAAGTATATGACATCGAGCGCTCTTCCTTGATCCAATTCCTTGGTTACCCAGTCAAAAAAGTCGATCAGATTTGTCTGACAGGATCTTCCCCTGGTGAATCCATGTTGCCTCTGGTCCATCAATTCTGCGGACTGTAGATAGTTCACTATTCTCTCTTTCAGCAGAGACTCCATTACTTTTCCCACCACCGAAGTGAGGCTAACCGGTCTGTAGTTGCCAGCCTCCTCCCTGTTCCCACTCTTGTGAAGCGGGACCACCACCGCTCTTCTCCAATCTCTCGGCACCACTCCCGTTTCTAGGGATCTATTGAACAGGTCACACAGCGGACCCGCCAGAACATCTTTGAGCTCCCTCAATATCCTTGGATGAATCCCATCAGGCCCCATGGCTTTGTCCACTTTCAGGTTCTTTAGCTCTTCCCACACATTTTCTACTGTAAAAGGATTTTCATCTATTCCACTTCCCTCCAGTTTTTTGTTGTGTGGAGATGGTCCTTCTCCAGGGTCTTCTTTAGTGAACACAGAGCTGAAGTATTCGTTTAATATTTCTGCCATTTCTTTGTCTGTCTCCACGCATTGATCATTACCACCTTTCAATTTCACTATACCACTTTGGACCTTTCTCTTTTCGCTGATGTATCTGAAAAATGTTTTGTCACCATTTTTTATCTCCTTGGCAATCCTCTCTTCCGCTTGATTTTTTGCCAACTTGATTGTTTTCTTCGTCTCCCTCAGTTGATACAAATATTCTTCTTTGTGCTCCTCCCTTTGGGATCCTTTATATTTCTTGAAAGCTGTTCTTTTAGCTTTAATTTTGTCAGCCACCTCCTTTGAGAACCAGATAGGTTTCAATTTTCTTTTGCTTTTCTTTATGTTTCTAACATATAGAGCAGTTGCCTTGGTGATTGCTCCTTTTAGATTGGTCCACTGCTGATCCACATCTCTCTCTTTCTCCCATCCTTTAAGTTCTTCCTCCAGGTACTTTCCCATTTCCTCAAAGTCTGTGTTTTTGAACTGTAAAACTCGGGTCTTTGTGGTTCTTTTCCCTATTCTATTAGTGATATTAAACCATACCGTTTGATCACTGCTGCTGAGGTGGGCGCCCACCTGGACATCTGAGACATTATCTGCATTAGTGAGCAATAAGTCGAGTATAGCACCTTCTCTCGTGGGTTCCAACACCATTTGTTTGAACAAAGATTCTTGCATGGCATCCATTATTGCTCTACTATTTTTAGTTTCTGCAGATGGGATTTTCCAGTCTACATCTGGCATATTAAAGTCACCCACAATCACCACTTCTCCCTTCCTACCTATCTTATGGATGTCTTCAATCAGATCTCTGTCCAGCTCTTCCTTTTGGTTTGGAGACCTGTAAACCACTCCAATATAAATGGACTCTCCGTCATCTTTTTTTAGGTCGACCCATAGAGCTTCTTCTTTACCCCAACTTCCTTGTAGCTCAGATGCTTGGATGTTGTTTCTGACATAAAGAGCCACACCTCCCCCTTTTCTATCCTTTCTGTCCTTCCTTAACAAGTTGTAGCCTGGTATTGTTGTATCCCATTCATGAGATTCTGTGAACCATGTTTCTGTGATAGCAACAATGTCCAATTCTGCGTCAGCCATTAGGGCCTGCAGATCTGGGATTTTATTTCCCAAACTATAAGCATTTGTGGTCATAGCCTTCCAGGTACTCTCTTTTAGGTTATTGCTTTTCCTGGACTCCTTATGAGATATTAGTTGAGATTTGTTATTCACTTTACTCTCTGTTTGTAGTTGTGCCACTGTTGACAGAGTTATCCATCTCAATTAGATTTTTCTTTTGGTTATGGATCTTGAAATACTGCATGCATTGTGTTTTTTCTCTCTTTTCTGGTAATACGGCAATGTTTTTCTCAAGAACTTCCTCAGTTTTTAATATAGAGAAGGCTTGTTCTTTTTGCATTTGGTACATTGTGTGTCTCCTCATCACAGGTCTAATTCTACCAGAGCCCACTGTCTTCCTGGGCTCTGGTAGAATGGGAGATAATCTTCAAATCCTTGTCAACCAGGGGTTTGAGGCAAGAAAGCGTGAGATAAGAACAGCTTACGATATCTTCGACACCTCCACTAGAGTGTCTGCAACTGCCATTTCGGCAAGATGCTGGGCCTGGCTCAAGTCTTTTGACCTTCGCCCAGAAGTACAAGACAGGCTCTCTGACCTGCCCTGTATAGGAGATAATCTGTTTGGTGAACAGATTCAGCAAATAGTGGTTGAATTAAAGGACCATCATGAGACCCTCAAACAGCTCTCATCGATACCTTCTGACTTCCCCTCTAGACAGCCCTTCAAGAAGGACTCTTAAGAAGTCATTCTTCCGCTCAAGGAAGTACTATCCTCCACCACCAAGGTCCCGAATTACGAGGCCTTATCAAAAACCTCAGCCTCGCCAGCCCTGGAAGCAAAAGCCACAAGCAGCTCCCCAGCCGGGGCCTGCTTCAGGTTTTTGACTTTCCCTTGGAGAGCAGCAGCCTGATTCCTATGCCAAGCATACCAGTGGGAGCTAGATTGTGCCACTTTCACGGCATGTGGCAATCAATCACAACCAACCAATGGGTGCTAGCAATCAGTGCTCAGGGTTACCACCTAAACTTTCTTGCTCTTCCACCGGACTCACCACCTCTACAAGCGTGGAGAGTAACCGACCACTCTGTCCTTCTGGAGCAGGAGGTTTCCCTTCTTCTCCAATTAAAAGCAATAGAACCCGTCCCACTTTCGCAACAAGGCCTAGGGTTCTATTCCAGGTACTTTTTGATCCCCAAAAAGTCCGGCAGACTTGGACACTTTGCAGGCAAAAGCCTTTCCTCCTCAACAACGAGTGCAAACCCTCGTGTCCCTCGCTCACCAGTTGCAGTCTCAGTATACAGCAACAGCTCGGCAATTCCTTGTCCTTCTCGGACACATGGTGTCCTCCATCCATGTCACACCAATGGCCCGCCTGGCCATGAGGCTCATGCATTGGTCTCTGAGGTTACAATGGATTCAAGCTACTCGGCCTCTGTCGACCATTGTCCACATCACCGATGCACTCCGTCTGTCTCTCGCCTGGTGGAAAGATCAGAACAATCTCCTCCAGGGACTGCCCTTTCATCTACCTGATCCTCAACTAATTCTCACCACCGATGCTTCCAACCTCAGCTGGGGAGCTCATGTGAACGATCTACAGACACAAGGATCTTGGTCTCCAGAGGAAGCCAAACACCAGATAAATTTCCTGGAGCTTCGAGCAATGCGATATGCTCTCAGAGCTTTTCAGGATTCCCTATCAAATCACCTCATCCTGATCCAGACGGACAATCAGGTGGCCATGTGGTACATCAACAAACAGGGAGGCACAGGCTCCTTCCTTCTGTGTCAGGAGGCTGTGCAGATTTGGGCGGAAGTGCTCTCCCACTCGATGTACCTCAGGGCCACCTATTTGCCGGGAGTGCACAATGTCTTGGCAAACTGAGTCGTGTCTTCCAACCGCACGAGTAGTCTCTCAACCCCTCGGTAGCGACCTTCCTCTTCCAGCAATGGGGTTATCCCCAAATAGACCTCTTTGCATCCCCTCAGAACCACAAAGTGGACAATTACTGCTCCCTCATTCGAAGCGAGCGCTCTCAGCCCAGAGATGCATTCTCCCTCTCGTGGGCAACTGGTCTGCTTTATGCATTCCCTCCACTTCCTCTTCTCTCGAAGACTCTCATGAAGCTTCGTCAGGACAAGGGAACCATGATCCTGATAGCACCTCACTGGCCACGCCAAGTGTGGTTTCCCATACTCCAGGATTTCTCCATCCGCAGGCACATTCCCTTGGGAATGGACCCACATCTGATCACTCAGAACGACGGATGTCTACGCCATCCCAATCTTCAGACCTTGTCCCTGACGGCATGGATGTTGAAAGGTTAATCCTTCAACCACTTAACCTTTCAGATTCAGTTTCTCGTGTCCTGATTGCTTCACGGAAGCCTTCCACAAGAAAGTATTATTCCTATAAATGGAAAAGGTATACATCATGGTGTTCTTCGCGATCCCTTTTCCTGTCCAATCCCAAGGTTTTTGGACTATCTCTGGCATCTGTCAGTCAGGTCTAAAGACATCTTCCATCAGAATGCATGTCAATACGGTAGACGCCTTCCATAAAGGTGTCGGGGATGTCCCTGTATCAGTACAACCCCTCGTAACACGCTTTCTGAAGGGCTTGCTCCATATCAAGACACCTTTATGTCCTCCGACCCCTTCTTGGGACCTTAATCTGGTTCTCGGGCGGCTCATGAAACCACCATTCGAACCTCTTCACTCCTGTGACCTAAAATATCTTACATGGAAAGTGATTTTCCTTTTGGCTATCACTTCAGCTCGCAGGGTTAGTGAGTTACAGGCCCTAGTTACCTATCTGCCTTACACTAAACTCCTGCAGGACCGGGCGGTACTCCGCACTCACCCTAAGTTTTGCCTAAGGTAGTTTCGGAGTTTCACATTAATCAATCCATCATACTACCTATCTTCTTTCCCAGGTCCCACTCCAACCCAGGTAACAGGCTCTACATACCCTTGACTGTAAACGGGCTCTAGCGTTCTACCTAGACCGTACAGTTGCCCACAGGAAGAGCACTCAGTTATTCATCTCTTTCCATCCCAACAAATTAGGGCAACCTGTGGGTAAGCAGACTCTCTCCTCCTGGTTGGCGGACTTCATATCTTTTTGCTATCAGCAAACAGGCATTCCTTTTCAAGACCGTGTTAAAGCGCACACTGTGAGGGCCATGGCAATTTCAGTAGCACACCTACGATCGGTGCCACTTCCTGACATTTGCAGGGCTTCCACCTGGAGTTCTCTCCACACTTTCGCAGCCCACTATTGCTTGGACAAAGCCGGAAGACAAGGTTCCATCTTTGGCCAATCTGTCCTGCGTAACCTATTTCCAACGTGACGTACCAACACCCTTCTACCTGCCCGGTGGGGTTCAGGATGCCCTCTACCAAATTCCACCCCAGTTGTTGTGCCTGTTGCACGCCGTTGGTTACATTTGGTGCATGTTCGGACATCCTCAGCTCTGTATTCACCCAAATGTGAGGACTACCATTCTGGTTGTCCTGTGAGAAAGCAAGTGTTGCTTACCTGTAACAGGTGTTCTCACAGGACAACAGGATATTCGTCCTCACGAAACCCGCCCGCCGCCCCGTGGTGTTGGGTTCATAACGTTTTGTTGTTTTATTTTTTTGGCACTGCCTGTAGCTATCAAATAAGACTGAAGGGGGACCCCTGCTGGCTGCAGGGTTAGTGCCATGCTGGGCATGCCCAGTAGGGGTCAGTCAAAGTTCTGGAAACTTTGACAGAAGTTTTCTGTGATTGGGCTCCATCCTGATGATGTCACCCATATGTGAGTACTAACATCCTGCTGTCCTGTGAGAACACCTGTTACAGGTAAGCAACACTTGCTGTTTGCATATGTATTTTATTGTGCTATTGTACGTCTCATTATACCATCATTTCTATTCAATAAACAAACTTTAACTAAATGGGCTGCCAAGGTAGAAAGGTGCTAGGGATAATTTTCCATAGCACCACCTCGGCATTGGGCGAACAGGAAAGGTGACTATCAGCGAGTTAGGAAAACGGACGCTCAATTGTATGCGTGTAAGTTGTCCTAACCTGTGCACAGCCATGGGTTAGGAAAATGGGTGCTCGCTATTTGTGCGTCCGTTTTCTTAACCTGACTGCTGGCGACACTTTTTTTTTTTTTTAAATCATTTTTTTCTGTACTCCTTTTTAGGTTTCCCTGACTTAATTTTGCCAAAATATTAAGTGGGGTTCCTCAAGAGTTAATACCTGTTCTGGGGTAAGCGTTAATTTTTGAGAGTAAAAATGTGTGCGTTGGGCGCACTTTTTTTGCATCATGGGTAATAGCTAATGGCCTCAACAACATGAATTAACATGTGAGGAACGCTATTAGCTTCGCACTTGTTTGGATGCGCTAATCCCCTTATTGCTTGAGGGGTTTTGGACACACATCCAAAACGTGCGTCCTAACACCGGTAAAGTCATGCGCTCAGGCGAGCACACTGTACATTGGCCTATTTAAGTTTAGTTAGCTCCTCATGAGCACATTGTTCTGAAAATCGATTGAGGAGTACTTCACTGCCAATGTGGTCCTGCTCCAGGCCCTTCCACAGTGAACACTGACTACAATTTTTTGTTAAGAAATATTGCTTTCTCCTCATCAGCCTCTTCATATACATTTCACCTCTGAGTCTCACAATGCTATTTTTATTATTAAATCTAAAAAAACCCCAAAAAACTCAGGTCCTGAGTTTATCGTATTTGCTAATTTTTCTTCCTTTTGAAGTGGTTACTGTTCAACTACAAGATTTTATCTATATAATATTAATTCTTTCATTCTTAATCTCCCATTCTACCTCACAAACACACATTCAGAAGGACAGATCTTTTAATAAACATTTGAATCTAAATGCCATGACTTAGTTATAAATAAATACAATTTCTGCTGTAAAAAAAATTCTGA
This sequence comes from Rhinatrema bivittatum, assembly GCF_901001135.1. Classification (NCBI taxonomy): domain Eukaryota; kingdom Metazoa; phylum Chordata; class Amphibia; order Gymnophiona; family Rhinatrematidae; genus Rhinatrema; species Rhinatrema bivittatum. The sequence goes on along the minus strand of NC_042617.1, from coordinate 405,159,412 downwards.
TTATTTCCACATTCTTCTTTCTAGTAGAAAGGGCATTTACATGAGCTACAGAGAACGGCATTTGGTAAGATTTTACACCAGATTGACCATTCCTTTCTCGATAAACCAGCCATCTATCTCTATTGGAATCACAATATCCACAAATCCCCATATCTACCATGTCCCAGTACAACCTCTGTTTGGGATTCTATCATAACTTCTCCTTGCCAAGAGAGAGAAAATGAGAACCAATTAAAGCTTGAAACCATACAACAGAATATACTCTTAGTCAAATTAAGACTCATGGTCCCACGAAGGGGCCCTCAAAGGGGCAGGCTGGCCCTGCCTTTAATACAAGGCGACTTTGAGTTCTCCCTTATAGAGGGCAGGACTCAGCACCATTTAGCAACTGATCGGGAACTGAAGCAGGAAAGCATTCAGCTTTCATGCAGGAAACTTTCTGAGCTAGGTAGAGGCAGATTCAGAGCAACTCAGGTTTTAAAATGCAGCATGCAATTTTAGAAGGGAGAAAAGGCTCTTTACGCCTTGCACTGTAAGAGAGCTCTAATGTGCTATATCAGAAGGGTTCAGCTTCATCGTGAAGCTTCTCAACTATTTGTATCCTTTTACTCCAATAGATTGTGAGTGGCAGTAGCCAAGAGAACTCTGGCTAGATATCCAGTAGACTGTAATTCGTATTGTTAAGCAATGTTTGGCTTATAGATTAGACTTCGCCAAGGCTCATCGGGTGAGAGTCATGACTGTTTTGATGCCTCGCCTCAGGGCTGATTACATTGAAATCATTTGTAAAGCTGCAACTTGTTTGTCTGTGCATACCTTCACATTTCACTACTGTCTGGATAATATATCAAGAGACAGTAGCTTTGGGCAGTGTTTACCAACCAGTGTGCCGTGGCTGCAGGCTTTATCTTGGCTTTTCCTTTGGGCCTGCAGGATGTCCTCTCACCAGCAGAGGACATCGGAGGAGCAGCGCTTATCGGCAGCTGCTCCTGCTTCCCCTCTGCTGGCTCTCTGCAGTGGAAACTGTACGGAGATCTGTAGGCTTGAGACTTGCTGGCCCCATTCAGTTTAGATTGCAGAAGGAAGCTGGCAAAGGAGGAAGAAGCAGCATTGGATAAGCCTGCTCCCATTCTTATGCTGTTCAAGGAGTGGGGTGGGGTGGGGAAAGGGAGAGCTGAATGAGCCACTGGGTGTGGGAGAGAGAAGGTAAGGTGATGATGCCAGGAGTTGGGGGACACAGAATTTGAGGGAGAGGGAAGATGATGATGCTTCAAAGGGGTGAGGAGGAGAGTTAGAAGGATAGGGAAGATGATGATGCCAGGAAGTGAGAGAAGATGATAATGCCAGGAAGTGAGGGAGAGGGCAGGTGATGCCAGGGGGTGGAGAGAAAGGGAAGAGAAGGTGATTGGCATGGGGGAATGGAGAGAGGGGGAAGTTAATGATGATGGCAGGGGTGGAGGGAGAGAGGTGGAGGCAGAGAGAAGTTAATGATGATGCCAGGGGCGAGGGAGATAGGAGGGTATGGGAGGTGAAGGGATAGGAAAGTTCATGATGCGAGTGGGTGCAGGGAAGAAGTGGTGGAAGGTGATGATGCCTGGGGATGGGGAGAGGAAGTGATGGAGAGGGAAAGTGATGATGCCAGGGGATGGGAGAGAGGGGTGGAAGGAAAGGGGAAGGTGGTGATGATTCCAGGGGTTAGGAAGTGGAGAGAGAAGGTGCCAGAAGGTATGTGAGAGGGATGGAGTGGGCAGATGATGTGATACAAGGGGTGGGGGAAGAGGTGTGGGAGAGGGAAGGTGGTGATGATTCCTAGGAGTGGGGGAAGAGAGATTAAGGAAAAAGAAAGGTGATAGGGAGTGGGGAGAGGGGTAGAGGGAAAAGCATGATGATGATGAAAGCAGGGGGGAGGTACAGAAGATGGGGAGAGAGAAGGTGATGATACCAGGCGGTTAGAGAGAGGAGGAAAGGGAAGGAGGTGATGATGATGCCGGAGGTGAGAAGAGGTGGCAGGAGAGAGGAATGTGATGATGATGCCAGGGGATGGGGAAGGAGGTAGAAGGAAAGGGAAGATGGTGATGATGCCAGGGGTGAGAAGGTGGATCAAGAAAGGGATGATAATTCCAGGGGATGGGGGAGAGGGGTAGAGGGAGAAGGAAGGTGATGATGATGCCAGGGGAAGGGGAGAGGGGTGATTATGATGGGGAAAGAGGGAAGGGAGAAGGTGATGGTGCCAGGGGAGGGAGAAAGTGACAATGATGCCCATGGAACGGGGATGGGGGGTGCGGGAAGAGAAGGGGAGGTGGGTGGTGTGCCACAACAAAATGAACCCTGTACTAGGTGTGCTGCAAAACAAAAAAGGTTGGGAAGCACTGGCTCTGGGCATGTGGTTTTGCTCAGCTATGAGATTGGTTCATTTGGCACTGTCAGATGACAGCACTCATATGTCATGATCAATTCATCCTGTCTATGGAGAAATCTGTTTGCAGATACCAAACTTGCTTTTCCCTCTTTTTCTTCTTCCAGACTATCTCTATTGTCTTATTTATATTTATTAATTGCTTGTCCAGGTCTCCATGTTGTGTAGAGTACTAATTACAATAAGTCTAAAAACGGCACCTAAGGTACCTCAAAGCATGCAAAAATGCATCACACTGTGAATTATACAATAAAAACTGTGAAAAGATAATATATCTTTACAATAATAAACATTACTCCATCAATACAACTGGCTGCTGCATGAAAGCACCGGATTTGTGACTGTGAACACAACTAAAAAGAGTGTGAGGAAGGTTAGATATCCACATGTTATGATTTCAAGTTAACTGCATGAAAACTGCATATGTTTTAATTAGAAAAAAATCATGGCAGTGATATTTCTTTGCTTGTAATCCTGTTTATATCAAACTTTAATATTATCCAGAGTAGAAATGCTCTTGCTTTAAAATCTTACCTTTTGTTGTGGTACTCTTAAATCTCCAATTCTACTAGAATTAAATATTTTGTGAAAAAAACTGGTAGATATGTAAGAATTCCTGTATAACAGATTTTCTTTTCCTTCTTTTTAATAGACTCTGTTAGAAACTTGCGGCAAAGCACTCTTGCTAAACGTTCAAGCACGTCATCTGCAACAAATACGAAGAAATCGCCTACAAAATCAGCATCTGTTCAGAAAGAAGAATCAAAACAAGACAAATGCCCAAAGCCAAGTGACTCTGTTAAAGAGGAGAAAGATGATATTGCAGCAGAAGATGAGAAAGAAATTCAAAGTAGTAATAGATTAACTGGGCAGATTGAACAGGCATTGCCAATGGTTGAGATAAAACCAGAAGATCAATCTCAGACTTTAATGCAAGGAAAAGTGGATGAAATATCTGATGAATTGAGAAGTTGTTCTCTCTTATCAGATGATCATTCTTCCACTGAACCCCTTGACAGTCAAACTGCAGCTGCTACAAAATCCCAGGATGTTGGGCCTGCACTTTTGCTTTCTGTTGATAGTGAAAGTAATGAAGCACAAGATGACAATATAGTTAAAAAAGAAATGAATGAAGTAGTAGGAGATATTATTCATCAAACCCAATCAGCAGAAGATAGTGGATGTAAAACAAATGAAGTACTACAGGCCCCTGAGGAAAATGCATGTGAGATTGCAGAAACAGCTGTTTTGTCAGAGATAAACTCATACATGAATCAAAATGAAGTCATTAATGATACTATGCTTCAGCCTGTTCCTGTAGTTAAAGGAACTGGATGCAATTCAGGTTTAGAGACCCCCACAGAAGATGCAGATAATAATGAAGTGTCAAAGGAAGGTCCAAAGACTTTTTTAGACACTAAAGATGAAGATACAGATCTTCCTGGCAAGCTCTTGGAAAATTTGGACTTTGGTACAACAGATTCCCAAAGTGTGCAGGCTACTGGTCATGAACCAGAAACGAGTGTGTCCGATAGCAGTACTGTTCATGAATGCCAAGACCAGAAAGCACCTTTGCATCAAGACAGTGTTAAGGAGAAATTCCACAATACTTCAAAAACAAAAGAAAGTCACAGCAGGCAAGGTCATAGGTTGACAAAATGTCTAAAGAAAAGAAATCCCAAAAAAAGTAAGGCTCAGAAAAATCAAGTTGCAACTGGCCTAGAATTATCAACTTCAAATCAAGACATGAAACAGACTAAAATGAACTTGGTTAGTGTTAAAACGGTTCAAATTTTACATAAGCAGACCTCAGCAAGCATGAAACAGCATGAAAATCCCTGCTTAAATACGCTAGCAAACGTAAAGAAAATACAAGCTACTAAAGATGTGAAGACTCAAAGATTTGACCAACCACTTAAAGTTGTAAAGAAGCAAATGCATGCACTAAAAAAAGTTTCACAAACTCAAGCTCATAAATCATTTGTGCACCCTTTGGATGATAAATTAGAGACTCAGCATGGGACTTCAAAAGAAATCTACCATTCTGTGTCATTGCATGGACAGTCTCAATCTGGTCATCTGGCACATTCCAATCAGAAACAGCTACAAAAACATCAGTTCCTAACATCTTCAAAATCAAATAATCAAGTCAAAGAAGAGGGAGGGCATAACGAGCCCCAAGGCTTAGAAAATTTGAAGGAAGATGAGAAACTAAAAATTAAAAGGCCTGATAAGAACCTTCAACCTCGTCAGAGAAGAAGCAGCAAAAGCATTTCACTTGATGAACCTCCCTTGTTCATTCCAGATAACATAGCTACAGTGAAAAAGGAAAGCTCAGAGCATCACTTGACAGGTGATAGCAAGAATGTGTGGGCTTCTGGAAAGCACTGTGGGTTTTGCAAAACACCCCATGGTAACAGGTGTGTACATAGATTTTTTTTTTTTGCTTTCCATAAGTACACATAATTATTTAACACAGATTTGACTATTTCCAATAATTCTAGAATTGTTATAGTCTCATAGAAAACATACAGTAGCTCAGTTGAAATTTACTGAAACTAAATTAAATGTTCAGAAAAATTAACCATTCCATATTGTAATTTTAACAGGGCAGAGTAGACTGGGTCAAAGATATATATATATATATATATATAATTTATTTATTTATTTATTTTTTTTTTTATTTTTTAATATCCTATGGTCAGTTTTAAAAGAAATATATTTTGATTTTGAGTTGATTCTTAGCAGCTGTACAAATCATTAACACTTTTACTAGATTTTCATGCAATCATATTTTCATGAATTTAATAACATTTGTTTTATGCTGTAATGGCTTTGCTTTATGAAGCTAGAAAATGTTTTTCTTTGAGGATAAGCAAGGTATATCATCTATACTAGTGGGTTAAGTCACCCAATGCTGCTGACACAAGCAGTCTTGGGAAAGTTCTAGAAAAGTCTTTCTAGGCTTTTTGGAGCATTTGTTGAATTTTCCATGTACATGCCACCTTGCGGTGCCCCCTCAGGTTGTTTTTGTCTGCGATCTCTTCAACATTGGGACTTTGACACTTTCACTATTTGCCTCCTTAGTTGGATTTCCTCCATCTTTATCTTGATAATATCCTTTGCTTTTTTGGCCATTTTTAAGCCTCTGTTTAGTTATTTTGTTGTAATATTTTTATTGAAATAGTACAGATACTGCCGACAAACAGCCAAGTACATAGATACAGAGGGCATGGATAAACAGTGTGTCAGGCTAGTAGAAAAAGGAACATATCAACAGATTTATAACTTTTTAACAATTCGCATTTCAAAAAGTAAACCCATCCAGAAAACAGGACATCGAAAACCAGATTTCAACCAAGAGAGGTAGCACAAAAATGAAAACACAACTAGACAGGGATGAAAGAAGAAGGGGAAGAAGGAAGGGAGGGCAACATCCTTGTGTTTCAACAGTGACATCGTGCTAGTGACGGTAGTGAATAAGACAATACAAGAACAAATTAGGAGTTGTAGTCGTCAAGGGGTTTCCACATTCGATCCCATGTGGCCAATCTGTTGTATTTGACAGCCATAGCCCTTTCATATTTGCTATAGATACAGACAGTATTCCACCACAATGCTTCTGACAAGAAGTCACTGCGTTTCCAATTAGAGGTAATGGTGTGCAATCCTACCAGTAGGAGGAAATCAAGGAGCTTCCTATGGGGAAGCGGGAGGGTGACCGCTGGGTGTGCCCCTTTAAGGATTACCAAATCATAGGTCAGGGACATCGATATAGGTAGGATGGACGATATTCTGGACCAAACATGTGTCCAAAAAGTGGAGACAAATGGGCAGTTGAAAAGCATGTGTTCTAAGGACGCTTGGACACCATGACATGACCAACAACAGTGGGAGGGTAGGAGCGCTGCTCTGTGGAGTTTCCAAGGGGTCCAGAGGGCTCTGTGCATAATAAAGAAAGAAGTCTGAGATAGACTAGTAGATAAGGAGATACGTATTGAGTGAGACCAGATATGGGTCCATGCCGCAGTGGAGGGGTGAATGCCAAGCTCGTCAGACCACGTATGCTGGAGAGCTAGGGCCGGGTTGGGGAGGGAGAGGGTGCAAATCAATTTGTATAGTTTGGAGGCTAGATGGCGATGAGTGCCAACCTTAGCAAAAAAGGAAATCAAGTAGGGTGGTTGGTCTAAGTGTAACGTGGGGAGGTTCAAGCCCTTGAGGGCGTCTCGAAGTTGCAGCCAAGCATAAAATTGGCTAGAAGGGAGGTGAAATGAAGACTGCAGAGAGGAAAAGGGAAGCAGACGACCATTGGAGACTATGGAGGAAAGGAACCAAATGCCTTTCTCATACCAGATGGGCCAGTTTATGGGGCGTCCAGCTACACGAATCTTGAATGTGTTCCATATGGGAAGGGAGTTAGAGTTTAACCAGGTAGGCTGGTCCTTAGAGCATAATTGGTCAAATTCATGTAAAGCTTGATGCAGAGATCTTAAGATCTTATTGTGGGTATGATGGGAGGAAAAATGCACTCCGGGGAACGCCAAGGTAGGGGTTGGACATATAAGGTGGCGTTCAATATTAAGCCAACGAGGTGAGTCGGGATCTGGAGCTCCGGAGTTAAAGAAGTGGGAGCTTTGATGTAAGATAAAAGCCATATGGTACCTGCGAAAATCTGGAAAGTTGACACCACCATTAGCCTTTGAGGCTTTCAGTTTACGTAGTGCGATTCTGGGGACCTTATCCTTCCAAAGAAATTTGAGTAAAGCCCGGTCAAGGTGCTTGTAAAAATCAGGGGAAAAGAAGATGGGGAGCATAGCTAGCTTAAAGGTGATTTGCGGGGTAAGGGTCATTTTAATAGTGTCTAATCTGCCCCACCAGGATAAGTGCAGGGGAGACCAACGGAGAGTGATCTCCTTAATGTGTTGCAGAGTGGACTGTTCACACATAAGCAAAGTGTGTTGAGGATCCGAATAAAACCGGATGCCCAAATATTGCAAACCGGATTTCGCTTTTTGTATGGGAAAGGAAGAAAAGTCCAGAGTGTGAGAGAAGTCATTCAGAGGTAGGAATTCAGTTTTACTCCAATTCACTTTATAACCAGACATAGTGGAGTAGAATTCAATTAGCGAGAACAATTGAGTTAAGGATTGTTCAGGGCAAGTCAAAAAGAGCAAGACGTCGTCCGCATATGCAGAGAGCTTGTATTCCTCCGCGCCAATAGTTACACCTGAAATCACAGAAGACTGTCGAACAGCGAGAAGTAATGGTTCCAGAGCCAGGTCAAATAAAAGGGGAGAAATGGGACATCCTTGACGGGTGCCTCTGTGCAGGGAGAAGGGCGGGGAAACCTGATTGTTGACAAAAAGGGAGGCAATGGGGGAGCTGTAAATTAAGCGAATCCATTTAGTAAATATATCGCCAAAGCCGAACCTCGACATGGTTTCAAAAAGAAAAGGCCATTCGATGCGATCGAATGCCTTTTCCGCGTCGAGCGAGACTGCAATGGCTGGTTCGTGGGTATTGTAATAACGAATCTTGGATGTGGAGAAACATCCGGGTGGTGTTAGCTATGAGTCTGTTCTTGAGGAACCCCGACTGATCGACATGAATGAGGGAGCCAAGGACTTTAGAGAGGCGGGTAGCAAGTATTTTCGTAAAAATTTTGTAGTCCACATTGAGGAGTGAAATGGGCCGGTAGTTGGCTGGAAAAGAAGGATCTCGACCTGGCTTTGGAATTACCACCACCCTTGCGTCTGTGAAGTTGGAAGAGACAGCGCTCACAGAAGAAAGAGAGGAGTAAAAATTTAAAAGGTGCGGAGAGAGGGTCTTTTTGAAAGCATGATAAAAGTCAGTAGTAAAGCCATCCGGGCCGGGGGCTTTGCTCAGAGGTAAAGACATGATGGCAGCAGATATTTCTTCGTGGGTAATTGGTAAGTCCAAATGCTGACGCTGGATGTCCGTGAGGTGAGGATGATCCAAAGAGGCAAAGAAGGAGTCAAAAGCTGCCTGAGAAGGAGTTGTGTCAGATTTATAAAGCTGAGCATAAAAGTCTCGAAAAGATTGTAATATCTCCTTATCAGTAGTGACTGTATTGCCAGTGTTGGTGACGATCTTAGCGACGCGTGACCGCTCTGACTTTTTCTTGAGGTAAGAAGCTAACAGACGTCCACATTTGTTATTCTCCGCGTAATACCGCGTCTTAGAGTGGAAGAGATGCAGGCGTACCTGCGTACTGAGTTGCTTGTTATAGTCATAACGCACTTTCAAGAGCTGAGTTAAAGTCTGAGCTGTGGGAGATTGGAGATGCAGACGCTCCAAGCGTTCAATGGCGGTTTGTAATTGTTGAAGCTCTTGTCTGTGAGTACGATTCTTGTAAGCAGAGTAACTGATGACGTCACCCAGGATAGTAGCCTTATAGGCTTCCCACAATATAGCAGAGGAAGGTGCAGTAGCAGAATTGTGAGTAAAGTATTGGGAAGTCTTTTCAATGAAGAAGGTTTGAAAGTCAGAGTCCGAAAGAAGAGATGCATTGAATCGCCATTGTTTGTCCAAACGGATTGGGGAGGCCAGTCGAAGCTGAAAAACAACCGCAGCGTGGTCCGAAACCAGGATGGAGCATATAGTAGTATGGATGAGTTGTGGTAGAAGGGAGCGGGAAGTGAGAAAGTAGTCCAGTCTAGAGTAGGAGGAGTGTGGAGCAGAGTAGAATGTGAAGTCCTTATCCGTGGGATGCATGAGGCGCCATGGATCAACGAGGCCAAGTCGAGAGATAAGAGAGATAAGAGCTGTAGTGGCTTTGGACGTTGTGTATCGGACCTCTGTCTTCTTGTCCAGGAGAGGGTCTAGCGGTTGGTTAAAATCTCCACCAATAATAAGTGGGTAAGGTTCCAGGGACAGTAATTTAGCAAAAGCAGCATGGAAAAACTCGGGGTCATCCGCATTCGGAGCATAAAGATTAAAAACGGTATAGGAGCTGTTCTGTAGTGTGAGTTGTATGATGTTCCACCGTCCCTCTAGATCTGTGTCCTGATGCAGAACTGAAACATCCAAGCGTTTGTGGATTAGGATTGCCGTGCCCCGTTTCTTCTTGTGAGCCGGACTGAAAAAAAACCTGGCCAACCCACTGTTGTTTAAGTTTGAGGGATTCAGCAGTCGTTAGATGAGTTTCCTGGAGTAAGGCAATGTCCGTGTTAAGCGTTTGTAGATAGGTCAATATTTTCCTGCGCTTGATCGGGTGGGTGAACCCATTGACATTAAGCGAGACCAGCGTGATGGAGTCTATGGTGGTCGCCATCGTTTCCAGGGATAATTGTCTAGAAAAATGAAACTGCCTAAGTAGCAGCTTGGGGACCAATGGTCTGTTGAAGTCCAAGGATGTGCAAGGGTAGAATAAGAGAAATAAAAAATAACCGTAAAAAAGGGGAAAAAATTCAATGTCCAAACATTAGTAGTCAACATACAGACAAAAGGTGCAAAAAAAGAGCACAAGATAGACACTAACACTCGGTGCCTATCGCTCAGAGCAATAGTGGGGCCTCAAGGGGGGCCAAGGGCCGCCTAGAGCTTCACGGGGAGAAAAGAAGGTACGTCCACGGGAATGCATTGAAAGAGAGGTACAAAAACCTGAGGTTTAAACCAAAAGGTAATCAGGTTACCATATCATGTAGACCTTCAACGGACTGTAAATAGACACCCAGGTCATCCGGAGCGTGAAAAAGCCGCGTGGCATTGTTGTGAGTGACCCGCATCATGGCCGGATATAGAAGTCCAAATTTAGCTCCAAGAGCATGAAGACGGGGTCTCATCATCAAAAACGCTTTGCGCTTGGCCGCAGTAGTTTTCGCCAGATCCGGCACAAATAAAATCTGAGACCCTTGGAGCTGGAGAGGAGACTTAGCTTTAGCCGCAGAGAAAATCTGTAGGACTTGCGGATAGCGCAAAAGTTTAAATATAATGGGTCGAGGGAAGTTGGATGACTTCAAAGGACGTGATGGGACGCGGTGCGCCCGCTCAATTTCCAGTGGGGGATTAAAAGTAAGTTGGAGGACCTCAGGAATTAAATGGGAGAGAAAAGAAAAAATATCCGTGCCTTCCATACCTTCAGGAATCCCCAAGAGACGGATATTATTCCTCCTATTGCGGTTGGAAAGGTCTTCGAAATCGCGGCGTAGTGTCTCCAGCTCCTTCTCCATTTTAGGGAGTGACGCAGTAGCGACTAGTAATGAGGAAACCTGAGTTTCAGTATCATCCAGGCGGTGAGTAAGCTGATCAAACCTGCCAGTAAGAGTTTGTAAGTCTGCTCGGATAGCAAGGGTGTTGTCGGTGTTAGTTTGGAGCATGGTTTTTAAAGTTTTAAGCTCTTGCAAAACCAGATCCGCCGACGCCATTTGCTTAGGAGGAACGGCCTTGTCGGGCGAGAGTGGGTCAGATTTAGCTCGTTTCGTGCCAACCCCGGCAGCGAATGCCGCTTCAATTTTACCTGGTTTCACCGTAGACATTGTTAATAAGAATATCTTGGGGTCCACGGTGCAAAAAGGATGGCCAAAAATGCAAAATTCCCTTCAATAATAAGCGAGTTCTCCCGGAGCTCAGCGTTAGGCGGCCATCTTGGATTCCGCGCGAGAGCGCCCCCTCCTCTGTTTAGTTATTTATTTTATTTTATCTATATTTGGCTTTTCAGCACTTAAAAGTGGATTGCATTCAGGTACTCTGCTTGTATGGATACCCTTTGCCTTGGAAGCAGGGTAAAATAAGCTTAGTCAGAAAATATTTTTTCTCTGACAAGTTCCTTAGGCTCCTATAGTATATCTGTTAAAAGGAACCTTGATAAGCTCAACTGTAGCTTCTGCTGTGAGGGAAAGGGATCATCAGAAGTCTGACAGGGGGCACACTTCACAAGCGTCTAAGTTGGATCATGGCCCAAGAGATACTCTTCCAGAAAATTGGTTAAATTTCAGGAAAAACATAGAAATAACGGCAGAAGACGACCAATAGACCCATCCATTCTGCCCAGCAAGCTTTCACACTTATTTTCTCATACTTATCTGTTACTCCGGCCGCTGAGTTCAGGGCCCTTATTGGTAGCTTTTTGATTCTAATTTCATTTCACCCCCGCCATTGTTGCAGAGAGCAGTGTTGGAGCTGTATCATAAGTGAAGTATAAGGCTTAATGTTTGAGGGTAGTAACCGTCAAATCGAGCAAGTTACCCCGATGTTTGTATACTCATACTGCTCAGATCAGTGCCTTGTTACATGTTGGCCTGATGTAAATCCTATTTCTTCATTCCCCCTGCTGTTGAAGCAGTGAGTTGCACTGGATATGCATTCAAAGTAAAGTATCAGGCTTAATTTGTTAGGGGTAGTAACCGCCACAATAAGCAAGCTACTCCCAAGCTTATTTGTTTACCCAGACTCTGCAATTCAGTCCTTGTTGGTTGTTGTCTGAATGTAAATCCTCTTATCTTTATTCCCCCCCGCCGTTGAAGCAGAGATTTACGCTGGATATGCATTGAAAGTGAAGTATCAGGCTTAATTGGTTTGGGGTAGTAACCGCCGCAACAAGCAAGCTACTCCCACACTTATTTGTTTACCCAGACTGTGCTACCTTGTTGGTTGTTGCTTGAATGAAATCCTCTTTTCCTCTTGCCGTTGAAGCATAGAGCAATGTTGGTTGTTGAAGCATAGAGCAGTGTTGGTTGTTTCCTGAATGCAAATCCTCTTTTCCACATTTCCTCTTGCTGTTGAAGCATAGAGCAATGTTGGAGTCTCATTAACCGTGTGAATGTTTATTGAATAAGGGTATTAATCACCAGGTAGTAGCCGTCATTCCCGCAAGCTACCCCCATATCTCTTCTATTCATTCCCATCCTTCCGGCTTTATGGATCCACAGTGTTTATCCCACGCCCCTTTGAAATCCTTCACAGTTTTGGTCTTCATCACTTCCTCTGGAAGGGCATTCTAGGCATCCACCACCCTCTCCATGAAGAAATACTTCCTGACATTGGTTCTGAGTCTTCCTCTCTGGAGTTTTAAATTGTGACCCCTGGTTCTGCTGATTTTTTTTCCCAACAGAAAAGGTTTGTCGTTGATTTTGGATCATTAAAACCTTTCAAGTATCTGAACGTCTGTATCATATCACCCCTGCTCCTCCTTTCCTCCAGGGTATACATATTTACATTTTTCAGTCTCTCCTCATAAGTCGTTCGATGAAGACCACCTTTTTGGTCACCCTTCTCTGGACCGCTTCCATCCTGTCTCTGTCCCTTCGGAGATATGGTCTCCAGAACTGAGCACAGTACTCCAGGTGAGGCCTCACCAAGGACCTGTACAAGGGGATAATTACTTCCCTTTTCTTACTCAAAATTCTTCTCTCTATGCAGCCCAGCATTCTTCTGGCTTTAGCTATCGCCTTGTCGCACTGTTTCGCCAACTTCAGATGGTTAGACACTATCACCCCCAGGTCTCTCTCCTGCTCCATGCACATCAGCCCTTCACCCCCCATCAAATACAATTCTTTCGGATTTCCACAGCCCATTTGCATGACTCTGCACTTCTTGGCATTGAATCTCAGCTGCCATAACTTCGACCAGTCTTCGAGCTTCCTTAAAGCAGATCAAATTGTAGTTGTAGTAAGTGAAAATAAATTCTACTGCAGCAACAAAAGCAGAGTTGCTTACCTGTAACAGGTGTTCTCAGAAGACAGCAGAAAGTCAGTCCCCATACATGGCGACAACTTTGGATGGAACCTGGCACAGAAAACCCACGCCAAAGCCACCAGTACCTCGATTGAGCATGCTCAGTATGTACCACATCATGCATCCAAGTGGGGTCCCACTAGATCTGTTTTTCTTCACAGTCATGATTCTTTTTTTTTCTTTGGTGCAGCTTTTGCTGTAGCTAAGTCAGCTCTGTTAATAGAGAAAATTATTTTTGTTTGATTTTTGCTCCACTGTTCCTCTCACCATACCCCTGAAAGAAGGTCAATGGCTTCAGTCACTGCTCCTGGCATGTCTTCAAGGTATCCATAATCAACTAACATAAAGTCTTCATCCATTCTCTGGGGTTAAAACATAATGTGCTCCCAAAATGTCATTGAGAGCCTTCGGTCTTTGAATATTGAAATTTCAGAACATTTTCACTTCCAAGAAAAGTCTAATTCAACATCAAAAGATCAGAGCTACACTAGCTACTGGTAATACATCGGCACTGAAGGAACCTCACTCCCTTCTTTGCACTAATATTGAAACACAGTCGTTCTTTCTTTTTTTTTTTTTTACAACTTGGCAACTAAGACGTGTTCCTTGGATTTAGGCTTGGAACTCAGGAGACTTAGCACCAAGTATTATGTGAAGGAACCAAAGCATTGACAGTAGTCCCCTTTGGTGTAGACATCTGAGAGCAGAGAGATAGCTGCTGTATATCCTCCCAAGTGGCAGTTTTAGGAGATGAACTCAGCCTGCCAGACTGAGAGTCTGTTGAGGTGACTTTCCCTCTGTACTTCTCTTCTGATTACTCAGGAAGACAAGACCTCTCCTGAGGCTACGTGATTAATAGCTTCAGCAATATTTGAGAGAGAACTGGACAAGAGGATAATTGAGGATGCTTGAGGCGTTCTTGTGGCACTTTGGTTAAAATTTTGGCACAGAGTATTTCAGCACTTCCTTTGGTGCCAGGTGAGACCATCCTTGAGACACATGCCATGGCATTGAGCAGTTGAGCACTGTCCAAGGGGTCTGTGACAGATCCATCCACCATGTCCTTCAGGATGTGTAGAAAGCACACTCTGTGCTTTCTATGGCAAAGAAAGTGGATTCCATTGCCTCAGGTACAAAATTAGATTGTAAGCCCTATGGGGATAGGGAAATATACCTATAGTACCTGAATGTAATCTGCTTTCATGTACACTTTGAATTGCTGAAAAGTGTAATATAAAAGTCTAAATAAAAAACACCATGTACATATCCAAATAGCTCCAGTATTTAACAGGATCCAGATGTAATACCAATCTGTGGTAGCTAAATCCTCCCTGAAAAGGGCCAAAAGTTCCAATGCTCATTTCTTGACACCTCCTGGTGAGTCAGACTTTGGATCTTTACAGGAGAATGTTCTTTGAACATGCTGTACTCTGCTCCCCTATAATTTTTACTAAATCTTCTTGGTTGAGTACTTGAATTATTTACTAGAAGTTCCTTTCATCAGAGAAACTGGAAGAGTTTGGTCATCTACTGAACAATGATGAATGTGGGAAGCATCTGGTCCATTTGACCTATGTTTTCGAAATAAAAGAAACTCCTCGTGTCTACTGGCAGGCTGTCATGGTGTTGGGCCTCAGCAAAGATATCCAGGATAGGCTAGCAGATATGCCATGTAGTAAAGAGAATCTCTTTGGAGATGCAGTTAAGGAAGTGATGGATCTGTTTAAAGACCACTATTCAGTGCTTTCTGCTGCCAACTCTGATCTACCCTCCCACTATAAGGAGGTACCAGAAAGGGCAACAGAGAAGACAGTTCTTACATACTAAATGTTTCCCTCCACCCGCCTCAGTCAGTAACAGCCCTTGAAGCCTTGTCCATATCATCACAGAAGCTCAATGCCTCACATAGCAACCCAGTTAAGGCTAGAGATGAATTTTTGATTGAATCCAGAATGCATAGCCAGTATGTAAGTCTCCATCTTGAGTGACCTACCTGTTGTGGGAAAGCTGAGATTTTATGTAAACTATTGGCTCCTGGGACATTCCATGTCAAGTGGACCAATTTAGAAAATCATCCATGTACGACCTCCTTCAAATTGAATAAAATTTTGTGTGGAGGTTTGCTAGGGCCTCAAACAAAATTATGAAACATTTTTCAGCCAGATCTTAGTTCAAGAGCTAGAGGCAGCTGAATGAAGGTCACTCTTAGAGTACTGTGTTCCGCACAACACAAAATGGCCACTTTGTCCAGGCACTGAAGCCAAACAATCTCTGTTAGGGGCCTGAAATTTTGTGAATTATCATAAACTCTGGTGCTAAGTCCCTATGCAATGTTTGGAACCTAACATGGGCTTGCTACCCTTTTGATGGGTCAGCAAATGATGTGAGAAATTTTACAAAATAAATTTATAGCCTACTTTGACTCCTCATTGCTCCTGATGTATAATTCGATTCAGGCCATAACTGGATCAGTAGTCTCGGGCCATGACGTACATCTAGGATTTGCACTAGGAGGCTTTGCAGCCAACTGGAAGGAAAGATACAGTTAAATAAAGACATGGTCACCTTTTTATGCAAATTTTCACCTTTATTTGGGTGCAGATATCTCTACTGTGTAGTTCTTAATTCTTTTCTTTCCAATGTCATTGAAAGAGCATCTTTTTTTGCTACAAAAGTCACCCTGTTTCATCTTGCACCCAGCCTTGTTTTGGTCAGAATTATAGTCCCAAAGGCAAGCATCATTTGCATGTGTGAATTCACTATGTTAAAAAAACAAACAAAAAAACAAAAAGATCTTTGGCACCTAACTGAAACATGCAAATGAACTAGAGATGTGAAATTTTCCAATGCAGCTCAGTTTACTGTGCTTACAGTTTTAGCTTTTGGCATTTGTTTTTAGACATATTTTCATAAATTAATCATCAGAATCAGTGCAAAACTTTGTATGCTGACTATTTACCTTGCATTGGTCAGTGGTTGTAGAGCCACTGCCAATTCAGCAAAATTGATAACCCCATTGCCTAGGGACCACTCCAGATAGAGAAGGTACCAGCCACAGGTTTCCAAGTTTTTATTTAAGAACAAAACAAGAAAAGGAAAGATACATATAAGAATCGCTTAAACTGCAGATTTCACAAAAAATCACTTAGAGATTTTTCCATGTTCCATCAATGCGTGACAAACTGGCTTTTGAAGAAATGTATTGCCTGCCTGGTGAAGTTGTTATGGGTGCATCAAGGGTATCAATAATGTGCTGTTCTGGAACCCAACAGGTATCTCTATGGGGTGGCCAGTAAGATGACCTGGCAGGACCTTTGGTGTGCAAGAAATTGACCAAGAAATCACATTCTCCTAAGGCAAGCAGGATGGTAGTCCTCACATGTGGGGGACATCGGATGGAGCCTGGCACGGAAAACTTTTGTCAATGTTTCTAGAAGCTTTGACCAGCACACTGAGCATGCCTGGCCCGCTGCTATCTGCGAGGTCCTCCTTCAGTCTCTTCTTTCCCACAGTGCATTTGCCTTGCGGTTTGTGGAACTCTCAAAAATTTTTTAGTTTTCTCGACAAATATCGGGGTTTTCCCGTCTCCTTCTCTAGGTCCCCCTTCGCGGTCGGTGCCTCCTTGGTCTGGTAGGTTTTTGCTGAAATTTTTCACTGTTTCTGGTCTATTCCCAACCCTCGCCTCACAGTGACTGCCAGTCATCGATCACATACCGGGTGTTTTTTCATGGTGTTGACTGGTTTTTGTCGGTGCCCCAGTGCCCCATGGACAATGTCCATCATGGATCCACATGAGGTTTGCATCCTCTGCCTGGGGGCCTCGCACGACGTCAGTGGGTGTTGTCCGTGTGACCAGATAACCCCCAAAGGCCATCGGGTGTGCCTTGATAAGATGGAGAAACTTTTTTGGGCCCCAGAATCTGCTCCTTCTACCCCTGTGTCGGAGCCATCAACCCTGAGAGGTTGTGGGGAGCCTCGGCATGCTCCCCCTCGCTATTCCTCTCGCTAGTACATTGAAGGATCGCGGGAATGGTGATACATCCTCAATTTCACTGCTCTCCCGGACATCGGGATCCTCCGCTTCCTCAGCGCTGGGGAAAGACTGGGCTGAGCACCGAGGGAGGTCCCAAAAACATAGCCACCAGTTGCTGTTCTGCACATATCTACAGTTCTGGTGTGGCACCGGCGGGTGCTGGGCCGACACTGAAGCAAAACCGGCCATCGGAGGTCCCATCTTCTGAATCCCCCCGGTAGTCCCAGGCGTTCCTCACTGATATTGGTGCCGGGCAGCGTGGCACTTCAGGGACCCGAAGAAGAGCCGGTGACACCTCCCCCTCCCTCAGTCCTGGCCAACCCAGACTTTCAGGAGGTGCTGGACCACAGGGAGAAGTCTTCGGTACTCAAAGCGCTTCAGAGTGTTGAGCTGCTGGTGCCACCGGCCCCCATACCAGTGCCCAAGCCTCTGCTTGAGCGTTTGGATGTCCTTTTAGGGGCCCTTCTGACGCAACCGGTGCCTGAAGGCCTTTGGTTCCCCATTGGCCACCGATGCCCTCCACCGGAGGAATCCTGATTCCTGAGTCCTCCGAGGAGGAAGATACGGCCGGTACCATGTTCCCCGAGCCTTTGCCGGGTCCTTCCAGCCTCCCGTGGCTTCTGGTCTCTTTAACACTGGGGGAACCGTCGATTCCCGAGGTGTCCTCGAGGCCTCTGAAGCCATTGGTGCCCAGGGCGGATCCCCCTCATGGACCTCGTCCATGCCACACTGGTCTTTATTTTATTTAAGGTTTTTATATACCGGCATTCATGATAAAATCACATCATGCTGGTTTACATTAAAACAGTGATGCATAGAAAGAAAAAACAAACTGGAACTGTAGTGCGGAAGAAAGCAGTTACAAAAAACAGGGATGCTTAAACTGGGAGAAGAAGGAAAAAGAAAAGATTAATAGCATTTTAAATATTTACAACGAATGAGCTGGTTGTGTTATAGAACTTGAAGTTGAAGGTCTTAAGAGGAAGGGCCCAACGACCCTTGGGGTGATGATTCCACGGAGTCGTCCTTTGATTAGTTGGATGGCCCCCTCTCGGAGCCCTCCCCACCGGAGGAGCAGCGCCGGTCACCCCCTGAGGACCTGTCCTTTGCGGGGTTTGTTAGGGCTATGGCTGAAGCCATTTCCTTTCAGCTACTCACAGAGGAAGATGCGCAACATAAGATGCTGGAAGTACTCCAGCCACGTACCTGCTGGGGCATCTGAATGAGCTGGTGGACTGCTTAAACCGCTCCTTCTAGCCCCACAAGTGGTCCCTCAATGCGGAGGTAGCAGGCAAACTGTTTCACCAGTGGGGCACACCGGATGTGGAACTTCTCGCCTCCCCTCACAACCACAAAGTGAGCAAGTTCTGCTCCCTGTGGTCAGGGTGCGGGCATCCGGCCTGTGATGCCTTCTCCCTCCACTGGGGAGGAGCCTGATCTATGCCTACCCTCCTCTACCACTCTTGAAGACTTTGAAACTTCAGAGGGACCATGATACTTGTGGCACCCTTTTGGCCCCAACACTGATAGGTCCTGCAGGACCTATCAGTGCGGACCCTTACCCGGCTGGGGACGGCGCCCGACCTAAACTCCCAGAATCAGGGCACCCTGCACCATCCGAACCTCCGGGCATTGGCACTGACGGCTTGGATGTTGAGCGCGTAGTTCTTCAGCTCCTGGCGCTCTTTGACTTTGTCTCCCAGGTACTGGTGGCGTCTCGGAAGCCTTCCACCAGGAAGTCCTACAGTTTGAAGTGGAAAAGGTTTTCCATCTGGTGTACGGGGCATGACTTGGATCCCTTCTCATGTCCCCTCCCTTGGCTGTTGGACTATCTGTGGCACCTCTCCGAATCTGGGCTTCAAACCAGCTCAGTCAGGTCCACCTTAGCACTGTCAGTGCATACCATCAAGGTGTTGCTGGCATGCCTGTCTCGGTGCAGCCTTTAGTTGGCTGTTTTATGCGGTGCCTCCTCCAGCTGATGCCCCCTCTTTGGCCTCCTGTTGCGTCCTGGGATCTCAATGTTGGCCTGATACGGCTCTTGCACTCTCCCTTTGAGCCACTACAATCCTGCATTCTGAAATTCCTCACCTCGAAAGTCATATTCCTGGTGGTGATTACTTTGGCACGCAGGGTCAGTGAGCTTCAAGCTCTGGTGATGTACCCCCCATACACGAGGTTCTTCCATGATTGTGTAGTCTTACGTACGCATCCTAAGTTTCTGCCCAAGGTAGTGATTGACTTCCATCTCAATCAGTCCATTGTTTTACCCACCTCCTTTCTGAGGCCTCATTCCCACCTGGGAGATTGGGCGCTTCATGCCTGGGACTGCAAACGGGCCTTAGCTTTCTACCTAGTTTGCACAGCCAGCCACAGGCAGTCCACCCAGCTCTTCATATCCTTTGATCCCAACCATCTGGGAGTAGCAGTGGGTAAACAGACTTTGTCGAACTGGCTGGCGGATTGCTTTGCCTTTTGCTATGCACAGGCAGGTCTCCCGTTAGCCGGCAGAGTAAAGGCTCACTGTGTTGTGGGCTATGGAGACATCAGTGGTCCATTTGCATGCAGTCCCCATCGAAATCTGCCAGGCTACAACATGGAGGTTCCTTTCATACATTTGTGGCTCACTACTGCTTAGACAAGGACGGGCATCAGGACAGTGCCTTTGGTTAATCCGTTTTGTGCAACCTATTCCAGACCTGAAACCAACTCTTTATGTTCTTGCTTCTGTGGGAACCAGACAGTCCTCTGCTGACCTACAGTGTCGCAGTTGTGTGCCCATTGGCACCTTGTTTGATTGCTATTGGTCTCTTCTGTTAATTCGGACGGTCTGGAGCTTGGTATTCACCCACATGTGAGGACTACCATCCTACTTGTCCTAGGAGAAAATGCAGTTACTTATCTGTAATAGGTGTTCTCCTAAGAAAGCAGGATGTTAGTCCTCAGGAATCCCGCCTGCCTCCACATGGAGTTAGATTCTCCCTCTGTTTTGTTTTATTTTTTCGCTCACGTTTTTCTTCTGTGTTACAAGACTGAATGGGGACCTCGCATGGATGCATGGATAGCAGCAGGCTGGGCATGCTCAGTGTGCTGGTCAAAGCTTCTAGAAACTTTGACAAAGGTTTTTTCTGTGCCGGGCTCCCTCCGATGGAGGACGTGCACAGTAGAACCGGTTTCCCGCAAGCAGTGGGGCCACGGCTTCTACTCAAGGTACTTCCTCATTCCGAACAGGAACGGCGGCTTGAGCCCCATTCTCGAACTCAGGGCATTAAATAGGTTTCTCGTAAGAGAAATGGTCTCTCTGGACCCGCTGATATTCCGCTCCTCTGAAGAGGAGACTGGCTTTGCTCCCTTGACTTAAAAGAGGTTTATGCTCATATTGCAATTGTCCCCAACCACAGGAAGTACCTCCGCTTTCTGGTGGGGACGGCACATTTTCAGTACAAAGTGCTGCCCTTTGGGCTGGCATCAGCCCCACGCGTCTTCACCAAATGCTTGGCGGTGGTGGCTGCCTACCTCAGGCATTGTTCGGTCTGTCTTTCCATACCTGGATGACTGGCTGATCTGGAACGACTCCCACTCCGGGGCCTTGAACGCACTGGCCTGGACGGTTCAGACCTTGCAGACATTAGGATTTGTCATCAGCTTCCAAAAGTCACATCTCTGTCTGTCTCCACGGCTAGATTTTATTGGCGCCAGTTTCGACACGGCACAAGCAAAGGCTTTCCTGCCCAAGGACCGGGCAGTTACCCTCTCCTCGTTGGCTGCCCTCGTTCGTAACAAAAAGAGGATGCCGGCCCGTCTACTGCTCGGCCACATGACGGCCTTGGTCACCATGACCCCCTTGTCCTGCCTCCGCATGAGGAACCCTCAGAGGGTCTTGCGGTCCCAGTGGCGGCAGGCATCCCAGGATCTGGAGGCGCTGGTTACGGTCACGGACCCTCTCCGCCTCTCCCTGATCTGGTGGGAAACCCTTCCCAATTTGGAAACCGGGCTCCCATTTCAGCCCGCGCTGCCCCAGATGACCCTCACCACTGATGCCTCACCTCAGAGGTGGGGGTCCCACACAGGTGGCCTGCATACCCCACGGTGTTTGGGCTGCGGCCGAAGCCCTCTGCCAGATAAACTTCCTGGAGCTTCGTGCGATCCGGTACGCCTTGTGGGCCCAAGGTTGTCCTCATCAGAACAGACAACCAGGTGGCGATGTGGTACATCAACAAGCAGGGCGGCACGGGCACCTTCCTCCTCTGCCAGGAGGCAATGCAGGTCTGAGATTGGGCCATTTCCAGAAGGATGTATCTAGGGCCCACCTACCTGCCGGGTCACCTGAACACACTGGCAGACCCCCTCAGCTGGTCCTTCCAGCCACGCGAGTGGTCCCGGAACCTTGCGGTGGCAGGTGACTTGTTCCATCGCTGGGGTATGCCGGACATGGACTTGTTCGCCTCTCCCCACAATCACAAGGTGAGCATATTCTGCTCCCTGATTCCGGGGAAGGACCATCTGGCCTGCGACGCCTTCTCCCTTCCCTGGGGACAGAGTCTTATGTACATGTACACCCCCCTATCCCGCTCCTCTCGTGGACTCTGACAAAACTGCGAGAGGACTGGGGAGGGCCATGATCCTGATGGCATCCTCCTGGCCAAGGCAGGTGGGTTTATTTTTATTTTATTTTTATTTAGATTTATATTCCACTTTTCACACTTTTTTCAGCACATCAAAGTGGATTACATTCAGGTACTGTAGGTATTTCCCTATCCCCAGAGGACTTACAATCTAACAGGCCGATAGAGTAAAGCGCAGCCGCGATTACCCTGTTTCTAACCCGCTTTGTACCCGCAATTTGGCTGCGCAAGTCCAACCCGCGATTCACTATCCCTTTTAACCCATCCTTACCGCTTCTTTAAATAAACGGGTAACCCTTTCCGCCCGCGGAATGTATATGATATGTAAACGATCCGATTAGCTATTCCCTCCCATACAGTAATGTGCGCCCCGACTATCGCCTTTTTAACCTGCAGTTGTTTAGCCGCATCTTTAACCTGCTAAATTACCGCCTACCCTTACCCCTGCGTTAGAGGGTAGGCGGTAAAGTTTGCCTGTGAAATTTCACGGGCAAACTTTCCCCCAGCCCCCGCTCACCTTCCTTGGCCGTGTCCATGGGTGCCGGTCTCCCGTAAGGGCCCGCGCTGATAGGGACAGGGACATTGACTCACAAATGTCCCTTCATTTTCTCTTTCAGCATTCCTTCTCCTGCAGCCCTGGGCGGATCGGGTGCTCTCCGCGAGGTGGCTTCCAGCAGCCCCCGCCGGCGAAGATGCATGAACGCACGCCTGTACTTCCAATTTGGGCGCTCAAGGCACCTTCACTGGATGGACCTCAGAGGTCACTGTGTTCGCTCATGCGCCTTCGCTGCTTGAGCGCCCAAATTGGGCGTGCGTTCATGAACCTTCGCCGGCGTTTGGGTGCTCAAGGGTCAGGCGCTCAAGCCAGCAAAGGTGCCTTGAGCGCCCAAATTGGACGTGCGTTCATGCACCTTTGCCGGCGGGTCTGCTGGAAGCTGCTTTGGCCGCTGGCTGCCCCCAGGAGGCAGGGGAGCCGTGGTGGGCGCCTCGGGAGAAGGGGAGAGAGGACTGGGGCTGCTGGAAGCATGCAGTGAGTTTAGTTACAATTTATATTTTCTTAACATGTCAAATCGATTTTTGCCCTGCGCCATGCTTCGGGAGGGGGTTAGAGAGGACTGGCAAGCCCTGATGCCTGAGCGTAGGAGAACCATCCACTTCCTGGTACCTGTCATTTCAAATGTCATTTGAAATGACAGGTACCAGCGCACCCATTTTACTGTATAGGCGTTGTACAGCGCTCTATACAGTAAAATGGATTGCACTTCATGGTCACTTCTTGGATGCGCTTTGGATGCGGCTTGCATTTGCATGCCATTTAAATACTGTATCGAGTGATATGTGATCCGAACTGTGCGCGCGGCAAACGAAGGTGCGCCCGGCACCACCGCACTCTTTCTACCACGTCCTTACTGTATCGGCCTGTAAGTTTGTACCTGAGGCAATGGAGGGTAAAGTCACTTGCCCAAGGTCACAAGGAGCGACAGCGGGATTTTCTCTTCTCCAGGATCTGTCAGTGAGCACACCGGTCCTGCTGGGGTCTGCTTCCGACCTCACATCGCAAAACCAGAGCACCCTGCACCACACGAATCTCCGGGCCCTGGCCCTCACGGTGTGGATGTTGAGCGCATGATTCTCTATCCTTTGCAGCTCTCAAGGGTCTTGATTGACCTTCCACCCAGAAATCCTACAGTTCAAAGTGGAAGCGTTTTCCATATGGTGCGGTGGCCACGGACTGCTTTTTTTTATAAACTTAAACTGGTTTGACCTTTTACCCCTAGTATATTTTAGGATGATTATACAAACCTTGGTGTTTAGTCATTTGGATTACTGCAGTACATTGGGCTTCCAGGTAGATTATTGCATATGATGCAAACCACAGAATGCGGCTGTCTGGGACATAACTGGGATTTCTAGAAGAGACCATATAACCCCAGTACTTAGGGATTTGCATTGGCTCACAATCAAATAAAGGGGTAGGTTTAGATTGGTGACTTTAAACTTTTGAATACTTTCTCCCCATGTGCATTGAAAGATTTATATTGCATATTATATTCCAGGTTGTGCTTTGAGATCTAAGGGTGCCCAATTATTAGTTGTTCCTCCAGTAAAAAAAAGTTTAAATGGGTTCAAACTAGAGGGTGTGTTCTTTCCTCAGTAGCCCCAAGTGAAGGGACTAAATTGCCAGTTAGTTTGAGACAGCAGCAGGATCTTAAAATTTTTAGAAAGGCATTAAAGGCAATGCTCTTTGAGGAAGTTTTTGGATGAGGCAATATGACCAATTTTAAGTGTTTTAAATAGTCCTATATATATCTATATGTATTTTAAGTGCTGTATGTTTACTTTTGTATCATATTGATCGTATTATTGTTTTGTTGTGATCTGCGCCAAACTGATTTTTGGAGGTGGTGGAATATAAGTATTTTTAAATAAATAAGTCATTTAAAAATTATACTGTCTGGCATAGGCTTAATATCCCCAAGTACAAATTAAGTGTGTTGGTTTGCACTTCCCTGATTTATTCCCTTTCCAAAAAAAAAAATAATAAGTTGGTCCGTGTGCTCACCTGGAAATTATGGGTGCCTGGTCAAACTTCTAGCTGGGTGCTCCTGCTGTCTTTCATCTCTCCTCACAGAGGGGAGTAATGTACATTTCACCAGCGATGTCCGGACTGCCACGAATGCTACACACACTTCACTGACAGCACACTAGTGAGAACTGGGTGAGGCAGGGGCATGTAACAGCTCTAGTGAAGATGGAGCATCAGAGTGCAGATGGGCTTTGTTGCACACCCAGTTGATGTGCAACTCCATATCTCATGCAATATTCTATCAGCTGTAAGAGTGTAGCATATTCGGGCCTGCTATGGTCGCAGAAATAGTTCAGCAACTAGACTAGACCAACTTAGTTGTGGTGCAGGTATTTATTTACAGTGCTTCAAAGATACAAGAATCAAAATTAGTAGCTTACCTTGCGTCAGGCACAACTAACAGGTAAACGTCCACTGTCAGAGTGTATCATGAGGTCCTACCAGCTCCCTGGACCTCTTGAATCTCTCTAGGCCTGGGCTCTTAAGGCAGGATGAAGGGAGCCTCTTCACCCAGAATCCCTTGTGGGCTTCTGCCTTAAGGAGACCTGGGTTAAAAATCTTAACTGGTTTTCATTCTTTATTTTTCTCCCTTTAAACCTATATCCACCCCCCTCTAACACAGATTGTGGTTAAATTTTATTTATATTTGAAATTCCCTTTTGGAGTAAGATGTAATTATGGCAAGATTGCTGAGTTTCTGTGCAAAGTTTTTTTGTTTGCTTTGTATTGTTAAAAAATTAATAAAGAGAAAATTAAAAAAAAAAAAAATCTGAACTGGGCTCCTTAAGCTAGAATGAGGGACATCCATCATAGAGAGGTACTGGAGCGTGGCAATTAGATTGAAGAGCGAGGAGTTTTTGTCACAGACAATGGAACATATAGTAAAGACAGTAGGTGTTGGGAGCTTCCAAGTGCATCTGTTGTTTTGAACATTCACTGCACCTGGCAATGAAGGATGCCCTGGGGCTAAGGTTCAATGTCCACAGGAATCCATTCATTCAAGAGCTGATAGTGAATAGGGCACTTCCATAGAATTGTGAAGGAGGGGGAGCTTCTCTGAGAAAAACAGGAAGAATTGGGGATGCCTCACAAGCATCTCTACTCAAATGTTGGTATCCATTAGAATTCCACTTATATGAAGCTGCAAAGGTTAGTGCAACAGCAGACACCCCTTCATGGTCTGTCTCGGGGAAATAGAGATAGGTGTATAATGCTCCCTGAGGCATCATGATTAGGCAGTCATGAGTCATCTGGTAGAAATTCTGAAGCCTTCGTGGATGCCATGGAGGACCTGAGTTCCAGAAGCACCACCATGGGTGGAATCATCCCTATATTAAATAACCTGAAGAAAAAGCTGGAAGGCTTCCATTGGCAAGAGGTAATGAGAGCAGAGGTGTTGTGATATCTGGATTCCTTGAAGAAGCAGGTCACAGAGAGACTAAAATCTTTCATGTAACACCATACATACATCCTTGCTATGCTTTGTAATCCTTAGGTGAAAGAAGTCTCACCCTTTTGTCCCCAGCATCTCACATTCATGAAGGAGTTGCTGTTAGAGAAGATCTGTCAAGTAGAGCACCAGAAGCAGTTTAGGGATGTAGCACGGGAAACAGTGGCCACTTCAGAGAGTTGTGAAAGCAGGAGCATCTCTTCATTTTCTCCTCTACCTCAGTTCACCAAAGCATGTTGCCTGCAAGGAACCATCTCTCCTGATAGAGGCCATAGCTAAACAGTTGTCAAAGACCCTCAGCCCACTGTAGCAAAGGAGACCCCAGCACAAATATCTGTGACTTGTTACCTTGCAGAGTCCATTTATGACATGGATACAGCTGCCAAATCAAAACCAAAAGAGAACCAAAAAGGTCTTATCCATAAAGACCAAAACACAACAAAAAGACCATATCTATGTATTGATTTATAGATGCTATGCCAACTATACAATATGTTTAAATTGTAGAATGCCGCATCAGCAAGCCAGACAACGGCAGTGATATAACTTGCCGTCCGGACTAATTGTCACTTGCGGCGTGTGTGTTTCTTATTGCTAGTTTTTTCAATGAATTTGTATCAAGTCCCAACTTATAACCACAGTTTCTCAAAAGCACATCTGTGTCCCAGTGAACATGTCTTCTCAATAACAGGGGATATTGTGAGCACTCATTACACAAGGCTGGCACCACAACTGATGGAAAAGCTGGTGTTTTTGAAAGTCTGTTTGCCTTTGCTTGGGTTTCCAGATTTTCCATGAGTGGCAAGATGAATGAAAGCACCTTGAGCAGTATTACTACTGTTGTGATTACCTGCCAAGCCCCAGATATACCACCTTAGGAGTCTTCATGTTACTGCTCTGCCTGCCATACCCCGTACACCACCTTAAGGGTCCTGCCATGTCCCTTACACTACCACAGAGACCTTACAGTTATTGATCTGCCTGCTTCCCTATTCTCTTAAGCCACCATAGGGTTCTTATTGTTACCGATCTGCCTGCTTGCCATGCCTCAGATACACCACTTTAGGGGTTTTTCTATTCTCTTAGGGCAGGCAGGATGGTAGTCCTCACACATGGGTGACATGAAATGGAGCCCGGCATGGAAAACTTATTTCAAAGTTTCTGGGACTTTGACAGGGCACACTGAGCATGCCCTATACCATGTGTCCACGTGGGGTCCCTCTTCAGTCTTTTTGTCTACGGAGCTTTCATCTCGCGGTTAAGTGAGCTCTTGGCTTTTTTTTCTTGGAAAATTGACTTTGGAAAACTTTCACAGATTATTTTTGGTTTTTTTGTGTTGCCATTGATGCTGGGTCCCTCTCAGTTCCCTCCCCATAGGTTCCATAGCCAGATTTTTCTTCGTTCTTGGTAAGTTTATTTTTGCTTCATTCCCCCTGTGTTGGTAGTGCCCGCCAGCTTCGACCGCTCTAGTTTTACTTCCCTTCTTTTCATTCGCCATGGCCTCGTCTGGTTTTCGTCGATGCCTCTAGTGCCAGAGGACCATGTCCATCATGGACCCTTATGGGATATGTGTCCACTGCCTGGGGGCATCGCATGATGTCTGGGGTTGCCGCATGTGCGCCCAGATAACCCCTATGGACCATCGCACTCAATAAGATGGAGAAACTCTTCGGGTTGAGAGTCTGAGCCATTGAAGTCTGCATCAGCGGCATCTGCACCGATGGACACTGCGCTGTCGACATTGGTGGGCCTTCGGGTCAGTCAATGCTGCTGGCAGATAGGGGCGCCGGAGACTGGTCCATGTCGTTTCTTCCAAGTCGAGGGTGTCAAGTTTGTCATCGACCTTGGCACTGGGGAATGACCGAGCCAAACACCAAGGGAAACTGAGGAAGCATTGTTACTGGTCACCTTCAGTGCATGGTGCCGGTCTTGGGGAGGTGCCGGCTCATGCCGTGATGCCCCTGAAGTGACCCTGTGGTGAGGAGTGCTAATCCTCCATCGATGCTGGAGTCCGCGATGGTCTCCACTGGTCCTGGTGCCAGTCACAAATCCAGCTCGGGGATCTGAGGAAGCTCTGGCCACCCTTCCTGCCTCCCAGTCGGTGTTGGCATTTGCAACGTTTGAGGAAGAGCTGGAGCAGAGAGTCCAGCTGGTGGTGGAACGAGCGCTGCAGGGCATTGGGCCTGTGGCATCGATATTACTGATTCCTGCACTTTTCATTCTGGAACTGCTACTGGAATGGCTCATTTCCTAGCGTGTAGCAGATGGACTCAGGACCAATGGGTATAGTGTACTCCTGCTAGCAGTTGGAGACGGATCAGATTTCAATCTGACGACAGCTCTTCAGTATTTTCCGTCTCCATAGCAGTTAGGGACTATCTGCACGCTCTCAAGTGTTAGATCAAATTCAAAGAAGAAAACCCAAAATTTAAAGAAGAAAACCTACCTGAAGATGAGCCCCGCTCTTCTGCGGTGATACCCTCGAGTCCCTCCCCCAGTTAAGATTCCCGAGGTGATTTCCGTGGTTCCTTGGAGGTGAGCCTCGGTCCGGCGGCCGAATCGCGGCGAGGACCTAGCCCCCGATCCTTCGGGCGCGGCTGAGAGGCAGCGAGTGCACTCTCGAGCACGGCAGTGAAGGTATTTGCTCTCTCCCCCCCCCCCCCCCCCCCGCAGCCGGAGACCGCCCGGGACGAAACCGGGAAGCGTCAAAAACAAGGTAAGGTAGAAATCTTCTACTTGAATCCGGTCTACGAGGATCGAGGAGGAGCACAGGTCACTGACCGGGATCAGTGCCACCGGGTTGATCCGCCCTAGCAGGGCCAGGCCCCGGCTATTCCAAGTGTCTACCCACGTGGAGACTCTCCGAGGGGGTCGCCATATTGCCTGCGTGCTCGCCGTCGCCATCTTGGCCTACTCGCCACACCGTTCGCCCCCGAGCGCACATCTCAGTCAGGCGCACAAAGCACTTGTGCGCATAGACTTACACGCGCATAAATCCTTGCGCGCATAACTTGCACGCACAGAGCCGAGCGCATACTTACGGCACAGCCCCGAGCACAACTTACTTGCTCATTTAAGCGCACCGGAGCGCATAAGATTTACGCGCCGACAGCCATGGCACCCCTAGGAACAGAAATTAAAGCGTAAGGCCTCTGCCCAGCATGCCTCATCAGAGCCGCACAAAGCGAGGAGGCCGATGTCCTGTGCTCGCAGTGCGAGGAGGCCCTGGGAAATCCAGCTCAGGGCCAGTCCCACCCAGGGCAGAGTTCTAGCTCCTCAGGGGGCACCCCGGACCTAGCTCGGGGGACCCCCCCCCCCCCCACAGACAGAGACCCCCCAAGGAACTAGCGCCCCTCGGCTTTGATCCAGCGTCCATATCATGGGTGGATTTCTTCAAGGAGATTCACGCCTTTGTTCAAATGCAAACTGAACCTCTGGCTGACCAGCCACATGCTCCACCGGAGGACCCACATGCCCCAGGCCCTTCAATACCTAGGCACAGTCTCCCATTACCCATGGGGTCTTGGATATCTCTGAGGAGGAAGCCGAACCCCTAGAAGAGGGGGAGCTCCCCCCCCGGGGACAGAGCCTCACCGAACCATGAGACGCTTCTTCACAAAGGACGAGCTCCCAGACCTGGTCAACCAATGTCTGACGGAGCTCGCTATTCCGGGCCAGGTACTTCAGGGGAACCTAAACCGAACCCCCTGCTGGAGGGTCTTCGACAGACTTCTCGCCACTTCCCTCTGTTACAAGCAGCACAACAGCTGATCGACCTGGAATGGAATGTTCTGGAGTCCGCATTCAAAGGGGGACGAGCCTTGGCAACCCTGTACCCACTGGACCCAGCAACCAAAGATCTTCTTGCATGCCCAAGAGTGGATGCCATGGTCTGCGCGGTCTCTAAGCGCACCACTATCCCAGTGGAGGGAGGAGCTGCGCTCAAGGATGCACATGACAGACGTCTGGAGTCCATCCTCCATCATTTGACGTTGCCGCTATGTCTCTACAAATTGCGGCCTGCTGCACCGAGGTGACACGTGCCTGTATATCACAAACCAGGAACAACACCCTGGGAGAAGACATGGAACCAGCAGTATCATTCCTAGTGGATGCTGCCTCCGACCTAGTGCGCACAGCGGCCAGAGGAGTGTCATCTGCGGTGGCTGCCAGGAGGCAACTCTGGCTCCGAAGCTGGTCGGCCGACGCATCTTCAAAAACGCGCCTCACAAGGATGCCCTTCAAAGGATCCCTCCTGTTCGGCAGCAAACTAGAGAACCTGGCTGACAAATGGGGCGAGTCCTCACTGCCGCGACTACCGGAAGATAAGACAAAGAGAAACCAGCGTCCCTTCCCCAGGTCCTCCAGGGGCAGAAACTCGCAGCGCTTCAATCCTTACAACTATCAAGCGCCCCGTCCTACGGGCAGGAACCAGTCCTTTCGGACCAAGCACAACAAGAGGGGAGCCAGCTCGGGTACGGGCCCCAGCCGCACCACACAATGAGATTCAGCCGACCCATCCAAGGGAAGAAGCCATAGGAGGCAGACTAACCCTATTTTACCGCAGATGGGTCGAAATAACCTCGGACAAGTGGGTCCTAGCCTTCATTCAGGTGGGGTACTACCTGGCTTTCCTACGAACCCCTCCGGACAAGTTCGTAGAGTCCCCCTGCCACTACCTCTTCAAGAGGGCGGCAGTGGAAGCTACACTGTCCAGACTACTGGCCCTCGAGGCCATAACCCCAGTGCTTCCACAGTAATTAAATACTGGCCATTATTCCATTTATTTTATCGTTCCAAGAAAGAGGGAACATTCAGGCCCATCCTGGACCTCAAGTCGGTCAACCGCCACCTCAGGATCCCTCGCTTTCACATGGAAACCCTACGATCTGTTATAAGGGTGATACAACCAGGAGAGTTTCTCACATCCCTGGATCTTGCGGAGGCCTACCTGCATATCCCCATTCATCAGGAACATCAGCGCTACCTACGCTTCAAAGTCCTGAACAGTCACTACCAGTTCCGGGCACTACCCTTCGGGTTAGCCATAGCACCCCGGACATTCACCAAGGTAATAGTGGTGGTGGCAGCAACACTGAGGAAGGAAGGAATCCTCGTTCACCCTTACCTGGACGATTGGCTGATCAGAGCAAAGTCACCGGAGGAAAGCCGCCAAACAACCAGCAGAGTCATAACTCTACTGGAAAGCCTAGGATGGATAGTCAACACAAACAAAAGTTCCCTACAGCCCTCACAGTCTCTGGAATACCTAGGAGTCCGATTCGACACCAAAGAGGACAAGGTCAGCCTGACCCCCCACAAGGAGATCAAAATTGTGGAACCGACTGCAAACCTTGCTTGAACGATCCTCGTCCCACAGCATGGGATTACCTGCAAGTCCTCAGGCTGATGGCATCCACACTGGAAGTTGTGCCCTGGGCGCGAACCCACATGAGGCCCCTACAGTGCTCACTCCTATCACGGTGGAGCCCTCGGTCCCAGAACTACACCATACGTCTATCACTCCCGGGCAGAGTTCGGACCCAGCTATGGTGGTGGCTGCAGGCCAGCCACATGAGCCGGGGATCAACTGTCCTTCCCAAACCTGGACCCTACTCACCACAGATGCCAGTCTACGAGGATGGGGAGCACACTGCGAGGAGCTAACCGTCCAAGGGCAGTGGAACGCAGAAGAGGCAGGATGGAACATCAACCGCCTAGAAGCACGGGCAGTCAGGCTAGCCTGCCTGCAGTTCGCTCACAGACTTCAAAACAAAGCGGTCAGAGTAATGTCAGACAACGCCACGACAGTGGCCTACATTAACCGGCAGGGGAGAACCAGAAGCCAACAGGTGTCCCTAGAAATAGACCCCCTGATGGCATGGGCGGAAGCAAACCTCCAGGAAATCTCCGCCGTCCACATCTTCGGGAAAGACAACATCACGGCAGACTTCCTCAGCAGGGAAAGTCTAGACCCAGGAGAATGGAGGCTGTCGCCCACAGCCTTCAAGATAGTGGATCAGTGGGGGACACCGGACATGGACCTTCTGGCAAACAGATCCAACGCCCAATTATCCAGATACTTCAGCCGTAGGCAGGAACCGCAGTCCCAAGGGATCGATGCTGTGGCCCCTACTGGGCGCAATCATTCACAAGATACACCTACACAAGGGACTAGTTCTTCTGGTGGCTCTGGACTGGCCACGAAGACCCTGGTACGCAGACATGAGAAGACTGCTGGCAGGGAACCCCCCTACCCCTGCCCCCACACAGGGACCTGCTACAATAAGGTCCGATCCTCCACGAGGACCCAGCTCAATTCTCTCTTACGGTCTGGCCATTGAGAGGGCTCGCCTAAGAGAGAGCGGATACTCGGGGTCGGTAATCGACACTCTCCTCCGAGCACGCAAGTTCTCCACATCGCTAACGTACATAAGGATCTGGAGAGTATTCGAAGCCTGGTGCGAAGAACACAACATCAAGCCACGCTCATTTACAGTTCCCGTGATCCTGGAATTCTTACAGCACGGACTACAGAAGGGTCTGTCCCTCAACTCTATCAAGGTACAGGTGGCCGCATTGTCATGCTACGGCTCCAAGAGTGAGGGCGACAGCATAGCTTCTCACCCGGACGTGTCACGCTTCCTGAAAGAAGTCAAACACATTCGCCCACCACTAAAGTGGCTGGTACATCTGTGGAATCTCAATCTCGTTTTGGACTTCCTAGTGGGAACCGCCTTCAGACCCCTCAGAGGCCTGTCCCTTTGCCTGTTAACCTACGTAGAAGCTGGCAAGCCACCACCTCTACAGGTCAAGGCCCATTCTACCAGAGCCCAGGCAGTATCCTGGGCAGAAACTAGAATGCTGTCACCTGCTGAGATCTGCAGGGCGGCTACATGGTCCTCCATCCATACCTTCTCCAGGACGTTCAGGCTCGAGAGGACATGGCATTTGCAAGGGCAATACTAAGTGGGTCACGGGCAGCCTCCCACCCGGTTTGGGAGTAGCTTTTATACATCCCATTGGTCCTGAGTCCATCTGCTACATGCTAGGAAATGGAGAAATTACTTACCTGATAATTTCGTTTTCCATAGTGTAGACAGATGGACTCAGCATCCCACCCTCGGCTGCCGTCTCGCATGGTCTTTCAAATGATTCAAGGATAAGCCATGTTTTCACTTACCTAGGGCATCCACCCTGCCAGGTGTCGACGCTTTCCGGTTGAGTACACTGGCTGTCTCCGGCTGTAGTCAATCAACCAGTTCAAATTAATCAGGTTAATCAAGTTTTAACGTTTTAACCAAGTTATGAAGTTATCCAAATTGTTAAGTTAATTAATCAGTCAGTCACACATATATCCATAAAGCTTTTCGAGGAGAATACTGAAGAGCTGCACTTCCTGCAGGGGTATATGTACTAGGGGCTGACGTCAGATTGAAATCTGATCCGTCTGCAACTGCTAGCAGGAGTACATTATACCCATTGGTCCTGAGTCCATCTGTCTACACTAAGGAAAACAAAATTATCAGGTAAGTAATTTCTCCATTTCCTAGTGTGTCGCAGATGGACTCGGGACCAATGGGTATAGTGTGCTCCTGATAGCAGTTGGAGACGGAGTCAGATTTCAATCTGACGTCAGACTACATATACCCGTGCACGAGGCTCTGATCTTCAGTTTTCTCCATCTCCATAGCAGTTTGGGACTTCACACATGCTTGCACAGCGTTAGAGAACCAAACTCCAAATTTAAAGAAGAAACAAAGAAAACCTTACCTCCAAAACGAGCCCCGTTCTCCTGCGGTGATACCTAAGGGTCCCTCCCCCAGTCGAGATTTCCTGAGGTGATTTCCAAGATCCCTCAGAAGTAAGCCTCTGACCCGGTGTGGACTTAGCCCCCGAGAAAGGGAGCGGCTGAGAGGCAGCCTCGGTCTGGTAGCCAACCCGGCTTGGACTTAAGCCCCTGAAAAGGGAGTGGCTGAAAGGCAGCAGGTGCAAAACCGAGCATGGTGGTGAAGGTAATTCCCTCTCCCCCCGCAGCCGGAGACCACCCGGCAGAGGACCGGAAAGTGCTGAAACAAGGTAAGGTAGAAAACTTTCTCTAAGTTTCCGATCTCCGAGGCTCGGACAGCCGCATAGGTCGTCCCTCCGGCGTCTGTACAATCGGGTTGAGCAGCCCCGTCTGGGCTAGACCCCGATCCTGGGCAAGAGGGTCCTCCCACGTGTAAGACCCCCTGAGGGGGTCGTCATCTTACCACATGGTCGCCGCATCGTCCGCACAACTGAGCCGTGCACACAGCGGCCAGCCGGGCGTACAAAGTACTTGTGCGCATAGTGCTGTGCGCACAGCAACGCACACATCTGGGCCGGGCGCACAGCAGCACGCCCGGGTGCTGCGCACACATCTAGGCCCATGCGCACAGCCATGCGCGCATCTCCCGCTCCTACGTGCACAATGTAGGTGCACCTGGAACGCTTAACCAGGCCTCCCGGCACGCGCAAATCATGGCACCGCCGTCTGACAGCTAAGGGTCCAGCCCTCTGTCCGGCATGCCACCTGAGAGCGGCACAGCCTGAGGTGACTTCCGCCCTGTGCCTGCTATGCAAAGAAGCTCGGGGGGAACAGAGACGAGGTCCTCCTCAGCCTGTAGAGGACTCCGGGTCCACCAGCGAGACTACCCCGGACCTCTCTGTTCCTGACTCGGCCCCACCATAGTGGGGGCCCTCGGGGAGCACTGTCGGACCCAATGCACTCCCAGGCAACTTCACCTGGGTGGGATTCTTCGCTGAGCTGCATTCCTACATCCACACACAGACGGGGCCACCAGCGGCACAACCACGACCCCCACCAGTGGTCCAGAACCTCCCAGGCCCTCCCGGCCTCCACCAGATGAGCCTCCCCTGGACAAATACCTCCCCTGAGGGGACACAGATGACTCAGAGGAGGAATCAGAACCCCTGAAAGAGGGGTAAATCCCTCCAGGAACGGAGCCATATCGAACCATGATGCGCTTCTTTCCAAAAGACAAATTATCAGATCTCGTAGCCATGAGTCTGAAGGCATTGGCCATCCAGGACACATGCAACGCAGTAGAGTCCAAGGCGAGCCCTTTCCTGGCCGGGCTCCGCCAGACCTCACGCCATTTTCCTACACTACAGGCCGTACAACAACTGATCGACCTGGAATTGGATGCTCCAGAGGCCACCTTTAAGGGAGGGTGAGCCCTAGAAGCTCTCTACCCCTTGGACCCCGCAACGAAGGAACTCCTGAGGTTTCCCAAGGTCGTCGCCCTGGTCTGCGCCACCACAACGCGCACTACCATACCAGTCGAGAGAGGAGTTTCGCTCAAGGATGCCAGTGACAGACGGCAGGAATCCATCCTCAAGCAGTCTCATGATATATCAGCTATGACCTTACAGATCGCTGCCTGCTGTGCTGTGGTATTACATGCCTGCCTGGCTATGGCCAGGGACGCAACTGCGCCAATCGAGGCATTAGAACTGGCAATATCATTCCTCACGGATGCGACCTCAGACCTGGTACGCACCTCAGCCAGGAGCCTCTCATCCATAGTGGCAGCCAGAAGACAGCTCTGGTTCCAAAGCTGGTCAGCTGACGCGACATCTAAGGCGAAGCTCATGAGTATGCCCTTTAGAGGAACACTCCTGTTCGGAAGCGAACTGGATAAATTAGCCGACAAATGGGGCGAGTCCCCAGTACCCCATCTACCGGAGGGCAGAAACAAGAGGAACCAACGCCCCTCTCCCTGGGCACCCAAGGGCAGAGGATCCCAGCATTTTAGACCATACGAAAACACTTACCAAGCCCCTCGCCCCACCGGCAGGGGACAGTCCTTTCAGACACACACCAAAAGAGGATCTGGCTCTGGACCAGGTTCCAGCCGCAGCACACAATGAGAATCAGCAGACCCATCTACAGGAAGAGATCATAGGGGCAAACTCGCCCTATTCTACCAAAGATGGGTCGAAATAACGTCGGACAATTGGGTCCTATTCATCATCCGAGAGGGATACTACTTGGACTTCCACAGCATCCCCCCGGACAAGTTTGTGATTTCTCTGTGCTATGATCCCTCCAAGAGGAAGGCAGTAGAAACCACACTATCAAAACTCCTCGCCCTAAAGGCAATAACACCGGTGCCCACGCAGCAACAAAATTCTGGGCACTATTCCATCTATTTCATCGTGCTCAAGAAAGAAGGAACATTCCGGCCCATACTGGACCTCAAGACCGTCAATCGCTACCTGAAGGTATCCCGCTTGCGCAAGGAAACCCTGCATTCTGTCATAAAGGCGGTACAACCGGGGGAATTCCTGGCCTCCCTGGATCTGTCAGAAGCCTATCTCCACATACCGATCCATTGCATCCATCAGTGTTTCCTACGCTTCGCGATATTGGGCCATCACTACCAGTTCCAGGCCCTACCGTATGGACTAGCTACGGCTCCCCAAACGTTCAACAAGATCATGGTGGTAGTAGCGGCGACACTGAGGAAAGAAGGAATCCTCGTGCACCCATACCTGGATGATTGGCTGATCAGAGCGAAATCACCAGAGGAAAGCCATTAAGCAACCGCCAGTGTCAAGGAACTACTGCAGAGCCTCGGGTGGGTTGTCAACACACCCAAGAGCCACCTGAAGCCCTCCCAATCCCTAGATTACCTCAGAGTTTGGTTCGACACCAAATGGAACAAAGTCTCCCCCCTTCAAGGAGAGAGAGATTGATGGAACAACTAAGAGCATTGTTGAACTCCACCCTTCCCACGGCATGGGACTATCTCCAAGTCCTCGGACTCATGGCATCAACCATAGAAGTCGTCCCTTGGGCAAGGGCCCATATGCGGGGCCCCTACAACATTCCCTACTGTCACGGTGGAACCCGATATCTCAAAACTATTCCGCCCCCCCCCCCCCCCCCTCCGGTTACTGGCAAAGGTTTGGAACCAGCTGCAATGGTGGCTCCAAGAAGACCATCTGAGCAAGGGAACAAGCGTATCCCCACCAGAATGGACCTTGCTCACTACAGATGCGAGCCTGCGAGGATGGGGAGCCCACTGCCGGGAGCCAACGGCTCAAAGGCAATGGAACACAGAAGAGTCAGCATGGAACATAAACAGACTGGAAGCCCGAGCAGTCAGACTAGCCTGCCTACATTTCAGTCACAGACTCCTGGGCAAATCAGTCAGTCATGTTGGACAACGCCACAACAGTGGCCTACATCAACCGCCAGGGGGGAACCAGAAGCCAGACGTGGGCAGAATCAAACCTAGAAGGGATATCAGCTGCCCACATCGTGGGAAAAAGACAGCTTCACTGCAGACTACCTCAGCAGAGAGAGTCTGGATCCGGGGGAATGGACACGGTCTTCAGCAGCCTTCCAGCGGATGCTAAACCACTGGTGAACCCCAGCCATGGATCTTCTGGCAACCGGGTCCAACACCCGGGTTCCCAAGTTCTTCAGCCGAAGACGGGAACCACTGTCCCAGGGAATCGATGCCCTCGTCCAGACCTGGCCACACGAGGGACCCTACTGTACACTACCTCCACACAGGGATCTACTCCAGCAAGGACTGCTCCTCCATGAAGACCCAACAAGGTTCTTGCTTACAGTCTGGCCATTGAGAGGTCTCCCCTGAAAAAGAGTGGATACTCAGGGCCAGTGATTGACACACTACTCCAAGCACGCAAGTTCTCCACCTCCTTAACATATATACGAGTATGGAGAATATTCGAAGCCTGGTGTGAGGACCGCGACATCCTGCCTCAGACAGTCAAAATCCCCATGATCCTGGAATTTCTGCAGGATGGCGTGAACAAAGGGTTGTCCCTCAACTCCATCAAGGTGCAACTGGCCGCCCTTGCCAGCTTCAGACCCAGGGTTGATGGCACCAGCCTAGCGGCCCACCCAGACGTCTCCTGCTTCTTAAAAGGGGTCAAGCACATTCGGCCACTTCTAAAGTGGCTGATACCCCTATGGAATCTCAATCTAGTGTTAGACTTCCTAGCGGGAGCTTCGTTCAGGCCATCTCACGGTCTGTCCCTACGGCTCCTGACCTTGAAGACGGCGTTCCCTCGTGACAATCTGCTCAGCCCATCGAATCTCCAAACTTCAAGCACTATCATGCCGGGAGCCATTCCTCAGATTCATGCCGGGATCCATACAGCTGTGCACTGTACCCTCCGTCCTGCCAAAGGTGGTTTCTCACTTCCATCTAAACCAAACCTTCTCGCTGCCATCTCCAGACGAAAATAAGGACTCGGAAGACTCACGCCTTCTTTGCCACCTGAATGTCGGCAGACTCCTAGTCCGATACCTGGAAAGATCGGAACCTGTATGAAAGATGGACCATCTATTCATTCTTCACAGCAGGAAGAAGCAAGGGGAAGCGTCCTCGTGGGCAACCATAGCCCACTGGATCAAAGAAGTAATCAAGGCGGACTACATAGAGGCAGGCAAGCTTCCACCTCTACAAGTCAAGGCCCATTCCACAAGGGCCCAGGCAGTGTCCTGGGCAGAAACAAAAATGCTGTCACACGCAGAGATCTATCGGGCAGCAACGTGGTCCTCCATCCACACGTTCTCGAGATTCTATCACCTGGATGTTCAGGCCAAGGCGGACACAGCATTCGCAAAGGCAGTACTAAATGGGCCACGGGCAGCCTCCCACCCAGTTCGGGAGTAGCTTTTGTACATCCCATTGGTCCTGAGTCCATCTGCTACACGCTAGGAAATGTAGATATGACTTGCCTGATAATTTCATTTTCCTTAGTGTAGACAGATGGACTCAGCACCATGCCCATGACTGCCTCGTACTCAAGAATCCTCGGGGGGAACTTCCCACCGAGAGCAACACAAGCACAGATAAGCCAACCCTTATCTCTAGTTCAGACACCCATATCACCAGGTGTCGGCGCTTCTCAGTTGAGTGACCTGGCGGTCTCCAGCTAGAAACCACGTCAACCAATCCGAGTAATCAACTATCAAGTTAATCGAAATTATCCAAACACACATATATCCATAATTGCTTTTCGAGGAGAAAACTGAAGATCAGAGCCTCGTGCATGGGTATATGTAGTGCTGATGTCAGATTGAAATCTGACTCAGTCTCCAACTGCTATCAGGAGCACACTATACCCATTGGTCCTGAGTCCATCTGTCTACACTAAGGAAAATGAAATTATCAGGTAAGTAATTTCTACAATGTGCTCATTGGTGCATTAACAAACCAGTTGGCGGTGAGGCACCGATGCATCCCCTGACTGATAAAAATGGTCGTTGCCAGTTCCTCCGAGGAGGAAGCCCCACTGAGGCTGGCAGGGGCGTCGAGGCCTGTAGCCCTCCATCCAGCTTTCCCAGGGCCAGCACCAG
The DNA here is from genome assembly GCF_901001135.1 of Rhinatrema bivittatum. Lineage (NCBI taxonomy): Eukaryota > Metazoa > Chordata > Amphibia > Gymnophiona > Rhinatrematidae > Rhinatrema > Rhinatrema bivittatum. The sequence continues at coordinate 405,120,222 of NC_042617.1, read as the reverse complement.
TGCTACCGCTACCCATGCCTCTGGATAAAGCCCGAGCAGCTAGGGCCCATCACCTGTGGACTACAGTGAGGATGAGGCTTCCTGTGACCCCTGGGGGAAACACTGTAGATTCCTTCTCCAAGGACTCTGAGGGTCTTTGCAGGTTTTGTGCAGGCGATGGCTGAGGCCATCCCCTTTCAGTTGTTGATGGAGAAAGATGCCAGGCACAATAGAAATCCTCCAGTTTATAGAGGCTCCTAAGGAGATCGTGGCGATTCTGGTGCATGACATCCTTAAGTAGTTGCTGCTGAGGATCTGGGAACATCCCCTTATATAACCTGCCAGGTACTTGCCAGGTATTTGTGACTTGGATTGGCCACTGTTGGAAACAGGATATTGGGCTTGATGGACCCTTGGTCTGACCCAGTATGGCATCTCTCATGTTCATGTTCTCATGAACAGGAAGGCGGATGGGGTTTACCTCGTCCAGAAGGCTACCAGATTTGAGAAGCATCAGTCACCATGCCAATTGGTGGTAGTTAAATCGGCCCTCCAGAGGGCCAAACGCTGTTGGAGCAACGCCTCAGCGCCCCTGGGGAAAGATCACAGGGTGATGGTGCTCTTGGGAGGAAAGCATTCTAGGGAGCCGTTCTCATTGCCCGCATCGCCTCCTACCAGCTCTACTTGTGCCAATACTCACAGAACCTCTGGAAGCAGGTGCAGGAGGTGATTGAGCAGCTGTCTCAACAGCATCAGGGCACCCTCATGTTGCTGGTGTATAAGGGCTTGGAGTGCTGAAAATACAAGATTTGTATAATCTACGATGTTCTCAAAACTGCATAGAGAGTCTCTGCAGCGGGAATCGGCACCTGGAGAATGCCGCGGCTGCGAGCCTCAGATCTCTGACTGGAGGTACAGGAAAGACTCGCTGACATGCTGTGCACAGGAGAGAATCTCTTCAGAGATAAGGTGAGGGATGTGATAGCCCAGTTGTGGGACCACCATGAGATCCTCTAACAGCTCTCCACCAGCACTTCCGACCCACCCTCCTCAGCTACCACCAGAGAAAGTATTATACTCCGTCCCCTTTGTCCCATTTGTAGCGGGTGAGCTCCAGCAGCAGTCCCAGGCAGCAGAGAACTCCCAAGCTCCAGCTGGCGCCCCAGTCAAATCCTGGGGCAGGGTTTTGACTGGATTGTAGGTGGCTGGCTTATGCTCCCTGTACCTGGGGGCAGGCTGTGGTTCTTCTTGGATCTTGGCCCAGACCTTGGCCTCAGACCAGTGGGTTCTGTCTATCGTCCATCAAGGGTACCAATTAAACTTATTGTGTGTCCCACCAAATTGCCCTCCGTGCCCGTTTTGGAGGCCAAATCATCAGGAGGTAGTGATAAGGGAGCTCTCCGCTCTCTTAACGGCCAGAGCAGTCAAACCTGTTCCACCAAGGTAAAGAGGGCAGGGATTCTACTCCTGGTACTTCCGGATTCTAAAGAGAACAGGAGGTCTCTGTCTCATCCTAGACCTGAGGGCCTTGAACAAGTTTTTAGAAAGATGGTTTCCCTGGGCACCCTTATTTCCCCTCCTTCAAAAAGGGGACTGGCTATACTCCCTCGATTTGAAGGATGCATACACTCATATCAAGATCTTTCCAAATCACCGGAAGTATCTGATTTGTGGTGGGAAAACAGCACTTCCGATGCAGAGTGTAGCAGTTTGTGCTAGCGTCGGCCCCACGTGCCTTCATAAAATGTCTGTCTGGCCATGGTGGGGGCACACCTCCGCAGGCTGGGCATGTATGTTTTCCCTAATTGGCTGGTCAAGAGCACAGCACAGGCAGGAGTCACTCTGTCCATGCACTTGACCATTCGGGTATTGGAGTCACTAGGGTTCGTCATCAACTACCCAAAGTCCCATTTCAGCCAGTTATCTCAATTGGACTACATAGGAGCCCTTCTAGACACAACTTGGGCAAATGCCTTTCTATCACGTTTCAGTGCGGTAACCTTGACTCCTTAGCGGCAGTGATTCAACAGTCAGCAGGTATCAGCGCAGCACATATTGAGGCTGTTGGGCCACATGGCCGTAAACCGTCCATGTTTACTCCCTTAGCACGTTTGCACATGCGTAGATCCCAATGGACCCTGAAGTCTCAGTGGCACCAGGCCATGCAGAGCCTCCAGGAACGAATCCAAATCGCCCCATCTCTCCAGGCTTCTTTGTCCTGGTGGCAGGTACTCTCAAATTTGGAATGGGGAATATTCTTCCAAAGTGCCCCTACCCAAATTGTCCTTACTATGGATGTGTTCACCCTGGGGTGGAGATCTCATGTAGAGGGGCTCTGCACCCAGGGCCTGTGGCCCACCCAGGAAGCACATTGTCAAATCAGTTTCCTGGAGGTCTGGGCGATCAGGTACATGCTGTGGGCTTTCAGAGATTGGCTGTCCAACATAGTTGACCTGATCCAGACAACCAAGAAGCTATGTCAACAAGCAGGGAGGCACGGGGTCATACCTCCTGTGTCTGGAAGCAGTCTAGATCTAGTCCTGGGTCCTTGGAGTCGCGTCAGGCCAATGACACTACAAAGGAATATATAGTAGACCCTCCTTAAAAGCCCGGGACCAGTTATTTAGCCTGGTCCACTTTACGCCACAAATAGGAAGGGAGTTCTGTTCTGAGAGCATTTTCTTTAAAAGGGGATAAGAAGCTATGATCATGGAGAGCAAAGGGCCCCAGGGGAAGAGAAGAAAGACAAGGAAAGGCCAATATTGATTAGCTATGAATTGCATTGCTATCTTTTTGCTTTTGAAAACTGTTAAGGAAGCAAAGCTGTTTTCAGTTTTATTTTTCTATAATTAATAAAATATATATGAGAAAACAGCCAGAGTCCAGCCTGAGTTTTTCTGGCCCACCAGTGATCACTCATAGTGTCAGACCCTTTGTTTTACAGGATTCTTTTCATCGAAAAAGGTTTGAATTCTTTCAGGTATTTTACAAGTCTGTATCATATGACTCTTGTCTCTCCTCTACTATATGGATATGTCCTTGAAACTCATAACTCTTTTTTGGTAGTCTTTCTCTGAACTGCTGCAACCCTGTCTCTCTCTTCTGAGATATGGTCTCCAGAACTGAACACATTACTGCAGATGATGATTCACCAATGATCTATGTAAGGGCATTATTGTGTCCTTTTTCTTGCTGGTTATGCTCTCTATGTAGCCAAGCATTCCTCTCTGACTGCATTGTCACATTGCTTCTCTGTCTTCAGATTGTTGGACACTATCACCCTGAGGTCTCTTTTCCAGTGTACGCATATCAGACGTTCGCTCCCTAAGATGTATGACTCATATTCAACGCTATAGAACAAACAATCAACTGTGTGATTATGATGTATATAATGATACTTAGTGTAAAGAGAACATCATAAATAGAAGCTGTTTTTTAGATTGTGATACCTCATAGAGTGTGGAGCCTCTCTATATTTGTCAGAGGGTGCTCACTTCAAGAAAAGTCAAATTTCAAACGTTAACCACAGTTCACAGGTTTGGTTTAACGCCGTAAAGACTTTTTTTGTGTATAATCACTGGTATCAACAATCAAGTAATTTTTAAGGTGCTTTGCAAATTTTTACAAATGTAAAAATTTGCAAAGCACCTTAAAAATTGTTTAAATTCTCAGATTTGGCATCCCATGGGGGTGTGGAATTGGGATGGCAATGCTAGATAGAACCAGGGTCCCAGCAATGCACAATGGTTTTTCTGCAGGATGTATTTAAGTTCAGTAAATTTTCCCCATTGTTTTCTGCAAATATTTTATCAATTATGATTTGGTTGTCTTGCATTAATCCAGATTTTTCCTTTCTATTATTGCTATACATTAGTATTTGACTGCACCTTCTGCTTGCAAAAGGCATTTGCTATGCAGCTGTTAAGACAGCCATACTCTGAAGCAGGCTGTTTTCTTACTTTAACCAGTTGCTATGGGCTCCAGGTTAACCTGTATACTGCAACTTTCCCCTGGAGATTGAAAGTCTAACCTCTCTAGGCTCTTGGCTCCTGCTGCCTTGAAGATAAAAAAAAAAAAAAAAAAAAAAAAAGATCACATCTAAATACAGATCTTCTAAATGGCAATGGGTTGCATTACAAATGTGGATACCTTCAAAATTTCCGTTTAACTCTTATTTGTTGAAGATGCGTTTAGCTACTTTTTTTGGAGTCTTAGTTCTTTGTGATGTGGTGTTCTTTTTATTATTGAATAGACAAGTCTCCTGAGTAATTGAGAAGACAAAGCACTGTTTATGCTGAATGTAGTTCTGCTTTTAATTGATGTTCATTGCTTTCAGGTTTATGGTAGGTTGTGGGAGATGCGATGAGTGGTTTCATGGTGACTGTGTTGGACTGAGTCTTTCTCAAGCGCAGCAGTTAGAAGAGGATGACAAAGAATATGTATGTGTAAAGTGCTGTGTTGAAGAAGACAGGAAAATTGAATCTTTTGATCAGAGTAAATTGGACAGTCAAGATAAAACTGATCAAGAAAATAGAACAATGGAATACGACAAGCCAGGGATATCAAAGCAACCACACAGTAATTGTCCAGGTGCAGCAAAGGAAAAAACAAGACTGTTTGAAGATACAGTGAAGCATAAGGTCAGAATTATTCAAAAGGTAAGACTAATAATTTTTCCTTTCTATGAATGTAGATGTATCATATAGTGAGTTTTTATTTTGAAAACATTCCTTCCCTCAGATGAATGAAATATATATTCATTTTTATCACAAAAGCATACACTAAAGAAATTGAATAATTTTAGATACTTTTTCATTTTGTAAATGTTTTTTGTACAGTGTATAGTATTGAGATCACGATTGTAAATGACTAGTCACATACTGTACAGGATTAATTTTGCCAATATTCAACATAATTTCAGTTTTGTAATTGAATTGTACTTGTAAGCACTGTATACTGTAAACATTGAGAATTGCTTTGCATGCTGCATGTCCATGTATCTAGGTATTTCAGACCTATCCAGGTTTTCAGGATATCCTCAAATAGGCACAAGAAAAATGTGTATATGCCATGTTGCCAACGTATGCAAATCTCTCTTGCATATTCATTTTGGATATCTTCAGAGAATAGTGTGAAAATTCATTTTAATAAAAGGTTAAAATTGTATTGCAGTCTAAACAGGAAATAAGCCACCAGTTTTAGGTTATTTTGCTGCTTTTGAAATAATCAGTTGTTGCTTTCATTCTGTACGTAGTAGGACAATTCATTTACCTACTTTCTAAATGTAACTTAACATTTTTAGGGAGAGAATGGGAAAAAATTACATAAAAAATACTATGTACTGTGTAATATTCAGGGATGATTTTTAGCCTTCTTGTCTAAACTTTATACTCTGTAAAATGACAGTTTGTTTATCAAAACAGGTTTCCCAATTTATGCTGTTACACATAACCAAAATAACAAAAAAAAAAAAAACTGCAAAAAAAAAATGTTTAACTTTTTACCTTTTTTCTTTCTTAGAAAGCTCTTAACATTTAAAGTATTTTCTTAAACTAAGATATCAAATGCCTTCAGTTAGCTGTGCAGTGGCTTTTCCTACACTTAAGTTATACTTAAGTTGCACATTTCGAATGTCTTATTTACCCTCTATTTCTTGTAGTATATTTTAAAGTGCAGTTCTAAATCTCCTATAGGTTTTTTTTTTTGTGGGGTTTTTTTTTACAAAAAGCATTTATTTTTAATTATAATTAGTGCTCTTGATTTTAGATTTTAACTAATCAACCTCACACCCTGATGCAAAAAAAGTAAAACAGGTGTTCAACACCAGAAAAACACCACTTCTTCTGCACTCAGGTAGGCCAATCCCCACAAGTGGGTTGTGCACCTATTCCAGCAGATGGAGACGGAGTAAAAGCTGATGTCATAGATATATAGCCCTGCCAGACATCAGCCCGCCAGTATTCTCCATCTCCAGCAGATAGTGGGCCTGTATTTCCCTAGTGGGGATTGCTTGTACTAAAAAAGAAGAAGATTAAGAAGCAAAGAAGTTTATCACACCATTTGTACTCCTGAAGTGACACCAATGGGTTCCTCCCTCAATTGAGTGCCTTTAGTCCAGCAGCCTTTTCAGGCATGGACAAAAAGAATAAAACAAAATGTGAAACGGTTGAAGGATGAGGGAGGCTTGGCGGTGAAGGCTCTCTCCCCCTGTAGCCAGAGACCCGGTCATATTCTCAGGCAGGGACGACTGAGCTCAGGTAAAAAGAAAAAAAAAAAGGTTAACAAAAGGAACAGAAGGCAGAGAGTAGGGAGGTTTTAATTCTCCTATCCCTTCCTGACAAGGTCTTCCTTGGCTTCAGTGGTCGGCATCTCTTCCTTCTTTCTTTCACTTCTCTGGGGAGTTCGGTGAGGTGCGGTGGTGGTGCAGGTGTGTTTGGTTGAGCAGCCCCTAGCTAAGCCCCACTTCCAGGCTTGTTTCTTCGAGCCACATGGTAGGCTGCGGGGGGCATTTTCGCATGCTTGCTTGGGCGCATGCTTGCCGTGCGGTGGTGATATGACGTAGACGCGCATACTTCTGCGCACAAGACTGCGGCCTGTATATGTGCGGAGCTCCTATTTGAGCATGTACTGAGCGACTACCTGAGCGCAAACATATTGTGCATGTACTTGGGCACACAAGGAAAGTGAGGCAGTATGGCACCAATGACAAGTCTTAGTGCCTAGCAATCTGTGCTACTTGCCATATAGGGGGCAATACAGCCAAGGATTTCTGCAAGCATGTGCCAGCTCTACCCGATTAGGGGGAACTGGAGCTGAAGGTGACTCAGAGAGAGTGTCCCCTTCTTTAATTGATCCTAGGATGAAATGTCTTCAGGGGATGTTCCACCCAAGGATGTCAGATTAGGACCTATAGGGCCTGATATTACTCCATCCTCCTTTTCCTAGTGGAATTTTCCAGAGACTGCAGACATTTCTGCAGGAGTGCCTAGAAGAAACGGCGATACCTTTACCTTTAAAGCAGAGTTGTGTACTCGGGATTCCTAGTTTTCAACGCATGCAAGTGCTGTGGTTCGGAGCTTCCTGCTAATATGCAGAGGAGGATGTAGAAAAGGATGGTTCTGTCAGGGTTTTGAGTTTCTCCCATCTGGATGAGGGGGAAATTCCTCTGGATTTTGAGTCACATTGAACTCTGCTCCATTTCTTTCATAGTGATGTTACCAAGTCTCTTATCTCAGACTTTGAAGCTGCTTGTTTTGGCTGGGGTTGACTCTACAGGTCCAGAAATGACAGATTCCATTTTACATAGAAACATAGAAGTGACGGCAGAAGAAGACCAAACGGCCCATCCAGTTTTCCCAGCAAGCTTCACACTTTTTTTTTCTTCTCATACTTAACTGTTTCTCTTGGCTCTTAGTAACCTTTTGGTTCTATTTCCCTTCCACCCCCACCATTAATGTAGAGAGCAGTGTTGGAACTGCATCTAAGTGAAATATCTAGCTTAATTAGTTAGGTTACCCTGCGCAAGCATCATGTTTCTTTCCATTCCTGGATGCAATTCAAGAGTTGGTTGCCCTTATACGGAACGCGCCAGAAGCAAAACTTAAAGGGGGGCATGTTTTGGCAGCTTATATTCCTTGGAACCACTGGCGAGAGAAAAGTTACGTTTTCTGAAGATGGAAGTGCTGGGGTGTTCTGTGTCTAAGCAGACCACCATTCTGGTAGAAGGAGGGGCAGCTCTAAAAGATGCTCAGGATAGGAGAATTTGAAGCTGTCCTTAAGCAGACCTTGCAACCATAGCAATCAATTTGCAAATTGCTTCTTGTTGCTCCCTGATGCCTCGGGCAAGTCTGCACCTCTTAGAACCTGAAGAATTGGGGTCAAATAGTGGAGCGGTAATGGAACAGGAGCCATCTTCTTAGCTGATGCAGGCTGTGATTTGATCACTCTGCCGCCAGAGGGATGACTTTCGTGAGAGTGGCTAGGCGTCTTTTCTGGTTGCAAAATTGGTTGGTGGATATAATACCCAAGTCCAATCTCATGAGGTTGCCCTTTAAGGGTTCTCTTTTGTTTGGAAGTGAGTTGTAGAACATGGTACATGGATGAGAGGAATCCCAGGTTCCTCATTTGCCAATGGTTAAGAAGCTGGCATCGGGTCCTTTTGGGCAAGAGGCCTTGCTAGAGGCTACAGGCATTGTCATCCCTAAACGGGAGCGACTACTCAGAAGTCCTTACCTTTTGATAAGTCTCATCCTATTGATCCATGTAGCCTCAGAAGAATGCAAGCTCCGGGAGCGGAGCACCTAGTCTGTCTCACTTTTATCAGAGCTCTGTCTGATTCATGTCGAGCCAATGGATCCTGAAGTGTTAAGAGAAGGCTATGCTCTAGAGTTTCTTCGTCTTCTTCTGAATGTACTTATGGTCTCTTCTTGCAACTCCCTACTGTAGAGGGTGGCAGTGGAGACTTCATTAAGGAGGCTGTTGGACTTTGAAGGCTGTAATTCCTATTCCTGAATTTGGAGTGTTTTTTAGGCCTTTTGTGAGGAATGAGGTTTTCAACCTCTCAAGGTGGAAATTCCATTAATTTTGGAAGTTTCAAGTAGCAAGTCAATGGAGGGCCTTGGTTTTACTCTTCAGCTGGCTCTTGGTTCTTGAAGGGAGTTAAGAATATTCATCCTCCCTGGCAGCTGCTGGTGCCCTTGTGGAACCTTAATCTGTTTCTGGATTCTTGGCAGGTCCTGCCTTTCAACTGCTACATAGCCTCTCCTTGAAGCTACTTTCCTTGAAGACATTTTTCTACATGTGAATCCAGGAAGGGGGTCAGGGGTTGCATCTGCGGACTTGTACCTTCTTTTGCCAAAAGTGATTTTGGAGTTCTTTTGAATTTGTCTAGTTTCCCTGCCTAAGCTGGACAGGTAGTGAATATTGTCTCTTGTGTGCCTTCGATGTCGAGTGACATCTGAGTGAAGTTTGGAGGCTACTAAACGTATCAGAAAGACTGCTAGATTGTTTCTACTTCAAGGTAAACGAGCAACTCGGGCAGCTATAGTTCATTGGAAAAAGGATGTCTTCGAGGCTGCCTGTATGGATGCAGAGATTCCTTTTTTTTTTTTTTTTTTTTTTTTTTTAAAGGTGACTTAGAGCACATACTGTTAGAGCTCAGGCAGTATTGTGGACGGAGCATTGATTATAGTCTCCGGCTGAGTTTTCTCAGGCAGCAATATGTTCTTCCTTACATACCTTCGCAAGCCTTACTGCTTGGACATTCAGGCTCCGAAGGACTCAGCCTTTGCATGTGTGGTGTTAACTGTAGCCTGAGCAGCCTCCCGTCCTATTCAGGAGTAGCTTTGGTACATCCCACTTATGAGAATTGGCCTGCCTGAATGCAGAGGAAGGAGAAATTACTACTTACCTGATAATTTCCTTTGCTATAATGAAGGCAAACCAATCCACAACCCACCCTTGTCTACCGATTTTTTTTGTCTTTGGTTCGACCTTTTGATGTGGATGTTGTAGAGTGTTGTTCCTGCTATTCTTTGGAGGACTGGTGTCTTAACGGGTCTCTCGGTTTAGTGAAGGCTAATTCTTTTGTCTGCACTCAGTGTTCTCTGTTGATTGGAAGTATGAGTGATTGATTAATAATCATTTCAAATGTATTCAGTTTGTCCATAGTTGGCTTTTCCAGAGAATACTGGCAGGTTGTCGGGGCAGGGCTATATATTCATGATGCCAGGTTTTACTCTGTCTCCATCTGCTGGTAGAGGTGCACAACCCACTTGTGGGGATTGGCCTGCCTTCATTAGAGGAAAGGAAATTATCAGGTAAGTAGTAATTTCTCATTCCCCTAGAACTGTCTCATTCTTCCTTTGCCTATTCTGTATTCTCTGCTTTTAGTTTTTGTGCCTTTCCATGCTAATGACTCCTCAGCTGCACAAATGTATGTATTTGATTCATCTGCCAAGGTACACAACAGTTGTACACTTTTTTTTGTACTCCTAGTTAGCTGGAAAATAAGCTCTCAAAATCAGAAGCCTTAATTATAATCCATAGTTCAGTACAGCCGTTGTTTCAGCAAAGTTTAAAATAAGTGATATGACATTTAGAAATTGTAGTCCCTGAGGGATGCGATTTGCTGGAACAACTGCTGATGATGAGGCTACGGATTATGATTAAGAAATACGTGCTTTTTATTTAAAAAAAAAAACAAAAAAAACCCTCTGAATATGATACCAGATTTAGCAATGTACTTTAAAATGAGCTAAAAATACTAGAAGGTAAATAAGGCATTTGAGGTATGCAACTTAAATGTAGCTGTAATGAAGCTTAACTTGATAATTAGAAGGAGTACGCTAAGGGAATCTACTGCGATAGCATTTAATTTTCAAAAGGGAGTTTATAATAAAATGAGAAAAATGGTTAGGAAAAAAAATGAAAGCAGCTGCTTACATCAGACATTGTTTAAAAATTCCATCTTGGAAGCCCAAACGAGGTGTATTCCACTCATTAAAAAAGTTGGAAAGAAGATCAAACGACTGCTGGCATGGTTAAAAGGTGAGGTGACAGACTATTCTAGTCAAAAGAACATGTTTCAAAAATTGGAAAAGGGATCTGAATGAGGAAAACTGGAAACAGCATAAGCACTGGTATAGAAAGCATTGATGAGGAAGGCAAAGACAGAATTTGAAAATAAGCTTGCTGTGAAAGCAAAAACTCAGGTATATTTGAAGCATAAAGCCTGCAAGGGAGTCAGTTGTATCATTAGATGATCAAGAGGTAAAAGGGCCCTAAGGGAAGACAAGGCCATAGCAACGATCGAATGACTTTGCTTTGGTCTTTACTGAGGAAGATGTAAGATAGATACCCTTGCTAAAAGTGATATTTAAAGGTGATGATTCAGAGATGAAACAAATCTCAGTGAACCTGGAAGATGTACAAGGGAAAATTGACACACTAAGTAGCAAATTGGTATATATTCCAGAGTGCTGAAAGAACTGAAAAATGAAATTGCAAACCTACTGTTGGTAATCTGTAAACTATCATTAACATCAGCTATGGTATCTGAAGATTGGAGGGTGGCCAATGTAATCTTTGTTTTTAAGAAGGGTTCCAGGGGTGATTCAGGAAACTACAAATGAGGGAACCTGATGTCTGCAGTGGGAAAAATGGTTGAAAGTATTCTAAAGAAAATTACTCAACATATAGATAGACCTAGTTTAATGGGACAAAGGCAAAATGAATTTAGCCAAGCTAAGTCTTGCCTCACCAATTTGCTACATTTTTTTTAAAGGTGTAAATAAAATGTGGATAAAGGTGAGCCAGTTAATATAGTGTATCTGGATTTTCAGAAAGCATTTGGCAAGTACCTCTTATCAGAATTAAAAATATATGGGATAGGAGGTAATGTTTTGATGTGGTTTGAAGACTGGTTAAAAGAAAATAGAGTAGGGCTAAATGGTCAATTTTCTTACTGGAGAAATACGAATAGTGGAATGTCTCAGCGATCTCTGTACTAGGATTGCTGGTTTTTAACATAGTTATACATGACCTAGATATGGGAATGTCAAGTCTGGTGATCAGATTTGCTAATATAAAATTATTCAGAACTGTTAAAGAGCATTGTGAGAAATTGCAAGAGGAACTTGCAAGACTATGAAACTAGGCCTTCAAATGGCAATGACATTTAATTTGGACAAGTGCGAAGTGATGCATGTAGGTAAGAGCAACACAAATTATAGCTACATAATGCAAGATTCCACTTTGGGAGTCACCACCCAGGAAAAGGATCTAGGCGTCCTTGTGAATAATATGTTGAAATCCTCTCCTCGGTGTGTAGTGGAGATGGCCAAGAAAGCAAAAAAAAAAAAAATGCAAGGAATTAGAAAAGGAATGGAAAATAAAACCAAGAATATCATAATGCCTCTGTGTCGCTCCATGGTGCGACCACACCTTGAGTATTGTGTGCAGTTCGGGTCGCATATCAAAAAAGACATAGCAGAATTAGAAAATGTACAGAGAATGGTGACCAAAATGATAAAGCAGATGGACCGATTCCCCTATGAGGAAAGGCTAAAAATGTTAGGGCTCTTCAATTTGGAGAAGAGATGGCTAAGAGAAAATATGCTGGAGGTCTATAAAACGAGTGGAGTGGAACAGATAAGCGCAAATCGGTTGTTTATGCTTTCAAAAAGTACAGAATAGGAGATATTCAATAAAGTTACAAAAGCAAAATAGAAGAAAAACTTTTTTTTTTTTTTTTTGCTCAATGTTTAATTAAATTCTGGAATTCGTTGTTGGAGGATGTGGTGAAATCTGTTAGTGTAGTTGGGTTTAAGAAAAGGTTTCCACAAGCTCCTGAAAGAAAAGTCTATAAATCATTATTTCCTAGCGTGTAGCAGATGGACTCAGGACCAATGGGTATAATGTACTCCTGATAGCAGTTGGAGACAGATCAGATTTCAATCTTACGTCAGCCCTAGTACATATACCCCTGCAGGAAGTGCAGCTCTTCAGTATTTTCTGTCTCCATAGGAGTTAGGGACTCTACTCTAATGCTGTGCGAGCGTGCATAATTTTACCAAAGAAAACCAAAATAAGAAGAAATCTTACCTCTACAGACGAGCCCCGCTCTCCTGCGGTGACACCCATTGGGTCCTTCCCCCAGTAGAGAATTACAGAGGTGATTTCCACGATCCCTCGGAGATAAGCCTTGGTCCGGCGGCCGACCTTCAGCGGGGACCTAGCCCCCGACATAAGGTGAGGCTGAGAGACAGCGGGTGCAACTTTGAGCGCAGCGGTGAAGGTATTTTCTCCCCCCTGCAGCCGGAGACCGAGAACTGCCGAGAAAAGGTAAGGTAGAAACCTATTTAAAAGTCTCCGGTCTCCGAAGCTCGAGGAATCGCACAGGTCGCCAGCCGGCACCAGTGCCACCGAATTGATCTGCCCTAGCAGGGCTAAACCCTGGTCAGATCCGAGGGTCCTCCCACGTGGAGACCCTCTGAGGTGGTTGCCATATTGTCCGTGTGGTCACCGTCACCATTTTGATCTGTTCGCTGCCCTGTCCGCAGTTCCGATCCGTGCGCACAAATACCTTGTGTGTACAACATTGCGCATAGCCACACGCTTACTGTGCCGGGCGCATAACTTCGATCTGTGCGTATAACAGCACGCACCAAACCTAAGCGCACAACTTTGACTCACCGGAGCTCACAACTGTATCTTACGCGCACAAGCTATGGCACCACTGGAAAAGAAACTCAAAGCTCAGGGCCTTTGCCACCTTGTCACATTAAAGCTACACAGCATGAGGAGGCCACGGCCCTGTGTATACAGTGCGAGGAGGCCATAGGGGATCCAACTCATGGCTCTCCCCAGCCGGTACCGGGTTCCAGCCTCTCGAGCAGTACACCGGACCTAGCATTGCACAGCGGGACCCCCCCTTCAAACGGGGCTCCCCACGGACACGGCGCCCCTTAGTCTAGACCCAGCATCTATCTCCTGGGTGGAATTCTTCAAAGGTCTGCATACCTTCGTCCACATGCGCAACCGGGGCCTCCTATAATACGGCCACAGGCTCCACCAGAGGACTCAACATCCCGGGACCCTCTATGCCCAGGGAAGTGATCCCACCGCCCAGAAGCTCCACCTTCGGGGACACGGACAACTCTGAGGATTCAGAACCCCTGGAGGAAAGGGGAACTCCCTCCGGGGACAGAGCCCCACCGAACCATGAGACACTACTTCACCAAGGACGAGCTTCCAGACCTGGTCACACACAGCTTAAAAGAGCTTGCTATCCCGGGCACAAGTGCCTCAGGGGAACCTAAGACGAACCCACTACTAGAGGGACTCCGTCAGACCTCCCGCCATTTCCCACTATTACAAGCCGCCCAGCAACTAATTGACCTGGAATGGGATGCCCCAGAAACTACGTTCAAAGGGGGCCGGGCTCTGGCAGCCATGTACCCTCTGGACCCAGCCGCCAAAGATCTAGCATATCCGAAAGTGGATGCCATGGTCTGCGCTGTCTCGAAGTGCACTACTATCCCGGTGGAGGGAGGAGCAGCACTCAAGGATGCTCAAGACAGACACCTGGAATCTATCCTCAAATAGTCCTTTGACATCTCCACTGCACGCTTGGACGTTCACCAAGATCATAGTGGTGGTGGCGGCAGCAACACCCTTGACTAGACGATTGGCTGATTAGGGCGAAATCCCCAGAGGAAAGCCACCAGGCAACCAACAGAGTCAAAACTCTACTGGAGAGCCTGCTGTGCTGTGGTGACACGCGCCTGTTTAGCACAGACCAGGAACAACACTCCTGGGGAGGCCCAGGAACCAGCAGTATCATTCCTCGCGGACGCCGCTTCTGATCTGGTACACACCGCAGCTAGAGGAGTGTCATCCACTGTGGCAGCCAGAAGACAAATCTGGCTCCGAAACTGGTCGGCCGATGCATCCTCCAAAATGACACTCACAAGGATGCCTTTCAAGGGAACACTCCTGTTCGGAAGCGAACTAGGGAAACTAGCCAACAAATGGGTCGAGTCCCCACTGCCGCGGCTACCGGAGGACAGGAATAAGAGAAACCAGCGATCCTTCCCCCGAGCCTCCAGGGGCAGAGGATCACAGCGCTTCAACCCATATAGAAGCACATATCAAGCGGCCTGCCTTGCAAGCCGAAGCCGGTCCTTTCGGAACAAGCACAACAAAAGGGGAGCCAGCTCGGGCTCAGGCCCCAGCCGCATCCCACAATGAAAATCAGCCGACCCGTCCAAAGGAAGAAGCCATAGGGGGCAGACTTGCCCTATTCTACCAAAGATGGGCCGAGATAACTTCGGACAAGTGGGTCCTATCCATCATTCGAGAGGGATATTATCTGGATTTCCACCACTTCCCTCCGGACAAGTTTGTGGAATCTCCCTGCCACGATCCTTCCAAGAGCATGGCAGTGGAAGCTACACTGACCAGATTGCTAAATTTAGAGGCTATAACACTGGTGCCTCCACAACAAATAAATACTGGACATTATTCCATCTATTTTATCGTCCCCAAGAAAGAAGGAAAATTCAGAGACCCATCCTGGACCTCAAGGCGGTCAACAGTCACCTGAAGATTCCTCACTTCCGCATGGAAACCCTATGCTCGATAGTAAGGGCAATACAACCGGAAGAGTTCCTTACATCCCTGAATCTATCTGAAGTCTACCTACACATTCCAATCCATCAAGAGCATCAGCGTTTTCTACGCTTCTCGATCCTGGACCGTCACTACCAGTTCCGGGCTACCTTTCGGGTTAGCCACTGCACCCCGGACATTCACCAAGATCATAGTGTTGGTGGCAGCAACACTGAGGAAGGAAGGAATCCTTGTGCACCCTTATCTAGACGATTGGCTGATCAGGGCGACATCCCCAGAGGAAAGCCACCAGGCAACCAACAGAGTCAAAACTCTACTGGAGAGCCTCGGGTGGGTGGTCAACACAAACAAGAGCTGCCTGCAGCCTTCCTAATCTCTAGAATACTTGGGAGTCCGGTTCGACACCAGACAAAAAAGGTCATCCTGACACCAACAAGGAGATCAAAACTGATGACCCAGTTATGAAACCTGTTGAGCAAATTTTGCCCCACAGCATGGGATTACCTACAAGTCCTCGGCCTCATGGCATCCACACTGGAAGTAGTGCCATGGGCATGAGCTCACATGAGACTCCTACAATGCTCACTACTATCACGATGGAATCCACTGTCCCAGAACTATACCGTACGTCTTCAGGTCCTGGACAGAGTTCGGGCCCAACTATGATGGTGGCTACAAGAAGCCCATCTGAGCCAGGGAACGAGACTATCCTCACCAACCTGGATCCTACTTACCACGAATGCCAGCCTACGAGGATGGGGAGCCCACTGCCAGGAGCTAACCGCCCAAGGGCAATGGAACGAAGAAGAGTCGGGAGGGAACATCAATCGCTTAGAAGCCCGGGCAGTCACCTTAGCCTGCCTAAGGTTCAGTCACAGACTCCGAGATAAAACAGTCAGAGTAATGTCGGACAACGCCACAACAGTGGCCTACATCAACCGTCAGGGAGGAACCAGAATCCAACAGGTGTCTCTGGAATAGACCTCCTAATGTCATGGGCGGAAGTGAATCTTCAAAAGATCTCGGCCCTCAGCAGAGAAAATCTAGATCCAGGAGAATGGAGGCTGTCGACCACAGCATTCCAATTGATAGTAAACCATTGGGGAATACCAACCATGGACCTCCTGGCAAAACCGGTCCAATGCCCAAGTATCCAGTTTCTTCAGCCGCAGGCAGGAACCCCAGTCCCAGGGAATCGATACCCTGGTACAGACCTGGCCACAGGAGACTGTTCTACACCTTCCCGCCGTGGCCCCTATTGGGCGCAATCATCCACAAGATAGAACACCACAGGGGGTCCAGTACTTCTAGTGGCCCTGGACTGGCCAAGAAGTCCGTGGTACGCAGTCATGCGAAGACTGCTGACAGGGAGCCCCCTTCCGCTACCTCCACACAGAGACCTGCTCCAACAGGGACCGATCTTCCACGAGGATCCAGCTCGATTCTCTTACGGTCTGGCCATTGAGAGGACTCGCCTAAGGAAGAGCGGATATAATCGGGGGCAGTAATTAACACCCTACTCCGAGCACTCAAGTTCTCCACATCCCTAACATACATAAGGATTTGGAGAGTATTCGAAGCCTGGTGCGAGGACCGCGACATCATACCACGCTCAGTCAAAATTCCTGCAATTTTGGAATTCCTGCAGAATGGCCTACAGAAGGGATTGTCTCTTAACTCCATCAAGGTACAGGTGGCTGCATTGTCATGCTACGGAACCAAGAGCAAGAGTGGCAGCATAGCCTCTCACCCGGATGTCTCCCGCTTTCTGAAAGGAGTCAAGCAGATCCGACCACCTCTGAAGTGGCCGGTGCCTCTTTGGAACCTCAACCTGGTCCTAGATTTCCTAGCAGGAACCACCTTCAGACCTCTCCGCGGCCTGTCTCTCAGACTATTAACACTGAAGACAGCCTTCCAGCTGGCAGTCTGTTCGGCCTGTCGTATATCCGAGCTACAAGCACAGTCCTGCCGAGAGCCGTTCCTCAGACTCGCCCCGGGAACCATCCAGTTACACACAGTTCCGTCGTCCCTCCCCAAAGTGGTGTCTCACTTCCATCTCAACCAAACCATCTCGCTACCATCGCCAGATGAGCATAAGAATTCGGAAGAGGCTCGAAGTCTACGCCATCTCAGCGTCGGCAGGCTCCTAGTCCGATACCTGGAAAGGTCGGAATCCGTATGAAAGACGGACCATCTATTCGTCCTTCACAGCGGGAAGAAGCAAGGGGAAGCGGCCTCGTGAGCAACCATAGCCCGCTGGATTAAAGAAGTCATCAAGGCGGCCTATGTAGAAGCAGGCAAGCCACCGCCTTTACAAGTCAAGGCCCATTCTACTAGAGCCCAGGCAGTGTCCTGGGTAGAAACCAAGATGCTGTCACCTGCCGAGATCTGCAGGGCGGCGACATGATCCTTCATCCACACCTTCTCCAGGTTTTACCGCCTGGATGTTCAGGCTCGGGAGGACACAGCATTTGCAAGGGCAGTACTAAGTGGGTCACGGGCAGCCTCCCACCCGGTTCGGGAGTAGCTTTTATACATCCCATTGGTCCTGAGTCCATCTGCTACACGCTAGGAGATGGAGAAATTACTTACCTGATAATTTCGTTTTCCTTAGTGTAGACAGATGGACTGAGCATCCCACCCACGGCTGCCGTTATCATGGAATTCTCGGGGGTCATCCCCGGGAGTGAGTGATTCACGGGTAAGCCATGCTTTCCTTCGTCTAGGACACCCATCCTACCGGGTGTCGACGTTTCTCGGTTGAGGGCACTGGCGGTCTCCAGCTATAGCCAATTCAACCGGTTCAAATTAATTAAGTTAACCAAGCTATAAAGTTAATCAAGTTATTCAAATTATTCAGTCATGCATATATCCACAATGCTTTGAGGAGAATACTGAAGACCTGCACTTCCTGCAGGGGTATATGTACTAGGGCTGACGTCAGATTGAAATCTGATCAGTCTCCAGCTGCTATCAGGAGTACACTATACCCATTGGTCCCGAGTCCATCTGTCTACACTAAGGAAAACGAAATTATCAGGTAAGTAATTTCTCCATTAAGGTGGTCTTGGGGAAATCCGCTGCTTACACTAGGGATAAGCAGTATGGAATCTGTCAACCTTTTGGGATCCTGCCAGGTCTTATTTCCAACAGTGGCCTGGATTGGCCATTGTTGGAAATAAGATGCTGGACTTGATGGACCTTTATTCTAACCCAGTATGGCAAATCTTATGTTCTTAAGCTTTGGTAATGAAAAACCACTACACAGTGTTTGAATACATTTGATGTTCTCTTATGCAAGAAAGCTTTAAATGTTAATGTTTTCTAAGGAAGATATATATATATATATATATATATATCTACAGTGTGTTCAGAAAGTATTCAGACTTCACTTTTTCCATATTTTGTTATGTTACAGCTTTATTCTAAAATGGATAATATGCATTTTTCTCTTCTTAATCTACACACAAGACCCCTTAATGACAAAGTAAAATCAGGTTTGTAGAAATTTGTGCAGATTAAAATTAAACTGAAATATCATACTTACATAAGTGTTCGGGCCCTTTACTCAGTACTTTGTTGATGCACCTTTTGCAGCGATTATAGTCTTACAACGTCTTGGGTATGATGCTACAATTTTGCACACCTGGATTTGCGGATTTTCTCCATTCTTTTCTGCAGATTCTCTCAGGTTGGATGGGGAGCGTTGATGTACTGCTAGTTTCAGGTCTCTCCAGAGATGTTTAATTGGGTTCAAGTCTGGGCTTTGGCTGGGGCCACTCAAGGACAGTCAGACTTGTCTCAAAGCCACACCTGCATTGTCTTGGCTGTGTGCTTAGTGTCATTGTTCTGTTGGAATGTGAATTGTCACCCCAGTCTAAGGTCCAGAGTGACCTGGAGCAAGTTTTCATCAAGGATCTCTCTGTTCTTTTTTGTGTTCATCTTTCCCTTGATCCTGACTAGTCTTTCAGTTCCTACAGCTGAAAAACATCCCCACAGCATGATGCTGCCATCACCATGTTTCACCATAGGGATGATATTTGCGGTGCCTGGTTTCCTCCAGACTTGGCACTTGGCATTCAGGCCGAAGAATTCAATCTTGGCTTCATCAGACCAGAGAATCTTGTTTCTCATGCACTGAGAGTCCTTTAAGTGCCTTTTGGCAAACTCCATGCAGGCTGTCATGTGTCTTTTACTGAGGAGAGGTTTTGGTCTAGCCACTCTACCATAAAGGCCTGATTGCAAGACTAGGAAACTAGGCATCCGGATGGCAGATGAAATGTAATGTGGGCAAGTGCAAGGTGATGCATATAGAGAAAAATAATCCATGCTGTAATTACATGATGTTAGGTTCCATATTAGGAGCTACCACCCAGGAAAAAGATCTATTCATCATAGTGGATAATACATTGAAATCATCAGCTCAGTGTGCTGCAGCATTCAAAAAAGCAAAAAATGTTAGGAATTATTAGGAAGGAAATGGTGAATAAAATGGAAAATAACATCATGCCTCTGTATTGCTCCATGGTGAGACCGCACCTTGAGAACTATGTACAATTCTGGTCACCGCATCTCAAAAAAAGATATAGTTTTGATGGAGAAAGTACAGAGAAGAGCGAACAAAATGATAAAGGGGATGGGACAGCTCCCTATGAGGAAAGGCTAAAGAGGTTAGGGCTGTTCAGCTTGGAGAAGAGACGACTGAGGGAGGATAAGATAGAGGTATTTAAAATCATGAAAGGTCTAGAATGGATAAATGTGAATTGGTTATTTACTCTTTCGGATAACAGAAGGACTAGGGGGCATTCCATGAAGTTAGCAAGTAGCACATTTAAAACTAATCTGAGAGAATTCTTTTTCACTCAGCGCACAGTTAAGCTCTGGAATTTGTTGCCAGAGGTTGTGGTTAGTGTAGCTGGGTTCAAAAAAGGTTTGGATAAGTTCTTGGAGGAGAAGTCCATTAACTGCTGTTAATCAAGATGTCTTAATAGCCTCTGCTATTACTGGCATCAGTAGCATGGGATCTACTTAGTGTTTGGGTACTTGCCAGGTACTTGTAGCCTGGATTGGCCACTGTTGGAAACAGGATGCTGGGCTTGATGGACCCTTGGACTGACCTAGTATGTTAGTTTCTTCTGTTCTTATGATTGGTGGAGTGTTGCAGAGATGGTTGTCCTTTTGGAAAGTTCTCCCATCTCCACAGCAGTACACTGGCGCTGTGTCAGAGTGATCATCAGATTCTTGGTCACGTTCCTGTCGAAGGCCCTTCTCCCCCGCTTGCTTAGTTTGGGCTCATTCCTGGTATTTTCAAACTTCTTCCATTTATAAATAACGGAGACCACATTGCTGTTCATGACTTTCAATGCTGCAGCAGTTTTTTTTTGTACCCTTCCCCAGATCTGTGTCTCGACACAATCTTGTCCCGGAGGTCTACAGACAATTCCTTCGACGACTTGGCTTTGATTTTTCTCTGACATGTATGACTGTATGACTTTTCAAATCATGTCCAATCAATTGAATTTACCACAGGTGGACTCCAATCAAGTTAGAGAAACAACTCAAGGATGATCAGTGGAATCGGGATGCACCTGAGCTAAACTTTGAGTGTCATAGCAAAGGGTCTGAATATTTATGTAAGTGTGATATTTCAGGTTTTTTATTTTTAATTAATTTGCACACATTTCTACAAACCTGATTTAGCTTTCTCATATGGGGTATTTTATGTGGATTGAGGAGGGAAAAATGCATATTCGCTTTAGAATAAGGCTGTAAAGTAACAAAATGTGGAAAAAAGTGAAGGGGGTCTGAATATTTTCTGAATACACTGTATATATAGAAAAGATAAGAGAGATCTTTCTCCAAGTAGCAGTTTGTGACAATTACCACACTGTTCCATGCTCTTCCTCCTATCCATCGCTTTCTTTTATGCACTTTCTCTTTGATTGGCCTCGCTACCTCTGTCCTCGCCTCACAGTAAAGACATTCATTGCTAGTATCTTTGTTAGCATTTGGTGCTCCCTCCCAGTACCATGATTATTTGCTTTTGTGGCTAGGGCAGGGTTTCCCAAACCTGTTCTGGGGACACCACAGCCAGGTGGGGTTTCAGGATATTCACAATGAATATGCATGAGATAAATTTACTACTTATGGAGACTCAGAATATGCAGATTTGTATCATACATATTCATTGTGAATATCCTGAAAACCCAACTGGCTGTGGGGTCAGGACAGGTTTGAGTTTTATATGTCCACTGTGCTGGCGATTGAAAAATGTACCTGTTCAAGAGAGATACGAAATGAGTGCTGAAAAGCATTGCAAAACCTGTCATGCCTGACCACTAATTTTCTGCCACAGAGCCTACCTGATATATGTCCAGAGCACATACATGATCAGGGATGGATTAACTTTTGGGCTCTAGGGTAAGGATACTAGTGAGGAGAGTAACCCTGTATGTTCAGCAAGCCAGCAGTAACATCGCTTCTGGTGCAATGATGTAATTTTATGATGTGCCATAATGTAGTTTGTCCATCTCTATACTAAATTATACTTTTAAAAATTCTGCTTGTAGAAGGCACTGTAAGTATCCTTGTGGTTTCTGATTGATATTTTAGTTAGCAATAAAATTTTACAGTAACAATTTGTAAAGTTTTTATGTAATTCAATTTTGTTTTTATTAGAGAGCAAGCTAAAATTCCACAGGCTGAAGTTTATCAACTTTATTAGAAATTCTAGATTTAATTGTTAAGGTATCTGTACTTCGGATTTTGATTCTAGTCTGAATGTTGATTAAGAGGGAGAAATATGGTAAACTAAATGGCTTTCTTGTTGATTTTGGTGTATGAGTGTATCTACTAGATAAGGGAGCCCTGACCGACATGCCGCAAATGTGCAGTAGAGAGCAGCTCTACCGCGCATGTGCGGGCGAGCACGTCGGTCAGAGCGGAGCATGCCAAAAATGCCGCTGGGAGGGGCAATAGCAGCGGTGGCAAGGAGCAGCGGCGTGCGTGAGGGATGGACCCCCCCCCCCCGGAGATCTTCCGTCTGTGCCATCCGAGGGAAGGGGTTGTGGATGAGCTGAGAGGGGGGGAGTGACTGAGGGGAGAGAGGAGTGAGGGGAGAGTGAGGGTTGGGGGGAGGGGAGTGACTGAGGGGAGGGAGGAGTGAGGGGAGGGGGAAGGTGAAAGGGAGGGAGACTAGAGGAGGGAGGTGAGAGGGAGTAGGAGTGGGAGGGAGAATGAAGGGGAGGGAGTGGGAAGGAGAATGAGTGAGAAGGAAATGGACCAAAAAAAAATTTTAAATGTAGCCCGTTGTTACGGGCATAACAGCTAGTCTACTAGACAGGGGAGCCCTGACCGACATGCCGCAAATGCGCAGTAGAGCACGTCGGTCAGAGCGGAGCGTGCCTGAAAAAATGGCGCTGGGAGGAGCGGTAGCAGCGGCGAGGAGCAGTAGTGGAAGGTAGTAGTGGGAGGTGGAAGTGAGAATGAGGGGGAGGGAGTGGGAAGGAAATGGACCGAAATTTTTTTTTAAATGTAGCCCGTTGTTACGGGCTTAATGGCTAGTATTTTTATATTTAACCTTTTAAGTTTTATTTTTTTGCTTTGTTGTCTCAGTTAAGTGCATACATTCTTTTACTGCATATGTCTTCGGTAGACTGGTAACTTATTTGGTGTGTTTTTTTTTTTTTTTATTCCCAGAGAATTCATTTTCTAACTGATTCAGTTTGACCTCCTCCTGGCAGGCATATTTGAGAACTTTGTATACTGGTCAGGGCTTGGTCTGCCTGTACTGTCCTTTAAGTGTTGCATCCACAATGAATTTCTTCTGACAATGATTCCAGACTGTTGATCATAATCTGGTTCAGCTATAGGCGCATTGATCAGTGTCTTTCTGGTGAATAGCTAATGATCACTAATATTACTCTTGAGGCAATTCTGCGCAATGCTAAATTTGTACAGAATTTACTTGTCTGCATGCAGAATTCATGAAAAGCTGGTTCACAGTGCAGTGATGTAAGAATCTGGCTTTGCAAGCCAGCGAGAGGACGAGAAGCTTAGTGTAGCTCTGTCTACCCAAAGACTGACCACTGCAAACCCACAGGAATATGTCTGCACACCTTGGCTCAGAATGTGAACTGTATAGTGCCCAAACACCTGCACTGCTTTTGTGTGACGTTTAGAACAATGCAGGATTTCAGGCATCATGCAGCTCATAGTTTGAGAACTATGCTATACAGGAAGAAGACAGCTGTGCAAGATCGATCTCTACAGCATAGGTGGGGAGGGGAGATGAGTTTCGAGTGGATGAAGGTGGGAAGCCAGAGTGTTGGGAATAGGAAATGTGGGGGGAGCAAATTGAGTGGTGGGGAGACTGAGCTGGGGGAGTGGGGGAGCTTGAATGGTGGGGGGATGAGCTTGGGGAAAGGGGGAGAGAGTGTAAATAGGTGAAATAGGTGACAACAAAGGGTATTGATAAATAGAGTTCACTCTGAGAAGGAAACTACTAGTATGCTGCTGGGATTGGTCTTTGGACCGATTCTTTTCAACATTTTCCTGAGCAACAAATTATCGGGAAAGGTTTAGCTATTTACGGATGATATCAAAATTGCAGCAGGGTAGACAGCCATGAAAGTGTGGAAAACATGAAAAGAAATTTATTGAAGCTTGAATGGTCTAGAGTCTGGCAACTAATATTTAATGCCAAAAAATACTGAATTAAGGATTTAGGATGCAAAAACCCAAGGGCGAGATGCAGTATAGAGTGATGCACGAAAGAGCAGGATTTGGGAGTGATTATATCTGATGATCTTAAGGTGGCAAAACAGGTGACTAGTAAAAGCCGGAAAGATATTTGGGTGCGTAGAGAAGGGTATGAACGGTAGAAAACAGGTGTTATTGCCCCTGTATAAGTCCCTGGTGAGACCTCATTTTGAATACTGTAAAGGATATAAACTGATTGGAGTCTGTCCAGATGGTGGCTATTAAAATTATCAGTAGTCTTTGTTCTAAAGCATATTGGGACAAACTTAAAGATTGGAACATGTATGCCCTAGAAGAAAGGTGAAATAATGGAGAAGGACATTTAAATACCCCCAGAGGAAATGTTCCTCTTTCAATGGAAAGCATGCTCTACAACAAGGAGCCATGGGATGCTTTCAGCACTTGGTCTTTCCTATGGTCTCTATGTAGACATCATTCAATTCTATTTTCCATCTTCGCAGAATTGGCAATTCATATCTCAATTCATTTCTGTCTGTTTTATCCTCCATCCAGAAATGGTTGACCCACAATAAACTTTGCTTAAATCTCTCAAAAATCAAAATGATGATTCTTGGAAACCCCACATTCAATGACATTTCAAACAGTTTCCATTGATAATACTATTATTCGCATATCTCAACATGCCCAAAATCTTGTGTCATCTTTGAGACCAAGTTAGATATGAAAACTCATATTAAATCAGTCGTCAAATCTTCCTATTATAAATTGTCTCCTTAAGCATATTAAGCCTTTACTTTGAACCAAGTGATTTCAGAACTGTTCTCCAGTCACTAATACGGGGATCAACTGCTGTTGTTTCCCGCAATCTACAATCAGACCTCTCCAGTTAGTTAATAAACGAGCAGCTGCTTTTTGTACTAACTTAAAATTACATGAACACATCACCCCGATTTTATTCTTCTTACGCTAATTACCTTTACAGTGGAGAATACAATACATAGTCACATATATAATATTGAAAGCCCATGGCTACTTGCCATCCTACACTTCTGTGTACCTTCACGTAACCTTAAATCTAAAAATCAATTTCTTCTCTAAGTACCTTTTCCCAGAACCACCAGACTCGCAGTCACCCGTGAACAGGCTTTTTTCTTTTGCAGATTCAATAATATGGAACTCCATTCCATCTACCCTGAGATCCTTATCAAATACTAAGGATTTCAGGAAAGTATTGAAGCATTACTTATATAATCTAGCATTCAAAGATCTATGAGAATCTTAAATGATTTCGCTATTTATTTCTTCCTCCCACTATATATTTTCCCTAATTTGATTTCTTATTCAGGCTTCAATATCCAGGCTTTGAGTGATTATAAATGTGTTTATATGTGTTTGTTTTCTGTTTTATTATGACTGTACCATTTGTAACCCGCCCCAAAGTTTGGATGGCACATGCAATAAGCCCTTTTTAAATAAAATAAAAAAATGAGGTTGAAAGTGGGTAGTCTCAGGACTAATTTTAGGAAATATTTTGTTGTAGAGAGGATGGTGGATGCATGGAAGTAGTAGGATCGAGAACAATATATGAATTCAAGAAAGAATGGAATAAACACAGGGAGCGATAAGAGATTGTAAAGCTGAATAGTGTGTGTGTGGTAGGGCAGACTAGATAAGCTGTAATGGTCTTTTTCTGCCGTCATGTTTCTAATATTCTGTGTGTAGGTCAAGACTACTTCCCCATCAAACAAGCGAATGTTAGCCATTGTTCATGGGGTTATGTCATCTGACAGCATTGTTGCGGACCTATCTGTCTGAGCACAGTAACATTTCAGTAAGCATACATTAACTCATGAGTCCCTTACTTTCTTCATCTGAGCTACTGCATGGATATGTCCCAATATCTTTTTTTTTTTTTTTTTGGGACCTAGTGATCCTAAGTGACTTGTTGCTTTAAAAAGTTTCTGCCACTGCAGCCCTTTAAACAGAACTTTTAATTTCAATAGAAGATTGTTAATTTAATAAGTAAGATATTGAAGAACATGGAGAAGCTCAAGGCCAAGAAGCTTGCTGTAAGCAGTTTTGAGGCCTACATCTGTGGGCTATGGTATCCATCATGGATATGCATGCAGTTTGCTGTTGCTGTTTAGACCTGGACCATGACTCCAGCAACAACTACAGCTGTGGTCGGATGGCCCCTTGAACACAGCAGAATTGCGCCTGGAAGATGGAGATGCTAAGGAAGGCACCAGTAGGTAAGAGCTCTATGCCTTGGTATGAGGACAATCAGTGAAACACTCCTCAATGAGGAAGGAGCAAAGCATCATCAGATGCTCAACGCAATAAATCGAGTGGGAATTTTATCCCTCTCTATCCCTCAAGCATGGGAAGGCTTCCCCTCTTGTGGCACTGAAGGAGGCATCAATAAGAGTGCATAAGTGTCCCAGGGGACCACCTTCGGGGCTATTTGCCAACAGGCCGTAGGTGCCATCTTCATTCATGGCACGGAGGAGTCTCATGATGAAGCCATTTAGTTGTTTTTTTTCCCATATCTTGGCCTGACCAGGTCGCAGTCTGTATCCTTGCTGGTGAGCTCACATTCTGAGGTTAAATCAGCACATTCTTGTGGCAGATCACAGCGTCATCTGTGGTGTTGGACAGAGCGCTTCGCTTTGGTGCATACATCCATGAGTTTTGCGATGACGCATGGCAGGAACTACCAGTGCCATCTACAGTGCAGAGTGCTAGTTAACGGGAATTGTCCATGCATCCAGTGCAGGACACCTGGGTGTTGGCTGCCTCTTTGGCAGTGGTTGCTGTTGTACTGCTGGGTTCCTCTTCAGCTTTACCAGCAGCCCTAAGCGAGGGTGAGCTGCTTCGAGTTTCTGAAGAGGATGGTTCTCCTCCATCTCTGACTCAGAGGATCCCTCAACCAGTGGGAGACCAGTTTGTATATTAATTGTGCCTTTTCATTGTTAACTCAGAGGTAATAAATAATTTATTTGCTTCCTTAATCCCTGTGGACTGAAGAGGGAGATTAGAACCTCTCCTTCCAAGATGGAGGAAATTTTCCCACATAGTGGGACTACTCCTAGTCCCACACCGATATGGACCTCACCACAAGAGCTTCCAGTGCCGATGATAAGCTTTCATCATAAGTGATGAAGTCTCCAGGGGAGTTCCTTCACAAATCAGAAGCCTAAGGATCGGGTTCTCTCTACTCTTTCTTTTCAGACCTTTCCCCTCCAGACCAACAGAAATCTCCATCTTGGATGCTGCCTTCATCATTGGGGTCATGACTTAGTATTCCCCTGTGGTCAGGCAATTGAATGGATTCCCCAGGGATTTCATTGATCCCCCTTCTGGACTTTCCACAGCATGCCTTCTCTCTGGAGGATCTCTTCTACTCTAGGCTCTTGGATAAGCTGGTGTGTTAGGAAAGAAAAGAACCTGAACACAGAAATCTTCAGGCTCCTTCAGTTCTTTCAACTCCCAGTGGATTTGGTGGTTTTCCCAGTTCACAAACTTCTCCAGGATCTGCATATGAGGATGCACATGAGGATGTGGCAAAAGCCTTCTTTGTGACTTCCAGTAGCTTGGAAACTGGACTTGAAATATAGAGTGCAGGCCACCCCAAGTTTTGGGGTGGTCCAATTGCCCATTACTCCTTGGTTGAGAATTGGTGTTCATGTGTTAAGCACACTTATTATCATTACAACATACCCCACCACCCCCTCTAGTGAAAGGACCTGAAGGCATTTGATATATTTGGGAAGGAAGTTTTCCAGGGCTCCATGCTGAGTGCATGGATTACTACTCAGCTGCTGTACATGGTGTAGGATTTGCATGGAAATGTCTAGAAGCTAAATTCCTTGGTAGAATCATCAGACTTTGATCAGGAAGACTTACGTCAAGCAGTGGAAGATATGGAAGAATGTGAGAAGCACCCTTTCTATTCTGTATTTGAAGACGCATATGATTGCGGGCAAGTGGCCTCTAAGGGGATGTGCATGATTATCTTGCTGATCTGCTTTGTATTGGGGACAACCTGTTTGACAACAGAGTTTGAGACAGTGGCTCTGATTAAGGAGCACTAATCAACTTTTTGATCAATATTTGGGGAACTAAGCAGCCCCTGCCCGATGCCAGTACTTCTCTTATAAATGTCCATTCTTTCAAAGATTTCCCTTCCACTCTTCATTATTATCAAACTCCTTCTACTCAGCAGCAACAACTGTATGCTCAAGGTTGGCAGAAGGAAGAGCCTCAAAGTAGGGCTCAACAGCATATCTAGCCTAAACTGGGTTCCAGGTTTTGCTTCCCCACCACCTCTTAGGAGGAAGGGTCAGCTCAGTTTCACCAAGGACCGGTGGGTCCTATGAATTGTGGAATTATGGCTACCACTTACTCTTCTCTCACCCTACTCTGACCAAATAGGTTGGAGTTGAAGACTGAAATCTTTCTTAGTCAGCTCAACTGCAGCTGGAGGTGGAGTCTCTTCTACAGCAGAGGATGTTCAAGCTTATTCCTTCCCAGGTGTGTTGCCAGGGATTCTGTTTCTTATATTTCCTAATCCCCAACAAGTCAGAGAGATTGAGGTCCATTCTAGCCTTCGAAGACGGAACAAATTGTTGGTTCAGGAGAGGTTCAAGATGAACTCCTTCCAGGTAATCCTTCCTTTTGCTTTTCTGAAGGGTTGGATGTGTGCTCTAGACCTGAAAGATGCACATTCCTATTTGTCCTGCCCATTGGAAGTTATGTAGGTTCATGGTGAAGGATGTGCATTACCAATATAAGGTGACCCCCTTTGGCTTCTCAGCAGCCTCGAGGGGTGTTTATTAAATGCCTTGCAGTATTGACTGCACAACTTCGCCAGTAGGGAGTCTGCATATTACTTGGACAGTTGGTTGGTGACAGATCCATCTCTATCCTGAGTTCTGGAGTCTCTAGAAATCTTTTGGTTTCTACATCCTTGGGCTTCCTAATCAGCTTTCCAAGTTAAATCTGGTTCTGGCTTATAGGGATCTGGATAGATTCACTTCTGAAAAAGACATTCCTCCTTGTCTAAAAGGCTGCATTGCTGATGGGCTTAGGAAGGGACAGTCTTCACCAAGGCCGAACTTGTCAAGGTTGTTCCTGGTCCTCTGTGGTTACATGGCGGCTGCTGTGCATAATATTACCTCTAACGAATCTGCAGATACAGGTCTTCATTGGGGGCTCTGAAGCCAATGGGATCAGCTCTTTCAACCTTTATTCTACCAGATCTCTATGACCTCTGGGATGAGAGCATACCTTCAATGGTGGATAAATCCAGAAGTTCTATAAATGCGTCTCTTGCTACCACATCAAGTTATTTGTACATGTTCTTGAGCATTGTGGTGTATTGCCAGCAGATGGAAAGTGTTCCAATCTTTCACCATCTTTTATATTCAAGTTCATGAAAGGACTGTGGCATTTCAGACTTCTGGTCAGTAAACCTTCAGTGCTTTGAGATCAGCTCATGATGCTTTCTTTCAGACCTCTTGAATCGGTGGACTTGAAGTTTCTCACTTGGAAAGTGTTTTCTCATAGACATCACTTCAGTATGAAGAGTAAATGCATTATAGGCCCTGGTTTTATATTCCATATCTGCAATTTTTTCACAAGGTGGTTTTATGGACCCACCCCAAATTCTTTCCAAAAGTGGTGCAGCTTTTCATACTAATCAATTTTTTGTACTTATTTTTTCTAAGATCTCATGCACAAAGGTGAACAGCTCTTCATTCCTTGGGCTGTAAAAGAGCCATAGGGATAGATTTTCAAAAAGCGCGATTTGGCATACTTTTGTTGGCGCATCAGGCGCTGGATTTTAGTAGATACGCGCGTATCCGCTAAAATCCTGGATCGGCGCGCGCAAGGCTACCGATTCCATATAGCTGGCGCGCGCCGAGCCGCGCAGCCTACCTCCATTCCCTCCGAGGCCGCTCCGAAATCGGAGCAGCCTCGGAGGGAACTTTCTTTTGCCCTCCCCTCACCTTCCCCTCCCTTCCCCTACCTAACCCCCCCCCCCCCCCCGGCCCTGTCTAACCCCCCCCTTACCTTTGTCGGGGGATTTACGCCTCCCGGAGGGAGATGTAAATCCCCGCGGGCCGCTAGCGTGCCGGGACGCGACCTGGGGGCGGGTCCGGAGGGCGCGGCCACGCCCCCGGACTGCCCTGGGCCGTAACCACGCCCCCGGACCCGCCCCCGAAAGGGTACGTCCCGCCCCGAAAACGCTGCGCGGATCGGGCCTGCCCCCGACACGCCCCCCTCGGAAAACCCCGGGACTTACGCGAGTCCCGGGGCTCTGCGCGCGCCAGTAGGCCTATGTAAAATGGGCGGATTTACGCGAGCAGGGCTCTTAAAATCCGCCCCATAGTGTATTACTAAGAGAACTCTGTGCCGCTTATTAGCTAAAGAGGTAGGCTCAGTGTGGCTTATTAGATTGGCCCCAGAGTGGGGTTTGAAAAGGATTGGACAAGTTCCCGAAGGAAAAGTCCAGAAGCAGTTATTACCCAGGTGGATTTGCTTATCCCTTGGAGTGAGATACAAGAAATTGTCAGGTATTTGTGACCCAGACTGGCCACTATCTGAGACAGAATGCTGGGCTTCATGGACCTTGGTCTGAGCCAGCATGGCACTTATGTTTTTAAACAAGCTATAGATGATACCTTTTTATTGGACTATTTTAATACATCTAACAACTTTTGGGAGCATCCTCTCTTCATCAGGTCAGTGAACAAACAGTGCAGTTACACTGGCTTTAAATAGTACAGAATCAACTAGGTCGTGGGCTTTCTGCATATATCATGGTAATTCAGTGAAGGGAAGGAAAGGGTGGAGGGGAGAATGCCAGATGAGACAGTAAAACTTTGCAATTGAAAGGGCATATCTATATCTTGAAGATCATTTCTCCAAGGACAAGCAGGGTGACAGTCTTCACACATGGGTGGCATCATTTGATGGAGCCTGGCACGAAAAACTTAAGTCAGAGTTTCTAGAACTTTGACTGTGCCTCACTGAGATGCCTGCACATGCCATTTGTACTACGTATCCACAAGGGGTTCTTTAAGTCTCTTTCTTTTTCTGTAGAACCCATCAGTAGTGGTTTGGTGCCTCATTCTCCAGTTCTGGACTTTTTTTTTCCAGTTCATGGAATCATTCATGACAGAGTTCCATGGTCATCTTCCTTATAGTTTCCCTAAGTAAGATTTCTCTTTCATTTTTAGTTTTCCTCTGCAACAGGTGTGCCGTTGGTGCCTACCGACCATATTCTCACTGCTGCCATTGATTTTGATTTAGCGTTTTTTTTTTATTTTGGCTGAACATGTCTAGGACCATGTCTCTCTCATGGATCCCCATGATAGATGTGCCCTTTTCCTGGGGGCATCTTATATAATGCCCATGAGTGTTGCAAATGAGTGATTATGATCCCAAAAGGACTCTGATAACACCTGGAAATTATAGACACACATTTTTGGCACCGGAAGACTGATCAATTGGCATTGGCAAGATCGAAAGATCTTGGAGCTGCACTGATGGAAGAAGGGCCATTGGCATCAGAGGGGACCATTGGTTCCCTTGATGCCATTAGGTGATAGGGAACCCGGAAACGGGTCTCTGTCTGCATCCTTCTGATCGAAGAAGGTGTCAGGTTCCAACTCTTTATTTTTGGCATTGAGGAGATTTCATGCCAAGCATCGAGGGAAGCTGATCCCTTGATAGGTTCTGACATTCCTCTCTAAAATAGGCTCTATCTCTTAAAGATAAGGTTTTATTTAAAAATTAAAAGTACATTTTGATATAAAATGCATTATGAAATGAAAAATGTTTTTTAAAGGGGGTTTTCTGTACTGGTGATTGAATAAGTGTATGCTATGGTTTTGTACCAGTAATTGCATACTGACATTTCTGAAGTCTTTTCCCCTTTTTGCATTAAGATTCATCATTACTTGCCCTTTTTATTAACATTGAATGTATTGGTGAGCATTTGTTTCTTTGCCTTTTGTAAGGTTGCCAACTTATGGTATGAATTTGATGCTTCATAAGTTGACTAGACATATTTTGCCTTCTGTGTCATGTTGTATTTTAGACAAATTTGTGACACTCTTGATTCTTAAAGCTTTATTTTACAGCAGACTCTGGGCCCGGACTCTGAACCTCCTAGCCTTACTTTATTGAAAACACATTTACACACAGGCTACAATCATAGAATTTTTTCTGCCCAAATTTATGAAGTTTCTGCTCCTCTTTAAAATATAACAAACAATACAAAACCCACAAATATTTAATTTTCTTCTTTTTTTAAAATTTTATGATGTGAAATATAATCACTTTTTTTTTGCCAGATTTCTGAAAATTCAGCACAAGAAAACATTTTTTTTAAGATGTGCGGTGGTCGTTTCATAAATGAGCACAGGTCCCATCCAGGTTAACCGGACTCTTGTTTTTAATCATGAACGCACACCCCCCCCCACACCCCCCCCCCGTCCATCCATGTTTTTAATATCTCTTTAATCAAAAATGTTCAAAAAATTCTAAAAAAAAACCCCTTCAAAGCATCATTCTTGAAAAATATTTAAACAGGATAGCTCGCCGCCACTCAACTTCAAACACACAGTTCTGTGACCAGTGGCAAAAAATTATTTTTCAATTTTGAACACGACTTAAAAGAAAACACTTAATAGTATAAGCTATAGAAAAATGACGACGTGAAAGAGCACTTAGCTTAGGTAGACAGGAACGCTTATACCCAAATGACGACATGAAAGAGCACTTAGTTTTGGTAGACAAGAGCGTTTGAACCCGACATGGCCAAGTTTCGAAAATTCTTTCTTCCTCGGGGGTCTCCGCTCACCCACATGCCGTCTTCATTAAACTAGATCTTTATAGTCTAATTGCAAATATCAATCCATAAACGTTTCTGGCTCACTCGAAAAGTGCTGCCCCAAAAGCTTAAATCCAAAATGGCGAACCTGAGCTTCCACTCTCGGCGGCGTCTTTTTAAAGGGATCAGATCATGTGATACTAAATGGTCGTTCATGATTAAAAACAAGAGTCAGGTTAACCTGGATGGGACCTGTACTTATTTATGAAACGACCACCGCACATCTTAAAAAAATGTGTTCTTGTGTTGAATTTTCAGAAATCTGGCAAAAAAAGGTGATTATATTTCACATCATAAAAATTTAAAAAAAAAAAAAAAAAAAGAAAATTAAATATTTGTGGGTTTTGTGTTTAATTTAGCTTTTACCTGCACTGGTGTGTTAGTGTTTGGGCCTCTTTAAAATTTGGTAACCTTACTTTCCAGCAAATATGGGATTAAAATTTCTTATGGATGCATATAATTAGTAATGTCACAGGTTCTTGTGCTTCTTTTATAAAATGTTTACAAGGGGCATACAACTTCTTTTTTTTTATTTCAACTATTATGTTTGTTTTTTTCCTTTGGTAAAGCTGATAGATGGGAGTGGATGTTGAAGATAGAATTATTAAATATTTGCTTTTTATCCTATGGAGTTTGTATTTGAAAGATTTCATACATTTCTTATGTTCTTTTTTTTTTTTCCTGTAGCTTATTTGTAGTTTACCAAAATTGACAATAAAAAACTTAACATAAAAAAATAAAAAGATTGTCACTTTGAAATGAGAGGAACTTATTATCCAAGAACATGCAAATACAATTAGTTCTAAAAATATATTTAGTAAATATATTTGTTATAAAAACTAATACCCTAGGTGATTATTTTGTAGTGTACTGTATTTTTATTCCTGTTATCTTCACTTTGGCTACTATATCTATCTGCTAGTTTTAAAGCAGTGCTAAAACTGTCATTTTTTTGTTTCATATTTATAAAACGATTTACATTTCTTCTTCAGTTTTTTGTGCAGTTTCATGTGCTGATTTACAGTGGACCCATATCTGCAAGGTTCGTTGTGCTAAATTAACCACAGAGTTATTGGGGTGTCCTACACTATTCACTTGCACTTTAAATCTGTAATAGCTGTGTTTCAAAAGAACTTTGCCTCTAGCAACAGATTGAGCCATTTTCAGTTTGGCACTGAAGTCTTTTTATGTTATTGTGACTAAGATTCTGTAAACCAAAGCATACATTTTGATCAGTTGGAAACTGATTAACATGTCTTTCAAAGACCAAAAATATTTGAATTATACCAGAGGAGTGCAACTTTGGTCCTTGAGGGTCATAAACCAGATTTTCAAGGTAACCATGCTGTACAATTTTTTGTCTTAGTCCAAAAGAACAGATTTTTTATTTATTTTATTAAAATTTATCAATCACTTACACCTCAGCCCTGAGCATACATAATGAAGTACAATATCACATCACAAAAGACAAAAAACTGGATGCTTGCAGCCTGTAAATTATATTGCTAGGATCTTTTATCAGACACTTGAACAAAAGAAATCATGCCATTAGGTATATACCTGCTTAAATAAAATATGTCAGCATCAATTTAAAAGTTGTCACACATTCTATTTGATGCAACAGGAAAGGATTTCAATTAAATTGAGACTGCAACTGAGAAAGCATGCTCTCTGGTTTCAGCCAGTCTAGCCTGCTTTGCAGAAGGTATATCCAAAAGTCCCCTTTAGGCAAATCTCAAGGAACATGTGGGTTGATATGGTAGAAATAAGGTATTTGCCCATGTACAGAATCCAGGCCAGAAGTATGTGTCTCCTTCAAGGATCAGAGTTGCATGCCACTGGCATTTACTGTTAATTTCTATTCAGTTTAATGACAGGGTCTTTTTTTTTTTTTAAACAAGAAAAAAATTTCTATAGAAGTTCATTTCCATTTCGTCCAGCTACGCCAGTCCAGGCCTTAACAAGTGGGTTGTTTCCCCTTACCAGCAGATGGAAACACACTATACTGTTTTCTCACTGTGACATCACAGCTATTACTTAGGGATGGTGACAAGCAGCAGGAATCCAGTATTTTCTGCCTTTAACAGATGGTAGGACAGGGTGTATGCTGCTCACCAATGGATTTATTTATTTTTTGTTTTTTATATACCGATCTTCTTGCATTGGATGCAAATCAAACCGGTTTACAGTAAAACAACTTGCCAAGTAGCATTACATGGAAACAAAGAACATGGAACATGGATTTGAGATCAGATCCCAGGCCAGAGGATATCTAATTGAGCTTTTTGGTTTTTTTTTTGGGGGGGGGAATAGCCAAATGAGAGAAAAAAAATTCTTACTGAGAGGAAGTTGCTATTTGGCTCTCGCCATCTCCCCCCCCCCCCCCCCATTTCTGTCTGTTCCTGCTCCTGTACTGTCCTTTGCTTTGTTATAGCTTATCTAAAAAAAAAAAAAAATACAAGGGAAGATACAGTACTAAAAGGAACAGAAGTAACTGTTCCGGAGGATCATGACAGAGCTTGATGGGATAGCCCGTTTTTGGGTGTGGTGAGTCGGGGGGAGAGATTCGCATGGGATGCTTGTTGCTGCGGCTGTGCAGAGAGCCAGATTCGTGCTGGGCTGAAGTTTGCTGCAACAGTAGAGCTGTGAGAGCACGCGATGTGCAAGCTCTATGAGTGCTTTGGGCCACAGCACAGACTGGACCCCAGTGCTTGGCATATGCATTAAGGATGCGAAGTACGAGGATAGTTTGGGGGCCAGTTTCTTCTTCTTTCGCTCCTCCGCACGTCACATTATTAGTGCTGCAAGGTTTAAGGGCACAGCCACGTAATCAGCTGTGGGTGCCTCAGAACCGGTGGCTATTTTGAGTGACTGTCTCCGCACAGGTAGACCTTGGAGATATGGAGAAGTCTGGGATTTGTGGGATGTCTAATGCACCTCCTACCCTGGTGTCTGTGCTTTTGTCATCTGGAGCTTCAATGGCGAGGGTCCTGTGTGCCTTTGGGGATTTCTTCCAAGTTTTCTTCAGATTTTTGCGCAGAGTTTTTGGGCCCTTTTTCAGCCTGGGGAGACCTCACATGGACAAGGTCTTGCCACCTATCTTGATCCTCAGGTACTGCCTAGAAGAGCGCAAGGGGCCATTGTGGTTCCGGGTCCTTCCTGGGAGGTCCCTGGAAATGCAGAGGACATGGGAGATGCTGATCGGCATTTCTGGAGGGAGAGGCCGCCAAGTCCAGAAGAGGACTCTGTGATTCAGTTGCTTCATAGAGAGGTGATAGGATTTAAGTTTTTTATTTATTTAAAGCTTTTTATATACCGGCATTCGTAGGACACATCATGTCTGTTTACAGGTAACTGTGAAAGGAAATTACAATGAACGATGATAAAAGGTTAGCTAGATAACACACAAAAGTACATTTTTATATAAGGTCAACGAGCATAACAAAACTTGGTTGAACTATTTGGATTTTTAGACAGTCAAAATTAAATAAACATATGAACTTATGTACAGTTAAAGGCAAAGGCAAATGGGGGCTGAGAGGGAGGGGGCAGGGGAGGGAACTAGAGCGGAGGTGGGGCGGGGAGAGCTAGAGTGATTCAGAGGAAATCATTGACTGGAAGGGAAGGGGCAGGGGAGGGGGTGGTGGAAGTGGGGTGCTGGAAGTGGGGCAGGGAGGGAACTAGTGTGGTTCGGAGGAAATCATTGACTAGGATTGAGAGCAGGTTATGAGCAGGTGCTCTTTTGCCTCCGCTTGGATGTGCCGAAGGCCCAAGAGACCCCAGAATGGGTCTTGTCATTAGAGAACAACGTAAATCTACTACCACCTTTCCCCTCCACCCGGAGGTGGAAAAGATGATGTGGGCATTGTGGGAGTTCCCTGAGTCAGCACTGCGGTGGGCAGCTCCTGCAGAGACTGTATCCTCTCCTTATGGATATGCTACAGACGTTTCTTCAGATTCTGACTGTGGTTGCACCCATCATGGCTGTAACATGGTGTACCTCTATTCCTGTAGAAGGGGGTGCGTCTCTGAATGATTCTCAGGATAGTAAGATGGAGCTGCCTTTGACTCTATTTGCCTTCGGCGATGGCTGTCTAGCTTCCTTTTGCTCTGCACTGGGGATGCGTGTACTCCTTCGGATCCAGCAGCTACTGGAGAGTAACTGGAGTGAGGACATAGCTATAATGAAATCTGCCATTGCCTTGTAGCAGATGATCTTTGTGATTTGCTGCAGCAGTCTGTTCGGTTGGTGACCCTTTTTGGTCGCAGTTTGGCAGCCCTTGTGGCTGTGTAACTGAGCGGTGGACTCTTAGTCCAACCCACTTGGGCAAGCTGTCCATTCAGGATATCTCCTTGTTTGGTTCCAGTCAAGCAATAAGCGGACAGGGGAACTTTACTCGAGGTAGTTTCTCCAGGCAGTGATACGGATATCTCCACTGAAGTGTGGATTTAGCCACTACAATTTTTTTTGTGGAGTGCCCAAGAAGGATGGTGCGTTTCGGATCTCAAAGGGGTGAACCATTGTTCGTGCATCGCTCATTTTTGTATGGAAACTCTGCATTAGGTTCTGGTGCCGTCCAGCAGGGGGAATTTCTGTGCTCCCTTGATCTGTTAGAGGCCTATTTACACATTCCCATTTGGGAACAGAATCAGAAATATCTGCCGTTCTGTGTGCTGCAAGAATATTTTCAATTCCAGGCACTTCCATTCAGCCTGCCGATGGCGCTAAGAGTGTTCATCAGGGTAATGGTCATGGTGACTGCGGCACTCAAGCAAGCTTCAGCCTACCCAGTCCTTGGAGTACTTGGGAGTGTACTTTGACACTCGAAGCAAGCATGCATTCCTTACGGACGAAAGGGTGACCAAGATAGTTCAGCAAATTCACAAGCTGCTGGATCCTCAGAGCCCTTCGGCTTGGGATTATCTGTAGCTGTTGGGGCTCAGGGCGACAACTCTGGTTTCGGTGCCATGGATTACAGCTCGCATGAACCCACTTCAGGCGTTCCTTCTGTCCCGGTGATCGAGTCTCAAGACTATATAGTGCAGCTTCCTCTTGTCTCTGTTGGAGTTGCAAGTTGCTCCAATAGTGGACACAATCCACATAACTTGTGAAAGGGGTCAGTCTAGTTGCCCCATCCTAGGAGTTGGTAATAATGGGAACCTCTTGCGTTGGGAACTCATTGCCAGTCTCAGGTGGCGCAAGGTCACAGGAGTCAGGAGGAAGCTTTGTGGTCCATCATCCAACTGGAGACAAAGGTAATTCATTTGGCTGTGTTGCTTTTCCTCCCGGTGGGCAAGGGTGAGTAGTTTGTCCTCTCTGACAATGCGACTGCAGTGGTGTATATGAATCATCAGGGAGGAACCAGAAGCTGGGGGGTCTCAGCAGAGATGTCTCTCTTATTTTTCCTTTGGGCAGGGAAGACTCTACAAATATTATCGGTGGCACATATTGCCAGACTGGAAAAAGTGCAGGCAGACTTTCTCAGTCGCATGTAGTTGGATCCCGGGGAATGAGAGCTGAGCCCAAAGGCATTTAACCTCATTTGTTGGCAGTGGGATCGCCCACACTTGGACTTGATGACGACCCAATGGAATGTGAAGTAAAGTTGTTTCTTCAGTTAGCAGCAAGAACAAGGGTTGATGGGAATTAGACACCCTGGTGCACCCTGGCTGTCAGGGGCATTCTCCTAGGATAAGCCGGATGGTAGTCCTCATACGCAGGTGACATCTGATGGAGCCGGCACGGAAAACTTTTGGCAAAGTTTCTAGAAGCATTGACCAGAACAGTGTGCATGCCCAGCATGCCGCTATCCATGCTTCCATGCGAGGTCCCCCTTCAGTCTCTTCCGCGGTGCAGTTGCCTCGCAGTTCATGGAGCTCCTTTATTCTTTC
Organism: Rhinatrema bivittatum; assembly: GCF_901001135.1. Taxonomy (NCBI): domain Eukaryota; kingdom Metazoa; phylum Chordata; class Amphibia; order Gymnophiona; family Rhinatrematidae; genus Rhinatrema; species Rhinatrema bivittatum. The sequence continues at coordinate 405,081,596 of NC_042617.1, read as the reverse complement.
ACTTTTCTTGACAAAGTTGGGGTTTTCTTTACCTCTTTGTCTGGTCCCCCTATGCGGTTGGTGCCTCCTGGTTGGTAGGTTTTTTCTTACCTTTTTCCTATAACTTGCGGTCTATCCCTGACACCTCGCCACACAGTGTCCAGTCATCGACCGCATGCTGGGTGTGTTCTTTGAGGCGTTGACCGGTTTTCGTCTGTGCCCCAGTGCCTGTGGACCATGTCTTATCACGGATCTGCATGAGGTTTGCATCTTCTGCCTGGGGGCCTCACACAATGTCCGTATGTGTCTGTGTGACTGGATGACCCTCAAAGGCCATCGGGTGCGCCTCGACAAGACGAAAAACTTTTCGGGGCATCTCCTCCATCTACTCCTGCTTTGGATCCCTCGACTCCGAGAGGTCCCAGGGAGCCTTTCGACACGCTTCCTCTTGTCATTTCTCTCGCCGGTCCTTCTAAGGACGGCGAGAGACCCTTAATGATTCCACCACTCCACCGGATATTGGAATCCTCTTCCTTGGCACCGGGGAAAGACTGTGCCAAGCACCAGGGGAGATCATGCAAGCATCTTCACCAGTCGCCGTCAGCGCGTGGCACCAGTGGATGCTGGGCCGCCATCGAAGAGACACAGGCCATCGGAGGCCCCATCCTCTAATTCCTCCGGTAGTCCTAGGTGTTTCCCACCAGTATTAGTGCTGGGTACCATGCCACCTTGGGGACCTGAGGAAGAGCTGGTGACGCCTGACAATACAGGTGCTACAGACTTTGGGGTTCATTATCAGCTACCAAAAGTCTCATCTCTGCCCGTCTCCTTAGCTGGACACGACACAGGAGAGAGAGTTTCTTCCCAGGGATCAGGCTCTTGCCCTCGCCTTGCTGGCCAACTCTATCCGCAGCAGCGGCAGGTGTCCGCCCACCGCCTGCTAGGTAACATGGCGACTTCTGTATGTTACCCCACTCGCTTGCCTGTGCATGCGGAGGGCTCAATGGACCTTATGGTTGCAATGGCGACAGGCCTTCCAGGACCTCTAGACTCCTATTGCAGTCATGGATCCTCTGCGAATGTCTGTGTCCTGGTGGGAAGACCTCTCCAACTTGGAGAGGGAACTCCCCTTCCAGACTGTTCCATCTCAGGTGATCCTCATCAACGATGCCTCTCCTCAGGGCTGGGGAGCCCATGTGGATGGTTTTCATACGCAGGGACTCTGGACCGTCTGCGAAGCCCGCAGGTATTGCTGGCATGCCCGTTTCGGTGCAGCCTTTAGTAGGCCACTTCATGCAGGGCCTCCTCCAGTTGAAGCCTCCTCTTCAGCCTCCGGTTGCATCCTGGGACCTCAGCGTTTTCTTGGCAAGACTCAAGTTTCCTCCTTTTGAACCACTACAGTCCTGCGACCTGAAGTTCCTCACCTGGAAATTCATTCCTGGTGGCGATGACTTCGGCTTGTAGGGTCAGTGAGCTTCAAACCCACCATACATGAGGTTCTTCTATGATTATGTGATTTTTACATACGCACCCTAAATTTCTGCCTAAGGTTGTAACTGATTTCCACCTTAATCAGTCCATCGTTTTGCCCATTTTTTCTCTGGCTCTTCATACCTTGGACTGTAAGAGGGCCATGGCTTTCTATCTAGATCGCACTGCCAACCATAGGCAGTCCATCCAGCTCTTTGTGACCTTTGATTCCAATAGGCTTGGAGAGGCGGTGGGTAAACAGACCTTATCCAACTGGCTGGTGGATTGCATCGCCTTCTGCTATGTGCAGGCAAGCCTTCCGCTAGCCGGTAGAGTAAAGGCTCACTCTGTGCAGGCTATGGCAACATCAGTGGCCCATTTACATGCAGTCCCCATCGTTGAAATCTGTTGAGCTGCAACTTGGAGTTCTCTTCACACTTTTGCGGCTCATTATTGCTTTGACGAGGACTGGCGTCAGGACATTGCCTTTGATCAACCTGTCCTGCGCAACCTGTTCCAGGCTTGAATCCAACTCTTTCTGCTTCTGTGGGAACCAGACAGTCCCCTACCGACCTACAGCGCCGCAGTTGTGATGTGCCCATTGGCACCTTGTTCGGTCGGTATTGGTCTCTCCTGTTAAAGGGACAGTCTAGAGCTTGGTATTCACCCATATGTGAGGACTACCATCGTACTTGTCCTAGGCTAAAGTGCAGTTGCTTACCTGTAACATGTGTTCTCCTAGGACAGCAGGATGTTAGTCCTCAGGAATCCAACCCACCTCCCCACAGAGTTGGGGTCTCCTTCTGGTTTGTTTTATTTTTTGCTCGCATTTTTTCATCTATATTATAAGACTGAAGGGGGATCTCGTGTGGACGTGTGGATAGTGGCATACTGGGCATGCTCAGTGTGCTGGTCAAAGCTTCTAGAAGCTTTGACAAAAGTTTTCCGTGCCGGGTTCCATCAGATGATGTCGCCCACATGTGAGGACTAACATCCTGCTGTCCTAGGAAAACACCTGTTCAGGTAAGCAACCTTGCTTTACTCTGACTTGCCCCATGGGTTTTCATATTCAGGGTACTTTGGAGGATAGAGATGGAAGCCAGCTGGGTCACACTAGTGGTGCCAGATTGGTTGTGAAGGTCCTGGTACGTGGACCTCATCCGACTACAGATGGACAGGCCACTGTGTCTTCCGGGATCGCCGGGGCTGTTAATTCAAAGCCTGGTGATGATGGATGACCCAACTCCAGTTTGTCTTTCGGCTTGGCTCATGAGAAGTGATGGCACCACAGGAAGATTTGTTTCCTTTCTGCAATTTCTATTTTGCTGAAAGCATGAAAATAGTCCTCTTCATTGGCCTACTTTAGAGTGTGGCAATTTAGGGATTCTGCGAGTCCAGAAGTGAGTCCCCCTGGAGGGCCACTTTTACATGTATTTTGGCTTTCCTTCAAGGAGGGCTGGATAAAGGGCTTGTTTTTGCATTCCTTGATGGTGTAGGTAGCGGCTATCTTATGTTACCTAGGACAGCTTTGGGGGGCAGCGGCCCGGCCCATAGCTGATCACCCAGATGTTTCTTGGTTTCTATGGGGTGTTATAAAGTTGCATTCACCCTTTTGGCCCATTGTTCCTGAGTGGGACCTTAATCTGGTTCTCTTGGCCCCCTTTTGAGCCGTTGAGGCAAATCTCCCTAAAGAATCTATCTCTGAAAGTGTTTTTTCTTGTGACAATTTGCTTCATGAGGTGGATTTCGAAATTCCAAGCCTTACCTTGTCGGGACCTATTTCTGGTAATCGAGTTGTACACCATGGTCTCTTTCCGGTGCCTACTTTTCTCCAGAAGGTTATTTCAGTGTTCTCCTGGAGGCCTCCTGAGAGGGTTGAGGGACTGAGTATTGTTCATTCAAATGTTTGAATGTGTAACTGCTTTTCATCCGGTATTTGGAAGCGACCAAAGCTTTCCTTCATTCTGACAGACTGTTCTGTATGGCAGTGGTTCTCAACCTTTTTTTGGCCAGGACACACCTGACAGATGGTTCTCACCTGCGTGACACACTGAACATGTGACCATCACGGGGCTAAATGTAAACATGCACTCTGCATCCACAGGAATCCCCTCAACCCCCAGCAATGAGTACAGAGCAGATCTAGGGCATTACCCTGTACAACTCGCCATACAAAAAAGATATTCTGGTTCTGAGGACATCTCAGTAAAAGCAAAACAAACTCCTTTTACTACCAGCCAAAATAGCCTTCCTTATGAAAAGACAGTAATTTACCACTAATGTATATCCTATTGAGAAAACACAACAAATAAGATTGATACAAATGCCTACATGCTAGTAAAATACCTCACCTCGGTCACACACCCAGAACTGACCTTCACCAAGTACAGAAAAACCACAAATTATAAATATGGAGACAGAAACTGGAATGGAAAACAAAAAAAGCCACTCTGCATGCAGTGCGAACCTGGAGAAATGGAAAGAGAAATATAGCACCTAACAGACTCTCAGGATTTGCAATAATGCACACAAACTAACCCGTACAAAGTTACACCTGTATTATGGAACACACTAAAATAGTAACAACCCTATCTAAGAAAAACAACTATTAAACCAGGCCCTAAACACTAATACATTTCCTATTGGGAAAACAGAATAAGCCAAGCTGCTATAGAGCCCCACACAGAAATAAATGTAAAGCTATACTAAAAATGTTACAAAACAGCTGCTGAACAGAATAATATTCAATTAAACACTCATAAAAATTATTAAAACATGTCCAAATATCAATAAAATAATTCCAAAAAGCAGTCATCACATAATATCCAATAATTAAAATGGCAGTCAATCAAGAAAAATAAATTTAAAAAGCCCCCTTTACTTATCCTCTCCAGCAACTCTCCTACTCCTTTTCCTTCCAGGCCAATAGCACTCACCAGAAGCAGCAAGGGCTGCTGAAGCTCTGTCCTCACAGTCCTCTTCCTTAGTGCCCACAACCAGTCACACCCCCCCCCCTCCCAATTAGACCCCACGACCAGTCTCAGTCTCTCTCTCACACCAGTCATCTTCCTGACCAGTCTCTCTCTCTCTCACACAGAAACACATCACCACCCTGACCGGTTTCTCTCTCAATCACACTCATGGTCTCTTATATACAAGCTCTCAATCACACACAATTGCTCTCACACCCATTCACACCAGCTTCTCACCCAGGCACCAATTCATACCCTCAGACACACAAGCTCTCACCCATGCATCCATTCACACCCACAGACACAAGCTCTCACCCATGCATTCATTCACACCCACACACACAAGCGCTCTCACCCATGCATTCATTCACACCCACACACACAAGCTCTCTCACCCATGCATTCATTCACACCCACACACACAAGCTCTCTCACCCATGCATTCATTCACACCCACACACACAAGCTCTCTCACCCAGGCACCTATTCACACCCATACACACAAGCTCTCTCACCCAGGCACCTATTCACACCCATACACACAAGCTCTCACCTAGGCTTCCATTCACACCAGCTCTCACCCATGCATCCATTCACACCCACAGGCACAAGCTCTCACCCAGGCTTCCATTCACACCCACACGCACAAGCTCTCACCCAGGCTTCCATTCACACCCACACGCATAAGCTCTCACCCAAGCACCCATTCACACCAGCTCTCACCCAGGCTTCCATTCACACCAGCTCTCATCCTGGCACCCATTCACACCCACAGACACAAGCTCTCACCCAGGCTTCCATTCACACCCCCACAAGCTCTCACCCAAGCACCCATTCACACCCACACACACAAGCTCTCACCCATACATCCATTCACACCCAAATGCACAAGCTCTTACCCAGGCATCCATTCACACCCAAATGCACACGCTCTCACCCAAGCACCCATTCACACCCACACACACACCAGCTCTCACCCAAGCACCCATTCACACCCACACACACACCAGCTCTCACCCAAGCCCCCATTCACACCCACACACACCAGCTCTCACCCAAGCACCCATTCACACCCACACGCACCAGCTCTCACCCAAGCACCCATTCACACCCACACACACACCAGCTCTCACCCAAGCACCCATTCACACCAGCTTTCAGTCAGGCACTCATTCACACACACAGACGCACCGGCTCTCACCCAGGCACTCATTCACACACACAGACGCACCGGCTCTCACCAAAATCTTCTTCCTTCGCTGCAGGGATGGGCTCCAGTTCCGCCGCGGCTTTACTCCGGCGGGCTTTTTTCGCCACCGCGGGAATGGGCTCCTGTGGTGGCCTCGGTCGGGTTTCCTCTTCGCCGCCACAGGCTGTGGCGGCCTTGCTTTGTCGGGGTCAGGTCTCCTCTTCGCCGCCATGGGAATGGGCTCCCATGGCGGCTTTGCTTCGTCGGGTGTCTGGTTTCCTCTTCACTGCGCGATCTTGCTTCGTCAGAGTTCAAAAACTTCTATTCCTCCCACCCCACCCCCGGGGATTCTGATGCCTGCCTCACCGGCCAATCAAAGGCTTCCTCCCTTCTTCCTACTCCCACTGGTAGGGAGGAGGCTTCCGATTGGTCTGCGCGGGGGCAGGCAGAATGAAGGAGGCTTCCCATTGTGTAATGGGGGTAGGAAGAAAGGAAGCTTCCAATTGGCCCACGTGAGCTGGAAAAAGGCAAAAGGAAAGTAGAACGGGGTAGTGGGACACCGGGAGACGCGACACACCTGGCGGTGTTTGGCGACACACTAGTGTGTCGCGACACACCGGTTGAGAAGTGCTGCTGTATGGAACACCGCACAAACGGAAGGCGACTTTGTAAGCCTTCCTGGCTCGCTGGATAAAGGAAGCTCTTGTGTCTCCAAAAGGGCAAGACAGCCCCAGAGTTGATATGTGCACATTCGACAAGGGTTCTGTCTGCGTCTTGGGCAGAAGTTCAGGCCATATCCCCGGCAGACCTTTATAGAGTTATTACATAGTCCTTGTTACATACCTTCGTGTGGCACTATTGGCTGTTGATTTGGCAAGGGAGGAGTTTTCCAAGGGGCCAGGGTTTTCCATGCTGCTTTTGTTTCCACTCACGGGGGTAGAGCTTTGGTACTTCCCACTTATTAAGGCCTAGATTGGTGTAGTTGTATGAAATGGAAGGGGAAATTTTTCTTGCTTGTTAATTTCCTTTCCATTGTCTTGCTACACTAGTCCAGGACCCGCCCGGGAAGCGAGACTGTCCCCTTAAAAACTTTTAACAGCAGTCACACTAGTACCATACTTACTGCCTATTGCTTTGATTGTTAGTATTTTTGTCTTATAGATGGTTCTTCCTGTTCATTATTTAGATTTCAGAGAAGCTTCTTCTTGTATTGTTAATGGAGGGTTCTGATCCAAAGCTTTGTCAGAAATATGCTTAACTACACCCCTAAGTAGTGGCTGTGATGTCACAGTGAGAAAACAGTATAGGCTGCCTCTCTCTGCTGGTAGGGGGAAACAATCCACTTGTTAAGGCCTGGACTGGTGTAGCAGGACTAATGGAAAGGAAATTAGCAGGTAAAAAGTTTCCCCTTTCTCAGCAGATTGCACTACAGTCTATTCTCTTGCTGCACCCCTGCTGAAACTTGCACCAACCATTTCAGGTTCCCAAATCCATTGGAACTAATGTTAACATCTAAAGAGTGAGTTGAGGCATAATGTCATTGATTCTATTGAAATTCTTAATTTCTAGCTTCTATTAGTAAAAATTTTGGTGAAGTCAGAGCTTTAGTACTGTTGACCTCAAAGGAGATAAGTAGAAATTTTCTGTTAGAGCACACCGATGTTCTTCACTAAATTGGAAGTAGGGAACTTGCCAAATGTATGACAGTGAAAGATGAAAGAGAAATCTCAGTATTTTTGAAGTTCTCTATCTAGGATCTGTTGGTGGTTTGGTACCTTTTTCACACTATTTCAGTGGTCAAATTTGCTGTCTTCATTGATTTATATTATTGGAATATTTTATAGTTAACATTTTAAAAAGGTTGACTTCTGAGCTTATCAAGCTTATTTATGGTATTTACACCAAATTATTTCTAATTGATGTTTCAGGATTCTGGTAAGGGAAGAGTTACACTAGAAAGTAAAGAATTGGAGAATAAAAAATTGCATCTGGCATCTGTTCGAAAAATGACACAGACGACTACAGCACCTCGTCGATCATCGGAAGAAAAAAATGAAAAGTTACCAAAAGATTCCACCAATGCTTCATCCCAGGAAGAGAAAATATTAAAATCAGGTAATACTAGCATTTGTGTTACGGTGAAGAGTTATTAGCTTGTTGGAAATTCTGTATTGAATCTTGATTTTCAGGCACCAGTAGTTTTACCAATTTAAAATTTTTTCCTCAGAAAAAATAATACACATCCTTCCTCACTATATATTGTTGCTGAATTTGGTAACAGACCACCTGGTGAAAATATTTTTTAAAGAATACTCTTGGAAAGATTCTCCCTACCCCACTGTGTTTCAGCCTTTTTTGCATTCATTTACCTAAAAAGAAGTTACAAATGCTTATACTTCTTAGAAGAAAGATGAACTTAAATATTTGTGTTTTTCAGTGTTTTAAGTCTGGGGTTTTTAGGGATATGCAGGTTTAAAAGCTTATTATGTTGTATGAAATACACAAGGCTCCTGTTCTCCCATGATTCTTTGGCCATTGGAAATGCCTCAAAATCCACCTCTTCCCATAGATCTTGCTATTATCAGCAGAATTGCCACAGGAGACGAGGAAGCCAAGTTGTGGAGAGATGGGGTATCCTACTACAGGTTATGAGGAGGCTGTCTAGCTGTGTTGTTACTCTTCACCTACCCTGTGCTGATTGGGCAGTAAGAAGAGGAGAAGAATGCATATCCAGCATAGCTCTCTGCTTCAACGGCAGGGGAGAAAGTCTAATACTTCACGCATATCCAGCATAGCTCTCTGCTTCAACGGCAGGGGAGAAAGTCTGATACTTCTCGCATATCCAGCATAGCTCTCTGCTTCAACGGCAGGGGAGAAAGTCTGATACTTCACGCATATCCAGCATAGCTCTCTGCTTCAACGGCAGGGGAGAAAGTCTGATACTTCACGCATATCCAGCATAGCTCTCTGCTTCAACGGCAGGGGGAATGAAGAAAAGTGGATCTATATACAGACAACAACCAACAAGGACTGAATTACATAGTCTGGGTAAACAAATAAGCATGGGTGTAGCTTGCTTATTGCGGCGGTTACTACCCCTAACTAATTAAGCTAGATATTTCACTTAGATGCAGTTCCAACAGTGCTCTCTACATTAATGGTGGGGGTGGAAGGGAAATAGAACCAAAAGGTTATTAAGAGCCAAGAGTAACAGATAAGTATGAGAAAAAAAAAAGTGCAAAACTTGCTGGGCAGACTGGATGGGCCGTTTGGTCGTCTTCTGCCGTCATTTCTATGTTTCTGTCTTTCCCTGAGTTACCAGGAGGACATGTAGATCTGCTTCAACCTGAGCCACCACCTTTTTGACCTGTGCGTGACCAGCCTGCTTATGTGTGGGCCTGGGCATGGGAAGCCGGTGTAGCCTCCTGTCACAGACTGGAGGGTGGACTCGCAGTAGCTGATTGTCAAGACCAAGGCACCAAAACAGAATCAGGAGGCTGAAACATGGTCAGACAGGCAAGGTCAAGGCAGGCAGAGTTCAGTCTCAGACCAGGGGCAAGGATTGGTCAGGGCAGACAGCAAGCCAAGTCACTGGAGAAAGGCAGGAGCTCTCGGCCCCAAATCAATTGCTCAGGCATTGATTTAGAGGACTGAGTTTCCTTTTATAAGAGAGGAGTGATGATGTCATCAGGGTGTGCATTCAGGAAATCTTTTGTGCTGGGTTTATAAAAATTTCTAAGTTGGTGAGGGCCCTAGACAGAGCTGCAAAATACATATATCTGGATGCTGAGGACTCAGGACCTTGAGGTATGGGATGCTGAGCTATGTACCGAACTCCAAATCGGCAGCTTGTTAAAGTATACCCCCGCCCTAGGGGTTCCTCCAGGCTGTCTTTTCTTGGGCTTGTGAGGAGAGAGGTGATGGAATCTCTATATCAGAATGGGGCATTTATGTTCTCAGCTGGTTTCCATGATCTTTTCTTGAGGCTGTACACCTTCCAATGCACTAAATAAGTTTATTTCTCTAATTTGAAATCAACGTCGTTTATTTCAAACTCTGTTTCCAAGTCAGCAGAGACAGTGGTGGGGAGAGGATTTTTCTTAGAATATCTAAGGATCAGAGGTTTGAGCAGACAGATGTGGAATGAGTTATGAATATGGAGGGAGGAAGGAATCTTGAGCTGAGGAGTCACTGGATTTAATTGCTTTTTGACATAAGGTCTGATGAATCTAGGGGAAAATTTAGGTGAGGGCACCTTGAGTCGGATGTTCCTTATGCTGAGCCAGACCTCATCTCCAGGAATGAATTATGGAGTGGTTTTATTATTACTGCCCACGCTCTTCTAGAAGCAATCAGCAGTTTTTCTGAAAAGGATCTGAGTCATCTTCAATATTTCCTGCAGGGTTGACAGAAAGGCAGAATGCCACAGGGATATCTGTGGATATGCAGAGAAAGTGGCACTCTAGCATGTTGGCCATATACAATGTAGAACACTGATTATCCTGAAGACTCACTGACATGATTATGTAACATAATTCGGCCCATGGAAGTAGTTGCACCCAATCATCCTGCCTTGCCGACACATAGGCTCTGAGGAAACCCTCTAGGATCTGATTAACTCTCTCTGTCTGACCATTACACTGAGGGTGGTAGGCAGAGGAAAATTCTTGCATCATTTCCCACTGTTTGCAGAGGTCCCACCAAAATCTTGAAGTGAACTGCACCTTACTGTCGCTAACTATGTGTTGCAGAAGTCAATGTAGGTGAAATGTATGCTGCAAAAAGTAGTGGGAGAGAGCCAGGGCCTTGAGTAAGGCTTTGAGCGGAACAAAACTGGCCATCTTAGAAAACAGGTCCACGATTACCCAGATAAGTGTGCTCTGCAGAGGGGAGTAATAAGATCCATCAGCATGTGAGTTCAGGGTTTCTGGGGCACCAGCAAGGGATGAAATAAGAATATACCATACTGGGTCAGACCAAGGGTCATTCAAGCCCAGCATCCTGCTCCAGCAGTGGCCAATCCAAGTCATAAGTACCTGGCATGTGCACAAACATTAAATAGATTCCCATGCTACTAATACCAGAAATAAGCAGTGGTTATTCCCTGTTGATTAATTGCAGTTTATAGACTTCTCCAGGAAATTATCCAAACTTATTTTAAACCCAGCTACACTAACTGCCTTAACCACATCGTCTGGCAAAAAATTCCAGAGCTTAATTTTGCATCGAATGCAAAATAATTTTCTCAGATTTGTTTTAAAGGTGCTCATTGCTAACTTCACGGAGTGCACTATGTCCTTGTATTATCCGAAAGAGTAAATAACTGTTTCACATATACTTGTTCAAGACCTTTCATGATATTGTAGACTCCTATCATATCCCCCCTCAGTCATCTCTTCTGCAAGCTAAACAACCCTAATATTTTTACCTTTCCTCATAGAGGAGCCGTTCTTGCCCTTTCTCATTTTGATTGCCCTTCTCTGTACTTTCTACCGTGCAACAATATCCTTTTTTGAGATGCGGCGACCAGAATTGCACACAATATTCTACATAAGAACATAAATGCCATACTGGGTCAGACCAAGGGTCCATCAAGCCCAGTATCCTGTTTCCAGCAGTGGTCAATCCAAGTCACAAGTATCTGGCAAGTACCCAAACATTAGATAGATCACAAGCTACTATTGCTTATTAATTACCGTAATAGCAGTTTATGGATTTATCCTCCAGAAACTTATCCAAACCTTTTTTAAACCCAGTTACACTATATGCTGTAAACACATCATCTGGCAATGAATGCCAGAGCTTAACTATGCGCTGAGTGAAAAAGAATTTTCCTCGATTTGGTTTTAAATTAGCTACTTGCTAACTTCATGGAGTGCCTCCTGGTCCTTCTATTCTAGGTACGGTCTCACCATGAAGTGATAATGAGAACATAGGAACAAGAACACAAGAAGTTACCATACTGGGTCAGACCAAGGGTTCATCAAGACCAGCATCCTGTTTCCATTAGTGCCCAGTCCAGGTTTACAAGTACCTGGCAAGTACCCAAACATTAAGTAGATCCCATGCTACTAATGCCAGTAATAGCAGTGGCTGTTCCCCAAGTCACCTTGATTAATAGCAGTTAATGGACTTCTCCAGGAACTTATCCAAACCTTTTTTTAAACCCAGCTACACTAACTGTCCTAACCACAACCTCTGGCAAAAAATTCCAGAGCTTAATTGTGCGTTGAATGAAAAAGAATTTTCTCCAATTTGTTTTAAATGTGTTATTTGCTAACTTCATGGAATGCCCCCTAGTACTTCTATTATCCGAAAGTGTAAATAACAGATTCACATCTACTCGTTCAAGACCTCTCATGATTTTAAAGACCTCTATCATATTCCCCCCTCATCCATCTCTTCTCCAAGCTGAACAACCCTAATCTCTTAAGCCTTTCCTCATAGGGGAGCCATTCCATTCCCTTTACCATTTTGGTTGCCCTTCTCTGTACCTTCTCCAGTGAAACTATTTTTTTTTTTAGATGCGGCAACCAGAATTGTACCCAGTACTCAATGTGTGGTCTCACCATGGAGTGATACAGAGGCATTATGGTATTTTCCATTTTATTCACCATTCTCTTCCTAATTTCTAGCATTCTGTTTGAATTTTTGACTGTCACAGCATGCTGAGCTGAAGTTTTCAATATATTATCCTCTATGACGCTTATATCTTTTCCTGAATGGTAGCTTCTAATATGCAACCTGATATGTATCTACATCATGGGTTATTTTTCCCTATATGCATCACCTTGCACTTGTTCAAATTAAATTTCATCTGCCATTTGGACGCCCAGTCTTCCAGTTTTGTAAGGTGGTCCTGCAATTTATCACAATTTGCATGTGAATTAACTACTCTGAATAATTTTGTCATCTGCAAATCTGATTACCTTACTCATCATATCCCTTTCCAGATCATTTATAATTATATTGAAAAGCACCGATCCAAGTACAGATCCCTGTGGCACTCCACTGTTTACCTTTTTCCACTGAGAAAACTGATCATTTAATCCTACTCCGTTTCCTGTTTTTTAACCAGTTTGCAAGCCACAAAAGAACATGGCCTCTTATCCTATGACGTTTTAGTTTTCTTAGAAGTCTTTCATGAGGGGCTTTTATTAGATACCTTCTGAAAATCCATCTACAGGTTCACTTTTATCCACATGTTTATTAATCCCTTCAAAAGATGTAGCAGATTTGTGAGGCATATTTCCCTTGGGTAAATCCATGCTGGCTGTATTCCATTAAAACATGTCTTTCTATATGTTCTTTGATTTTGATCTTTATAATAGTTTCCATGATTTTTTCCAAAACTAAAGTCAAGCCCACCGGTCTATAGTTTCCTGGATTGCTTGAGGAACCCTGTTTATATATCAGGATTATATTGGCCAGCTTTCAGTCTTCGGATACAACGTATGATTTTAATGATAGGTTACAAACTACTTGTAATAGGTCTGAAATTTCATTTTTAGCCTTTCATAACCCTGGGGTACATACTTGTCCGGTCCAGGTGATTTGCTACTCTTCAGTTTGTCAGTTTGGCCTACTATATCTTCCAGGTTCACCGTGATATAGGTCAGTTCATTTGAATTGCCACTCCTGAAAACCATCTCCAGAATGGGTATCTCCCCAAAATCCTTATCAGTAAATATAAAGCAAAGAATTCATTTAGTCTTTCCACGATGGCTTTATCTTCCTTAGTTCCCCTTTAACTCCTTGATTATGTAATGGTCCAATAGACTTCTTTGCAGGCTTTCTGCTTCAATATATTTAAAAATGTTTTTATTATGAGTTTCTGCCTCTATGGCCAACTTCTTTTTAAATTCTCTTTTAAGACTGTCTTATCAGTGTCTTACATTTAACTTGCCAGTGCTTATGTTTTTGCTTTTTTCTTCAGATGGATCCTTCTTCCAATTTTTGAAGGAAGATCTTTTGGCTAAAATAGCCTCTTTCACCTCAGCTTTTAACCATACCGGCAATTGATTGGGCCTTCCTTCCACCTTTCTTAATGTATGGAATTCATCTGGAGTGCAATTCTAAGATGGTGGTGTTTTTTTTAAACAATGTCTACGGTTATTGTACACTCTTAACCTTTGTAGCTCCACCTTTCCATTTTTTTCTAACTCTTTTTGTCATTTTATAAAAGTTTCTCTTTTAAAAGTTTAGTGCTTGAACTATGGATTTACTTATTGACCCCTTCCAGCCATTAATTCAAATTTGATCATATTATGATCACTATTGCCAAACAGCCCCACCACCATTACTTCTCTCCAAATCCTGTACTCCACTAAGAATTAGATCTAAAATAGCCCCCTCTCTGGTATGTTCCTGAACCAAATGCTCTATAAAGCTGTCATTTATTCATACCAGGAACTTTCTGTCACTAGCATGTCCTGATGTTACATTTAGCCATTCAGTATTGAGGTAATTGAAATCTCCCATTATTACTGCACTAACAATTTGGTTAGCTTTCCTACTTTCTCTTAGTATTTCATTGTCTGTTTTGTCATTTTGTCCTGATTGCTATACTCTTCCCCAACACATCTGGAATTTCTACCCATAAAGATTCTATTGGGCATTTAGTTTCTTGCAGGATCATTATCTTGATGGACTCTTTGCTATCCCAGACATAAAGCACCATCCTCCCACCAGGTTCCTCCTCCCTATCATTGCAATATAATTTGTACCCTGATGTAGCACTGTACCATTTGTTATCCTCCTTCTACCATATCTTTGAGATGTCAGTTAAATCAATCTCATCATTCACTGCTATACACTCTAACTCTCCCATCTTACTTCTTAGACTTCTGGCATTGGCATATAGACATTTCACAATGTGTGTTTTGTTTGTATTAACAGCCTGCTTGTTTTGATTTTACAGTACCCATGCACTGCTAATCAGGCAGCTTAACCAGATACTGAATCTCCAAGGAAGTCACCTTGTCTAAATTCCAACAGTGTTTATTCCAACATGTAATCAAAGCATGTAATTTACTAGTTGCAATCTTGAGGGGGAAAGAGGAGAGGTTGATCTTAGATTCATAGCACTGACTAGAGTTGAAATAGCTGTTGTGGGAATTGTACTGGAAATTTAAGTACATATATTGTGTGCACTTACTGTATGCACATCGAGATAAAAAGAAAATGTGTTCCTAAGAAGTAATAGAGATGAGATCCTTCTTTCTTCTTTCTCTCAGAAGCCCCACATGCAAACTGAAAAAAATCCCAGCAGGCATGAATCCGTATCTAAGCCAGTGGGAAGTGTCCAGAATCAGTGGCAGCTGGAAACATGATCATAAAGGAACAACAAAACTACAGGACTATAGGCACTTGTAGTCTTTCTGTGAGATCACACTAACTTACAAGCAGGAACAGAACAACTTATCTATATCTATCTATTTATAGATAGAGATATATACAACAAGCTGTAAATCTGCTCACAATTAATGGGGGTAGAACACTCCCCGCCTGGTATCGGTAGATATCACTATTTAATTTCATGCACAATTAAACAACAAGTATTCAGTGTCCATTTGTAAAGCTGGAATTTTGCTGTCCAAAGGATTTCTTGATCATCTCAGGTTCTCTAGCATCCAAGTGATTTCCTCACTTCTGCTTCACAGGAGCTGAAACAAGAGACAACAACATAGAACTGGATAACATGAAAGTGAGTGTATCTGATTCCTTTGAAGTAGACAGTGTTCCATGCTGTTCATATCTTCTCATGAGGCACAGGAAACATCACTTTGGTGATGGGGACTGTAGAATGTCTTTCATGTCCCTCGATTCGCAGTCTTGATCTCGACCTTTCAAATTTCTAAACTTTTCTGGGAATGATTTTGGTAACCAATGCAGAGGCCAATGGTTGTGTTGTGCTTGATTGTCCTTAAGTAAGACGAGGTTACCTTCTTGGATGTTTGCTTGTCTGAACTGCCAATTGTTGTGAGTCTGCAGGGATCATATGTATTCCCATATCCACCGGCTCCAAAACATGTTGGTAAGGATTTGAACTTGCTTCCACTGTTGTCTGAAGAGATCTTTCTTATCAAAATCTCTAGGTGGATTTGGGGCTTCTCTAGTTTTTTGTGTCAGGCGTTATGAGTCTGGCGTTATGTGTCTGGCGTTATGAGTGAAGGTGACTCTGGGTTTGACGACACTGGAATCAAAGGTCTTGCATTAATGATGGCACACGCTTCTGCCAAGAGTGTAATCAGAACGTCATGGTGAGTTGGGTTATTCCAGTTTCTAAGAGCATGGAATTTAGGATGCAACAAGCATTCCCTATCATACGCTCCCCAGCGTATGTGAAGCTCGAGGAGGATTGAAGACCCATATGCAAAGCTGCTCACTGGTGTACTCCTCAACTGTATGACTGTTCTTTTCTGAGTTGATGTTCAACTCCTTGCAGGCACTCACAAAGTTGGATCCATGGATTGAGAAGAATCTCCTTAAGGGCATTGATGAAGTTTGACATGTTCATAGATTTGATTATGTCGATGTAGACCGTGCGGATGGCCATGCATATGAATATTACTGCCCATAGTTTGTTTGCACTTCCTCCTCTAGTTCATTTTGAGATACTGGCCATAGTCCAAAGATGTCTAATACCACATATATGAATGGTGGCTCAGTGCTAAGTCTGTCTACTGGCAAATATGCCATCTTCTGTCCTGGATACTTGCCGCGTTGTTTACGGCATTTAACAAATTTGAAGATTAGAGAAGCAATGCATTGTTTTGCTTCAACTATCTATAATCCTGCAACTAATAGCTCTCTTTGTGAAATGTTGGTCTTGATATTTGACTTGCACATAGTAATGATGCACAAGCAGAGTAGATATATGGTGTTGAACTGGTACAGAGAGAGGGTTTTTCTTTTCTTGTTTAATTCAGCATGGATGAGGTTGCCACCAATTCTCAACAGGCCATCCTTATCAGTTAAAGGGGTCAACTTCCTCAGGGGACTATCCTTAGGATGATTCACCGTGTTGCTTTTCCACTGCATATACTTCTTGTGTAAAGCGTAGGATGGTGTCTGCTCTGTTAAGCTCATTGACTGAGAGATGCTTCCTCCAATAATGCCAGTGATGGCAAGTGTCTGGTTCCCTGTTAACTGGTTGATGAAATGAAAACCTATGGATGACGTGCGCTATGGCTCCCTTTAATGCTAAGCAACAACAAGGGCAAGCAGTCCAACCAAAAATAATCAATGAAGAATCCAACAAGGAAGGACAACAAAATTATTAATGTCCTTTATAACTTAAAATTTTCCTAGCGTGTAGCCAGATGGACTCAGGACCAGTGGGTTATGTGCTCTTCTGCTAGCAGATGGGCGACTGAGTCAGATTTCAATACTGATGCCACCCTAGATATACCCCTGCAGGGACCTCAGCTCCTCAGTATTTCTCCGTCTCCTAGCATATGCGGACACTATCCCACACACTAGCATGGTGTTAGGAAAATTACAAGAAGACAAAAATTACCATAGAAGATCAAGTCCCGCGCTCCTGCGGTGATACCTAAGGGTCCCTCCCCCAGTTGAGAATTCCTGAGGTGATCCCTGATATCCCTCAGAGGTGTGCCTTGGTCCGGTAGCCGGTTCCCGGCATGGACTTACCCCCCAGAGTGGTTGAAAGGCAGCGGGTGCATAACAGAGCATGGTGGTGAAGGTAAAACCCTCTTCCCCACAGCTGGAGACCATCCGGCACACGATCGGTAAGCGCCGAGACCAGGTAGGAAGAAAACTTTAAAATTCAGGTCTGAGCTCTCGGATTGCCGTACCGTTTCCTTTCTTCTGGTGATGTTAAAAGAGAACATCGATCGGGTTAAGCAGCCTTGGTTGGGCTAGGCCCCGATCCGGTGCAAGGGTTCACACGCGTGGAGACCCTTGGGGGACACCATCTTGCACGCGAGGGGTGTCTGCACCATCTCCCTTCTCGTCTGGTGGTACGCGCGGGGCAAGCCGGACGGCCGATGCGCCTAACTTGTGCGCGCCCCTTACAGATGCGAGCACAGCTGTGCGCATAACTGCACACACAATGCTCCAGCCCATTTTCTGTGTGCCTAGACATAGTGGCAATGTCACCAGCATCCAAGAAGGCCAGAAGGCACTCTCTTTGCACAGCATGCCACATAAGAGCTGCACAGCCTGAACTGGAGTCCTGCCTGTGTCAACATTGCGAAGAAGCCCAGGGGGGACCAAAGCTGGGTCCGGAACTGCTACAGATGATAGTTCCCCGGACCTATGCAACTCCGAGATGACTTCTCTGCAGCAGGGCACCTCAGGGGCCCCTACTCCGACTTGCCCTGGGATTAACATGGACCCAGGGACCTACTCATGATTAGAATTTTTCCAAGGCTGCAAGCCTTCATTCAGGCACAATCGGCCCCGGCTGCAAACCAGGCTGAACCCCTGCCAGAAGCACAAAATCCTCCCGGCCCTTCTCGAATGCTCCAAGATATGCCTCTCCTAACTAAGAGTCTCCCTGACAGGTACCCGGGTACCTCAGATGATGATGGAGGCGCCCTGGAAGAAGGAGAAATCCCTCTAGGTCTGGAACCATACTGAACCATGGTTCACTTCTTCCACAGCAATGAATTACCAGCCCTTGTTTCCCAGATTCTGAAGACTCTGGGTATTCCAGGCACGGACCCTATGGTGGAACCAAAGAAGAACCCCATCTTGGTGTCCCTTCGTAAAGCGTAATGCTACTTCCCAATGATGGAAGCCATCCAGGAACTGATTGACCTGGAGTGGGATGCCCTGGAGGCCAGCTTTAAAGGAGGTCAGGCCTTGGAAGCCTTATACCCTCTGGAACCAGCGGCCAAGGAAGGCCTGCACTTTCCGAAAGTGGACGCCATGGTCAGTGCTGTCTCAAAGCGAACAACCATTCCTGTTGAGGGAGGGGCTGCATTGAAGGACACTCAGGATAGACGATTGAAATCCATCCTTAAGCAGGCCTTCAACACAACAGCATTGACACTGCAGATTGCTTCCTGCTGCACACTGGTGGCACGTTAGTGCTTGCTCCTCTCGAGAGAGGCAAATAACTGCGGAAAGTATACCGGTGAAACGATGGTACCTGCAGCAGCCTTCCTGACGAACGCAAGCTCAGACCTTGTGCATACCTCAGCCAGAGGAGTAGCCTCAGTGGTGGCAGCCAGAAGACAGTTATGGCTGCGGAATTGGTCTGCTAACGCGAACTCTGAAGGGCATTCTTGTGAGATTCACTTTAAAGGATCTCTCTTATTCAGAAGAGAATTGGAGAAGTTAGCCAGCAAGTGGGGCGAATCTCCAGTGCCTCGGCTATCGGAAGACAGGGGTAAAAGATCCCAGCGCCCCTCCCCCAGAAGATCCAGGGGCAGAGGCTCACAACGCTTCAGATGCTACAGGAATTCACAGTTCCAGGCACCTCGTCCCTCCGGAAGATCCCAGCCCTTTCGGAACCGATAGACCAAGAGAGGAATAGGCCCGGGGCAGGCTCCAGCCGTGCTCCCCAATGAGAATGGGCTGACCCATCCACAGAAAGAGGAAATAGGGGTTGACTTGCCCTCTTCTACCAAAGATGGGTCGAGATCACATCGAACAAATGGATACTAAACATTATTAGAAAAGGTTACTCTCTGGAGTTTCGCAGCATCCCTTGGGACAAATTTATGATGTCACCCTGCCATTCCCATACCAAGAGACTGGCAGTGGAAGGCACTCTGACAAGACTACTCAGTCTGAAGGCAATAACTCCGGTTCCTACGTTCCAACAAAATATGAGGCGCTATTCCATCTATTTTATCGTTCCCAAGAAGGAAGGATCCTTCCGACCCATCTTGGACCTGAAGAACGTCAACTGTCATCTGCGGATACTACACTTCCGCATGGAGACTCTTCGCTCCGTAATAATGGCAGTACAACCAGGAGAGTTCCTGACCTCCCTGACCTCTCCGAAGCCTAACTTCACATTCCAGTCCATCAAGATCACCAGCGTTTTCTACACTTTGCGATTATTGGGTCACGATTACCAGTTCCAAGCGCTACCCTTTGGCCTAGCAACTGCCCCCAGAACATTCTCCAAAATTATGGTGGTGGTGGTGGCAACACGAAGGAAGGGATCTTGGTACATTCTTACCTGGATGTCTGGCTGATCAGAGAGCCAGCACGTAACCAGCAGAATCAAGAGTCAAGAACCTACTGCAGGATCTTGGTTGGGTCGTGAGCACGGGCAAGAGCAGTCTGCAGCCCTCTGTCTCTAGAGTACCTGGAGGCCCATTTTGATACCAAACAGAACAGTCTTCCCTCCCCCCTCCCCCGAGGAGAAGGAAGCTGATAGCACAATTACGATAATTGCTGGCCAATGCACGCCCCAAGGTATGGGACTATCTTCAAGTCCTTGGCCTCATGGCATCAACCCTGGAGGTTGTCCCGTGAGTAAGGGCCCACATGCGACTGCTCCAGCACTCCTTACTGTCACGCTGGAACCCACTGTCCCAGAACTACTCAATTCGCCTCCAACTACCAGCAGAGGTACATTCTCAGCTTCAGGAAGACCACCTAAGCAGAGGAGTAAACCTATCTCCACGAACTAGATCTTGCTCAGCACGGATGCGAGGCTGTGGGGGTGGGGAGCCCACTGTCAGTTCCTGACGGCCCAGGGACAATGGAGCAAGGAAAAGGGATGGAACATAAAACCGCCTGGAAACGCGAGCAGTCAGACTAGCGTGCCTACGATTCAGCACAGACTCTGGGGCAAAGCTATTCAAGTAATGTTGGAAAATGCCACAACGGTGGCCTACATCAACCGCCAGGGAGGAACCAGGAGCTAGCAGGTGTCTCTGGAGATAGATCCTCTCATGGCATGGGCAGAGATAAACCTATAAGGGATCTCGGCCTCCCACATCGCAGGAAAAGACAACGTCTCAGCAGAGAGAGCCTGGACCCGGGGGAATGGACACTGTCAACCACAGCCTTCCAACTGATAGTGAATCGTTGGGGCCTACCAGCCATGGACCTACTGGCCACCTATCTCAGTGCCCAAGTCCCCAGGATATTCAGCCGCAAAAAAGAACCACACTCCCAAGGGATCAACACCCTCATCCAGACCTGACCAGAGGAAGTCTTACTGTGTACACCTTCCCCCCATGGCCACTACTGGGCAAGGTCATCCGTAAGGTTGAACACCACAGGGGACTAGTTCTACTAGTAGCCCCGGATTGGCCAAGATGCCCATGGTATGCAGACATGCAAAGACTCCTTGCGGGGAGCCCTCTGTTCCTACCTCCACACAGGGACCTTCTCCAGCAGGGCCCAATTCTTCACGAAGATCCATCTCTATTCTCTCTTACGGTCTGACTCTTGAGAGGAATCGCCTGAACAAGCGCAGTTACTCGAAGCCTGTGATTGACACCCTGCTCCGAGCGCGCCTCAGTCGTTATTAGACTTCCTAGCGGGGGCTTCCTTCAGACCAGCGCGCAGTCTGTCACTATGCCTCTTAACATTGAAGAAGGTATTCCTGGTGGCAGTATGCTCAGCTCGTCGCATCTTCGAACTATAGGCACTATCCTGCCGGGAACCGTTCCTTAGGCTCACTCCTGGAACCATACAGCTACGCACCGACCCCTCTTTCCTACTGAAAGTGGTTTCAGAGTTTCATCTGGACCAAGCCATCTCCCTGCCATCTCCGGATGAACTCACACCTTCTTCGCCATCTAAATGTCGTCAGAATCCTGGTGCGATACCTGGAAAACATGAACTGGTGCACAAAACGGATCGCTTGTTCGTTCTTCACAGTGGGAAGAAACAAGAAGCGGCCTCGCTGGCAACGATAGCCTGCTGGATCAAGGAAGTAATCAAGGCAGCCTACATAGAGGCAGGAAGCCCTTGCCATTGCAGGTTAAGGCTCATTCTATTAGGGCCCAAGCAGTATGTTGGGCAGAAACCAAGCTGCTATCGCCCGCCGAGATCTGTCAGGCGGCGACATGATCCTCCCTACACACCTTCACCAGGTTCTACCGCCTGGATGTTCAGGCCCGAGAGGACGCAGCCTTCAGAAGGGCAGTACTAAGTGGGCAGCCTCCCGCCCTGTCTGGGAGTAGCTTTTGTACATCCCTCTAGTCCTGAGTCCATCTGGCTACATGCTAGGAAATGGAGAAATTACTTACCTGATAATTTAGTTTTCCTTCGTGTAGACAGATGGACTCAGCATCCCATCCGCGGCTGCCCCAGAGAGAGAAGATCTTGGAAAGCGAACCTCGACACTAAACAAATAGGGGTAAGCCGTTGTGTACCCCTAGTTCAAGACACCCACAGTTAGTCTGGTGTCGGCGTTAACTTAGTTGTGTGCACTGGCAGTCTCCGGTTTTGAAATAAGTTGAATCTGTTTAATCAAGTTTAAGAAGTTTAACCAAGTTGTTTATGCAGATATATATATCCACAATGGCTTTTCAAGGAGGATACTGAGGAGCTGAGGTCACTGCAGGGGTATATCTAGGGTGACGTCAGCTTTGAAATCTGACTCAGTTTCCCATCTGCTAGCAGAAGAGCACATAACCCACTGGTCCTGAGTCCATCTGTCTACACTAAGGAAAACGAAATTATCAGGTAAGTAATTTCTCCAATTTTTATTGTATGTCAGGCAAATGTGTCAGCGTACCAATGTAGTTAAGCTTCATGGTCCCTCGACATGGGCCGTAGAAAATTGTCCATCATGGAATGAAACTTGCAGGGACAAAAATTAGATTGTATGTAGGTGAATAGTAGCGGAAAAATGAAGATGCTCATTACATGAGTTTAACCAATCTAGAAATATGTAAAATTGAACTTCGGTGCCTGACCAGATCAAAAAGGTGTCATAAATGTAATTTAACCAAGTGACAATAAACTGCCAAAAAGAGGAAGGATAACGAAACATATAGGCACGCGATATCGGGGGCCATAGTGAACCCCATAGCACTGCCCTTGATTTGTTGATATATTGTATCATTTGAAGGAAGATAAGTTTTGAGTGAAAGCAATACATGTAAAAGCAACTAAAAGAGCAGTGAGAGGAGGAGGAATCTCTGAACAAGATGTTAGTGCAGACTGAACAATGGACACTGCTTCTATCTGTGGAATATTCGTATACAGAGATTCAGTGTCCAAAGTTACAAGCAGTATCCGAGAAGTAATAGGAGCAAGTGCATCAATTAAAGAAATGAAATGGGTAGAATCCCGTAGAAAGGATTTGGCCAGGGGGACCAGAGGTTTTTAAAAAAAAAATGTCAACAGAACGGGATAGGGCTCTAAAAGGGAGCCAATACCAGAGACAATTGGATGACCCAGAGGGTTAGTCATGGATTTATGAATCTTAGGAAGCATGTAAAAAAAAAAATGGGCATACATGGAAAAGATTCGATGGGGAAAACAGCTTCCTGTGATGTGATAAAATGAGCAAAAGTAGCTTGACAGACTAGTTCCGAAATCTGTTGTCCGAGACTGTCAGTGGGGTCCTCTATTAAAGGCTTATAAAAGGAAAACAACCCAATTGACTTCCGACATATACTTTGAGACATCCATAAGGACAATCTCTCCCCCTTTGCCAGTTTCACAATAATAGAAGGATTAGAAAGAATAGATTTTATAGCCAAATGATCCTCTCTAGTAAAATTTTGAAAAAAAACTGTCAGTGAGGAAGTTGACTGTATCTACTGAAATGTCCATTTTGCTTGTTATAAGCTCTGCCACCACTACTGCTAATTCTGCTATACACAACTCTAGGTATGGAATACTGTGATTTGGTTGTGGTGCCACCTTGGCCTTGCTGAAGATGAAGCCCACTTGAAGTGTTCCTTCTGCATCTGTTAGTTTGAAGTAAGCCACTGAGGCTATTGATTTTACAGATGTGTCTGAAAAGGTGCGAAGCTCTTTGCAGCAGGCAGCATGTGGAATGTGGAACTGCTCGAGTATTTAGGGGAATCCTTCAAATTTTCCCTTTCTTGTCTCAGCTCTGTAGAAAATGTGGCATCCCACTCATCTGTAGCTAATGAAAGTCCTCTTAGCAGAGATCTGCCTTGGATAGTGACTGGAGACTCAAACTCCAATGGATCATAGAGAACGTGGACTGTGTGAATAAGACATCTTGATGAGTGTATGACTTCTCTTGTGTTGAGACTTGGAAAGTAAAGGCATCTCTTTAGATCTCAACTTAAGCTGAGACTGTGCTGAGGTGTGTCTACTCTTGGGTCTAAATTCTTTAGATCTTTTGCGTGGTCCTCTGAAGGAAATGCTGTCATCACTTCAGCAATGTTGAAGGCTATTTTGTGGAGTCTCATGTTGGCCTCTGCTAGCATTGCTTGTGGTGTTCTTAACCAAGTCAGTGGCTTCCTTCTCGGTGGATAAGGACTTCAATCCATTGTCTAAATAATAGTCTCTTTCTACAAAATGTCTGACATATGTGCCATACTATTTTTCTTCTTCTTGGACTGTCCTTATGAGCCCATAGGTGGCTACTGCAGGCAGTGAGCTATTACTAAAGATGTGGACTTGCATTCTGTGCTCCAGTGTCTTTCTTAATGTCGTCACAATACCACAGGAATCTTAGGCAGTTTTTGCACTCTGGGTGTATGAGAAAACTATAGAACATCTGCTGAATGTCAGCTCTTATGGCAATGGGCTCTTTCCTGAAGCGAATTGACCCCAAATAGGCTGTTGATCATATCAGGCCCAGAGAGAGGATTACATTAAGTGGAGACACCTTGGAAGTGAACACTGGAGTCATATATGATTCGAATCTGACCTGGTTTCTGAGTGTGATACACCCCAAATGTAGGTAGGTACTAACACTCTTCATCCTTTTCCAAAGGTGGAGCTGGATCTGCATGAACATTGGAAAACTTGTCTTGCATGAAGGTTACAAAGTGTTTTGTCTCTGGATTACTCTTTAAAGTCTTCTGTAACAAAGCAAGTCATGAGAGCTTGATCTTTATTGTTAGGAAGCGAAGGTCTGGGTTTCCGAAATGGTAGAGGAGCCTCCTAGCTGTTTGACTCATCTTTAAAGAATTCTTTGTCCATGATTCCTAAGAAATCTATCTTTGATAGAAAGAGTAAGTTTGTCATCATCCTTTGTGGCACATTTAAAACTAATCTGAGAGAGTTCTTTTTCACTCAATGCACAATTAAACTCTGGAATTTGTTGCCAGAGGATGTGGTTAGTGCAGTTAGTGTAACTGTGTTTAAAAAAAGGTTTGGATAAGTTCTTGGAGGAGAAGTCCATTACCTGCTATTAATCAAGTTGACTTAAGGAATAGCCACTGCTATTACTGGCATCAGTAGCATGGGATCTGTTTAGTGTTTGGGTACTTGCTAAGTATTTGTAGCCTGGATTGGCCTCTGTTGGAAACAGGCTTGATGGACCCTTGGTCTGACCCAGTATAGCAATTTCTTATGTTCTTCAGAGGAATAAAGGCAAAACATCATTCTCCAGCCGTTAGCTGTAAATTAAATGCAGAAATTAAATCAAACACTAATGCATGTTTAGAAACTAGGGAGCAAACATTTAAAAAGCCCTCAGGAAAGACCAAAAGACTTTTCATGTCTAGATTTCAAGGAAGTAGAGCATGAGCGATATGATAAGTAGAAGGCCTAAAAACCTTTTTGGAGTTATCAAATCTCAGGAATTGACCATAGCATTATTGACCTACTATAACAGGAATGTTTGACATCATAATGTCTAAAAAGTAAAAGAAATAAAAGAAAGAACCTCTTAAATGAAAAGAGGATCACTGTAAACAATATTTCAGGTGCACAAAACGATGACCTAAGGAACAGGCCCTTAAGCATGGCCCTTTGACATTGGCTGCCTACAGGCCTGCCTTCTAAAGGGGTCGCGTTAGCATCGGGGGCTGAGTCAGCTGGCAACCTCTGCAGGAAGGGAGAGCAGAAGGCAGCAGCAAATAGAATAAAGTGCAGGTACAGTAGTCCTCAGGCTGGCTTAAGGCCGTTTCAGCTAGCTCGTCACAAACATACTTGTCTGAAAATCATTTAAAGTTTACGTGACTTCTAAATTATGTGTCTGTTTTCTGTGGTCCTACTCCTCGTACTTCCTCAGTGAATACTGAACAGAAATATTTATGTAAGTCCACTTTTTCCTCATCAGCCGCAACATATTACTTACCTTTACCTCCGAGTCCCACAGTGCCACTTTTGCATTTCTCTTATTCTATCATATCTAAAAAAAGAAAATAGTATTGTCCCCTTCCCCCATTTTATTATATTCCTATTTTTTCTTCCATTTGCATCTTTGCTGTTATGACTGCTTTCCCAGCTTCTCTTAGCTTTTACGGTTATTGTTGCCTATTTTGCTTTTGCTGCAATCTCTTGTAATTTATGAATGCTAATCTTTTTTTTCCCCTTTTCATTTTTTTCTTAGAAAACCCAAATGGTCTGTTTGGTCATTTTAATTACTTTATTTTTTTTACCAAAAAAGTTAGTTGCGCTTAAATATCTCCTTTTATTTTTTCCCATTGCTCTTCTACTTTCCCCTAGACTTTCCATCTGTCTGATTCTTTGAGATACCACTCAATTTTAACAAAGTTTTCCCTGAAGTCTAGGACCCTCACTTTAGAATAAATAATCACTATGTGTGCTCTAATACTAAACCACACCTTCAGGTGATCACTAGACCCCAGGTTATCATCCACTATATAAAACACTGCCCTTCGGTACGCTCCAGGTCCAGTATTACTCCGTACCGTGTGGGTTCTGTTACCAATTGACAAAACCGTTCTCCCTGCAGAGAATCCAGGATCTCTTTGCTGCTAGAGGACACCACAGCTGGAATTCTCCATTACACACCCAGCTGATAGAAATCACCTTGCAATAGCAACTTCCCATTCATAGCAACTTTGTGAATATCCTCCAGCACATTTCTATTTCTACCTATGAAGGAGGTCTCTGTATCGCACCAATATAGATGAATGTTCATTCTCTGTTTTCAGATTAATCCAGTTTTGCCTCTTACCTCATAAGCCCTGCATTCTGTTACTTTAATACTTTTTATCTGCTTAGCATGATAGTATTACTATAGGTGGAGTATAAATATTTTAAATAATAAATTATTTATATATATATATATATGCACACACAAACACATAGCGCCACACCACCAACCTTTCTTAGTACCTTATTCTTCCTGAATAGGTTGTAACCTAGAATCACAATATCCTAGTTGTGGGTTTTCATGTATCATGTCTGAGCCACTACATCCAAGTCACAACTATTCTCCTTCAACCCAATTAAACAAGGGTATTCAGTTACAAAAAGTATTCTTTCCACATCAGTTTCTAAGTGCATTTCTTATTGTTAAACTCATTCAGGATAGCAGCCTCAATGTAAGGTGATAGCCCATCATGTACAGGCTACTGCAGCTTCTTTAGCACATCTCTGTTTCCATAGAAGATATCTACAAAGCTGCCACCTGGAATTGTAGTCATATTTTTATAGATCATTACTGCCTAGAGAACACTTCTTTTCAAGACAGCAGTTTTGGACAGGCAATTCTAAAAGTGTATTTAATTCCTTAAACTCTCTCTCTAGCTTCTACAAAACACAGGTTGCACGTTCTGCGATAGAAAAGCATAACAAATACATGCATCTCTCAGCTTGAGAGCCCTCACTTGTAAGACTGTTAAATGTCCTGTTTGTCCACTCAAAGCAATAGGTGTTCTTTGAAGACAGCAGGACAAATCGGCTATACAAGCACACCCACCTCCCTGTTAGAGTTGTAGGCACTGTTCTCTTGTGGGTGTGCATGCGCACACAGGTTGTGAACCCCCATGCACATAGCAAAATGTGTGCATAAGCAATCCCAATATATGCCTTTTATTGGCCTGTGGCGTACAAATTTGAACTCAGCTTCTAAAACCTTGCACAAAAAAAAATTTAGAGGGAATACCGGTTGAACGTTAGCTTGCTCCAAGGACTGAGGGAGATTGGTGCGACAGCAGCTGCCTAGGAACACCCACCCATGCCCAGAAAGACCACCTCAGTTTTTCTGAGCTCTGAGAGAGTTTTTCAGTCTTGGCAACTTTGGATGATGATACCCTTTTGTTAGCTGATTTGTCCTGCTATCTGTGGAGAACTATTAAAGGTAAGCAGTTTTCCTGTAATGAAAACAGTGTTGTGTTTTTGTTTTTTTTAAACCCATCAGAATTATTTGTACCTTTCCCTTATTATTTGAAGTTAGCTATTAAACTAGCTAGTTCCATTGAGTCTTGTCTTTTTTTTAATAGTGCAGTTAAATTACCAGTAATTGTTTTCTTTCACATATTTTTGTAATTGTTAAACTAACAGGCATTTAGTCCAGCAATTCATAGGATTCCTACCACATGTATGGATAAACTTCTAGAAAGAGCTGTAGATATTCTGATACTCAATGTGTTTCTTACCCATGTGTGACTTCAAGCTGCTGTCATTAGTGAGCAAGAGTTGCAAACAGGCAATTTCACTGTCAATTGAATGACTTAAGTTACAAAAAAAAGTAATGTAGTAATCATCCCACCAATACCACAGTTGTATTTTGAAAGTCTAGTAAAAACACATTTTATTATTAATGATTTAATGAAATATATTGTAGATTGTAGAATTGAATTGTTTGCCTTTTGCAAACTGGAGATATCTCATACCTTTTGAAATAAACAACGGACAGACTTAAGAACATAAGAAAATGCCATACTGGGTCAGACCAAGGGTCCATCAAGCCCAGCATCCTGTTTCCAACAGTGGCCAATCCAGGCCATAAGAACCTAGCAAGTACCCAAAAACTAAGTATATTCCATGTAACCATAGCTAATGGCAGTGGCTATTCTCTAAGTGAACTTAATAGCAGGTAATGGACTTCTCCTCCAAGAACTTATCCAATCCTTTTTTAAACAAGTATATCTAGATATGATGCGTAAGCAACATATCTAGATATACTTGCCTTTAATCAGATATACTTCTTTTTAGCTTGTTTAAATCATTGTAAAGTTAAAAATTGAGTAAAGCATTTAATTCAAATCATAGCAGAGCTCTTATTTTAACAGTTTTAATGATTTTTCTTTTGGTATTTTATTAATTTTAGGCATCGGTGATAAACAAGAAATCAAGAAAAAGAAGCCTGAAAAAAAGGGACCAGCTAGTAATGTACATGCATCAGCTCCATCTACTCCGAAACCTTCTGTTGATCAGATTAGGCAAAGTGTCAGACACTCCCTAAAAGAAATCCTTCTGAAAAGGTAGAGGTATCCCAAATGTAGTAATCTTTTTAAGTTTGTTTTTTTTGTGACACCTTACTTTTGAAATTAATGCTACTTTCTTTTGTTTAGACTTTCAGCATCTACCTCAAAGATTCCAGAGGAGAGAGCAGCAAAAGTGGCAGCAAAGATTGAGAGAGAACTATTCTCTTTTTATCGGGATACAGATTCAAAATATAAGAACAAATACCGAAGTTTGATGTTCAATCTGAAAGATCCCAAAAATAATGTATGCCTTTCAATTTCTCTAGCACTGTTTTGCTTAAAATTGTCCTGTCACTTTGAAAGTACTAGGATTTCAGTGTATTTTTTGTTTATTACTGCAGTATCTGATCAGCTGGCATTTTATTTACACACTTTGTCTATTTTTCCAGGTGTTATATAAAAGAGTGCTGAAAGGAGAAATTACCCCTGATCATCTAATAAGAATGAGTCCAGAGGAGCTGGCTTCTAGAGAACTAGCAGCTTGGAGACAGAGAGAGAACAGACATGTAAGATTTGTTACCTTTACAAAACTTACTATACATTACTTTGCCGTACCTTTAAGTAAATACATTTTCCATTTTGCAAAGTGGTAGCTTTATAGCAGAGGAGAATATCACAAAGTAAGATTTGGGAAAGAAATTGCTTATACTGTTGGGTTTTATAGAAATGTAAGCATTGTGTTATTGAAGCAGGAAAGACAAAATAGTTGTAGAAATCTGTACAACACGTATGGAACAGAAACTTTCTATGTGAAGGTTTATTGATTAGAAAAATAGAAATGCATGGGTATAATTTTGCATTCATAATTTCTTCTCATCATACATTGCTCTGATGACAAACTTGAATGATGATTCATACTTCTGGTAAATGTCTTTGGTTTTCTGTGCCATTTGGAGAGTCACAAGTCTTTGTGATGTATGAGACTTTCAATCATGATGCAAAGAATCTGGGTACCAAATATCCAATTTTTCTAACCACTTGTCAAGACTATCTGTGAAGCTCAGTAGGAGACAAATCCCTGACAGGTTGAACAGGAGCTTGGAATGAATTTGAGGAAGGAACAAGCATTCCCTTGGCATGTACCAATCACAGAATTGTGGCTAAAATAACTTGTAGTTGAAAAGCTATTTCTTCTTTTTTGGGTATTTAGCACTATAATTTAACATCATAAAACTTTTGACTTTGAGGCAGGGAGAATGCTATATATTTTAAATGTGAATATTTTACCACTGTAGAATAATTTAAAGCACTATTAGCCAGTCATCACTAGGGAGTTAATTGTTTGAATATTTTTAAAATCAAAAAGAAAACATGTTGCATACCTAGAAATAGAAAAGGTATTTTGTACTTTTTTCAAGAAAAGTGCATGATAGAGTTAAATTATTCTTTCTTAGCGTGTAGCAGATGGACTCAGGACCAATGGGTATAGTGTACTCCTGATAGCAGTTGGAGACTGATCAGATTTCAGTCTGACGTCAGCCCTAGTACATATACCCCTGCAAGATGCCATGCTCTTCAGTATTTTCCGTCTCCATAGCAGTTCGGGACTCTATACACGCTTGCTCAGCGTTAGAGTATTCTAACCAAAGAAATCCAAAACAAAGAAGAAAACTTACCTCTACAGACGAGCCCCACTCTCCTGTGGTGACACTGTAATTCTTTAAACCATCACTCGAATGGGGAAGATGGTATCAGAACAAAGTGCTTGATTTTTAATCCACTGCCTCTCGCCCGCAATGGGCCCCAGGCAGTATCAGCCTTATAAGCACTATAAATGTA
Organism: Rhinatrema bivittatum; assembly: GCF_901001135.1. Lineage (NCBI taxonomy): Eukaryota > Metazoa > Chordata > Amphibia > Gymnophiona > Rhinatrematidae > Rhinatrema > Rhinatrema bivittatum. The sequence continues at coordinate 405,050,925 of NC_042617.1, read as the reverse complement.
ATCATTTACCATCTCCTCATAGACTGCTCTTATCTACTGTTATTTTTACACATTACTTTATTAATTTATTTTCTTCAATACCAACAAAAAACACATCTACCAAATCAATTAAATTTTTTACTTTTGACTTTTTCTTATAAATCTATTAAAATCAAAATACTTAGCTCCAACTAAAGCATTCAGCAATTTCACCCATTCAAAAAGTTGCCCATTATCCGACTCACTGATCTTACTGTCGAATTCAACAGTTGACGTACCAGATTTTACTGTCTCTAATAGCTGATCAAAAATCAAGCACTTTGTTCTGATACCGTCTTCCCCATTCAAATGATGGTTTAAAGAATTACAGTGTTAAAGAACTCAAATGAGTTTTTTCTCTCTCTAGTGACTGTTTTGGTATTGGATTTAGGGAGGAGTTGCTTCTGAGTTTTTGATTTTGTATCAAATTTTGGGAAGAGTTTTAAAAAAAAATATGGCATCTAATTGTCAAGATGTTTTTAGCTTTTCACATACTCATCTTCAAGAGGTTTTGCAAACCCCCACTTTCTTTTCTAATACCAGTGGTGGCATAAATAACAGCGATATTTGGATACAAATATTGCATCTACGTAAACATTTAGTAAGAACTGAGATGCATGGTAATACATTAATTGAGTACTGTAGGGTGCAGCGCATTCTACGAGGTCTACGGATAAACAAGGAACCTTTATATGTTGATGGCCCGGCTTTTTTACAAAAATGGAACCAGATTCTAAAGAAGTGTTCACCAGTTTTAATGATCTTGATTATTGAACAGACACGAACATTATTGGTAAATTCAATCAAACTTGAAATTGCTCAGCTATTAGAGAAAGTAAAATCTGGTACGTCAACTGTTGAATTAGATCAGTGAGTCGGATAATGGGCAACTTTTTGAATGGGTGAAATTGCTGAATGCTTCAGTTGGAGCTAAGTATTTTGATTTTAATAGATTTATAAGAAAAAGTCAAAAGTAAAAAATGTAATTAATTTGGTAGATGTGTTTGGTATTGAAGAAAATAATTTAATAAAGTAATGTGTAAAAATAACAGTAGATAAGAGCAGTCTATGAGGGGACGGTAAATGATTACATTTATAGTGCTTATAAGGCTGATACTGCCTGGGGCCCATTGCGGGTAAGAGACAGTGGATTAAAAATCAAGCACTTTTGTTCTGATACCATCTTCTGCAATCGAGTGATGGTTGAAAGAATTACAGTATTAAAGAACTCAAATGAGTTTTTTCCGTCTCTAGTGGCTATTTTAATAATGTATCACATAAGAGCATAAGAAATTGCCATCTTGGGTCAGACCAAGGGTCCATCAAGCCCAGCATCCTGTTTCCAACAGAGGCCAAACCAGGCCACAAGAACCTGACAATTACCCAAACACTAAGAAGATCCCATGCTACTGATGCAATTAATAGCACTGGCTATTCCCTAAGTAAACTTGATAAATAGCAGTTAATGAACTTCTCCTCCAAGAACTTATCCAAACCTTTTTTGAACCCAGCTACACTAACTGCACTAACCACATCCTCTGGCAACAAATTCCAGAGCTTAATTGTGCGTTGAGTGAAAAAGAATTTTCTCCAATTAGTCTTAAATGTGCTACTTGCTAACTTCATGGAATGCCCCCTAGTCCTTTTATTATTCAAAAGTGTAAATAACCGATTCACATCTACTCGTTCAAAACCTCTCATGGTCTTAAAGACCTCTATCATATCCCACCTCAGCCGTCTCTTCTCCAAGCTGAACAGCCCTAACCTCTTTAGTCTTTCCTCATAGGGGAGCTGTTCCATCCCCTTTATCATTTTGGTTGCCCTTCTATGTACCTTCTCCATCGCCACTATATCTTTTTTGAGATGCGGCGACCAGAATTGTACACAGTATTCAAGGTGTGGTCTCACCATGGAGCGATACAGAGGTATTATGACAGCTTACGTTTCATTAATCATTCCCTTCCTAATAATTCCTAACATTCTGTTTGCTTTTTTGACTGCTGCAGTACAGTGAACCGACGATTTTAAAGTATGCATAGTTCTAGTAGCCATATTGATCCTGGAGAAAAGTAATCTTTGTAAATTGATATACTTCTTATTAGACCACCAAATAGAGTATTATGCTATATGACCTTTGAGCTTTCTGAAAACCACCTAGCCAACCACCCCATTGTCTTGTAATTCCACAGCAAGCTACTAAAGAACTGAAAATCTGGCTTCTTCAGCTGTTGTTCTGCTTCCTCCTTCCGGCCTGGTCTCTGATGCTCCTTGCCTCCAGCTCCACTGCTCATGCTCCTCAATTAGGCTTCTCTGCTTGTTGCACCCTGACCATGCTGCTCTGTTTATCAGCACTGAGCTATGCAGACTTTGTGGTGAACTATATGGCTCTGATTTGCTAATAAGCAAAGCCAGACTGGGAAGCATCAACGATGGTGGGGACGGAGTACAGAAATACACGAATGTGCTCAGAAAGAGGCATGAAATGCTTGAAGGAAGGATGAGGTTTGAAAGAACGGAGAAGAAAGTACAGGGAGGCAAGAAAGTGGAAATGCATAGGGGGAGGAGATTGGTGGAGATGATACTGGGAGGAACAGTGAAAGAGAGTGGAGGAAGGAGTGTGACCAGGTAGTGTTTCCTCTCTCTCTGTTGATTTTCTCCCCTTAAAGGCTGAAAAAACTGAAAAACAGAAAGTGAAATTCAGGCAGGTGTGAACATGAGAATAAAGGTGTGTGACAGACTGTTTTTCTGTACATAGATTTTTGTTTTTGCCTGATCTTGTAAAATCAATGTAGTTTGATAGTTTTCTCTAAATGCTGATTAAAACCATGGCTAAAGCAAAACCTTATGTCTGCCAAAGCTGTACAGCCAAGACCCCAGAGAACTGCTTTTGTAGAAAAGACTCCAGGCTGAGCAGCATTACCTGCTGCATCTATAGAACAGCAGGAAGCTTTCCCAGTTATGCATTTATAATTAGAAGCATGCTTAGTGAGGAGCAGAGGATAATAAAATTAAAGCTCCTCTTACATTTCCCTCTAGTGTGTTAGCCTGGTATATTTTGATATGGAAGCTTACTTAAGACCATAAATGCCATGCTGGATCAGTCCAAGGTCCATCAAGCTCAGCATTCTGTCTCTGACAGTGGCCAGTCCAAATAATAAGAACCTGGCAGATCCCAATAATTGATCTATTCCATCTCGTTCTGCTACAGCAGTCCAGCCTTGATAAGCGGGTTGTCTCCCCCTACCAATAGATGGAGGCATATGGTACAGATTTCTATTGTGACAGCACAGCCACTACTTAAGAGGAGGTGCTAACAGCAGAGATCCAGTATATTTTCTGCCTTCAGCAGATGGTAGGGCTGGTTGGTGCATCAGCTCGACTTTGGATCTGAGATCAGACCCCTGGGCCAGGCCACTGGCTTAGGCCAGCAGTGAGAGCCCATTGATACACTCTCAGCTCCTAAGGGGGTGTTGTGTTGAGCGGGGTCGGAGAAGCAGCATAAAAAAAGGCTGCTTTCAGAAAAGTTCCATTCCTGCTTGCATTCTGAGAGGGGGTTTTCTTTGTCTCTACGCCTGAATTTCTCTCCCTCTCCCTCCTCCCTTTTTCATATCCATTGAGCAAGTGGTCAGTCCTTAAAAAGGAAAAAAAAAGAGAGAGGAAGCTGTCTTTACTCAGGGGCAAAGACTATTGGGGTTTGAGCAGGAAGCAGGCATTTTACGCCTGAAGGGAGAACGGTCAGGTGGTCCATCTTCTTATTGAAGGAGAGTCAGGAGAAGCCTCGCCTGGGGTACATGGTGCTGTGAGGCCTGCAACGAGCTTTGAGTTGCCACAGAAAAGGGGCAGATTTGTCTGGTGTGCACGTATACTGGTGAGTTTCCCAGTGAGTGTTCGGTGGTGGGCCTTGCTCCTGCCTCACCACCCACTTCCTTTTTCGATGTGCCATGCTCAGAGTGGCCTGACACGTGATCTGCCATGCGGCCCTCCGAGACGGCAGCCATCTTGGGATCTCCTGTGCAATTGGGTCCTGAGCCTGAGGAGTCACTTGAAGCAAGTGAGAACTTAGAACCAGTATCAAGGTTGGAAGTGCCACTATCTCCAGGGGAGAGCCCTTGACAGCGGGGTGAATTTTCTCTAGATTTTTCATTTTTTGCATTAGGCTTTTTGTGCATTCATGAGGCCAGGCAAAGTGCATAAGGGGGTTGCCCCCAGAGCACCTGAGGGCCTTGGTACAGCTTCTTTGCCTCCAGTTCCTGGCAAGAGTGCATGGCCAACCACTGAGGTGCTGGAGCCCTTGTGGGAGGACTCTGTGGATGCAGGGGAGTTCAGGGAGCAGGTAGTTCAGTGTCTGCTGAGGAAGGGGGGTCATCTGGCCTGGAAGATGATTGTCATTCGATTATTTCACGGAGATGAAATAGCTGGTTTGATTGAACAGGTAGTTTAATACTTTAGATTGGAGGCGTTCAAGCCACAGGAAACTCTGGTGTGGGACTCAATTATTAGGGGGAAGCATAAAACTACCACCTTTCCATTCCGTCCGAGGTGGATGAGATGATATTGGCAGAATGGGAGTCAATCTCCTACTCCGACTCTATCCTCTTCCACCTACTGTGTTGGAGAAGTTTTTTCAAGTTCTGGTGGTCAATGCGTTGGTCATAGCAATGATCAGGTGAACAACTCCTCCAGTGGACGAGGCTGCGTTGCGTAAAGACCAACAGGACAGGAAGATGGAGCTGCCTCTCAGAAGTTTGTAGCCTCTGCCACAGCAGTTAAGGTCTTGATCTGTTCAACTCTGGTGATCTGGGCTCTCCTATGCAGGATACTACAGCTTCCTGAGAGCAAGGAGGTGACCAGGATGGAGTCTGCTGCAGCCTTCCTGGTGGATGCCCAGTATGACTTATTGGTGGTCCTGTCTGTCAAAGTTTTCTTGTGGTTGCGCAATTGGGCAGCTGACTCCTGGTCCAAGACAAGTCTAGGGAAGTTGCCCTTTAAGGGCTGGCTTCTCTTTGGAGAAGGATAAGAGTTGAGGTTGCTATAGACCTGGTAGGGTCTATAGATAGTTTTTGGCTTCACAGCAGTAATGGCTGGGTAGACTGTTTTCTGGGGCCACTTCTGCCTCATATTCAGGCCCTAGGGGCCAGGGTCAGTACTTTTGCAGAGACAGAAGGCAGAGAAGGTACTCCGCTCTGACTTCAGGGGCTGTTAAAGCCTCCTCATGAGGTTCAGCAGGTTTGCTCACTCTTGACACCAGTAGGAAGCCACCTACAGCAGTTCTACAGGGAGTGGACCCTGGCCGATCGGTGGGTTTTGAAAATCTGTTTCGTTTACAGCCTGGACCTGCATTGTCCCGTTTGGGATGCCTTCATGGTTTCCCCTTGCACTGCTCCAGTCAAGCAGTGAAGTGATCTGCAAAATTCTCCCAAGGATGAAACTCTTGCCCCTGGGTCAAGGATGTTACTCGATTTACTTCGTAGTTCTCAAAAATGATGAATCCTTTCATCCTATTCAAAGGTGTGAATTGCTGTCCTGAGGCCCACATTTTCACATGGAGATGTGGTAGTTCGTCCTGGCTGTGGTTCGGTAGGGGAGTTTCTATTCTCATTATATCTGTCAGTGGTCTTTCTGAATATTCCCATTTGGGGCACAGATCAGAGGTTTCTGCATTTTTATGTTCTGCAAGAACATTTCCAGTTCCGAGCATTTGTAACCTATCATTAAAATCATCCATTGTACCTGAAGACTGGAAAGTGGCCAATATAACCCCAATATATAAAAAGGGCTCCAGAGGTGATCCAGGAAAGTATAGACTGGTTAGCCTGACTTTAGTGCCAGGAAAAATCATGGGAACTATTATAAAGAATAAAATCACAAACATATAGACATGATTTAATGGGACACAGCCAGCATGGATTTACCCAAGGGAATTCTTGCCTCACAAATCTCCCATATTTTTTTTGAAGGGGTGAATAAGCATTTGGGCAGAGGTGAACAGATAGATGAGGTGTTTTTGGATTTTCAGAAGGTGTTTGACAAAGTCCCTCGGGAGAGGTTTCTAAGAAAACTAAATATTCATGGGATAGGAGGAGATGTCCTTTTGTGGACTGCACACTGGTTAAAAGACAGGAAAGGGGGGGGGGGAGGAGGAGTTAAGATGGCGCTTGAACTAGGTGTGCATGTCTGAGCTCTCCCCCACCCCCCCTTTTTTTTTTAACCTTGGTGCATCTTGCCGTTTACCTTTTCTACATGGGGAAGAGAAAGGGAGCAGTGTGGTGCTTTCCTGATGGAGGACTGTGGCAAACCATGCCTCAATATGTCATTCCCACTTTGACTTCCATCCCAGATGGCTTAGCTGGAACAGAGGTGGCCAGCCTGCCTTTGGCTGAAGTCTCTCTCAGCCCCGAGGTGCGTTCCATCCTGCGGCTTCCTGACAATGCTGCCTGAGCTGAGGGCTTGTTGCTGCAACAAGGATTAGGTCCAGTGACTCCACTGTGCTTTCTAGCAGCGTCTCCCCGATGCAATTCTGAGGAGAGAATCTCTGCCCCGAATTACAAGTTTCTGCACCATACTGGGAGTCAGAAAAAAGGTTGGGGACCACTGCAGATCCAGCTCCTCTGACGAGTGGCTTTACACTTATTGCAGTCTGCCATCATGGACATTCAGGTCAAACATTTATTGGTTAAACCACCTTATGTCTCTCTTGATGCCTTATGGCAGATCATGGCTTCTTTGGATGAAACTGTTTCTTCTTTAGCGGTTCTGACCTTAGATTGCTGCAATGTGAGAAAAAGATCTCTGATTTGGAGTCTTCTGATGACAAGTGAAACCAGTGCAATCTGAGATTATCAAAGAATTTTCTTTATCTTGAAATAGAATTGAGAACTTGGAATATTTTTCAAAAGCTTTGAATCTCCATGTACTTAATTTTCCTAAGACTGAATTTATTTCATCTTCTGAACTGTTTAAATCTTACATGAAAAATATTTTGGGTATTCCTGAGGAAACTTTGCGACCAATTGCTAAGTTATATTATCTTTCATCTTTAAGGAAATCAACAGATGGGAATGCTTTCTAGAATTCGCCTAATTTTTCCAACTTTCTTGAGAGTTCAGAAGATATTACATCCAGAGCTACACTTTTGGTTTCATTTGCCATTTTACATGTCAGAAATATTTAATGGCTATTTTTTCGTCACACAGGAGCTCTTTTTAAGGGCCAAAAGCTATGGATTTTCCCAGATTTATCCAAATTAACACAAAAACATAGGAAGAAATTTCTTAGTATGAGATCTGAAATGTTAGCTTTAGGTGCTATAAGATTTCCCTGTAAATGCTTGATTCTTTTGAATGGTGTTAAATATCTTTTCTTTTATCCTATCCAGTTGAGGGGTTTTTTGGGTGCCAGGGGTAATGTTACCCCTTATTAATTATCCTTTCGGGAGGCATGTTAGTATTTATGAAGGGGGATTTCTTCAGGCTTCTTCTATTTTCTTATGTATTTTGATATTGTAGTTTTAGGACCTTGTCTTAGGCCTTTATTGCTCCCCCCCCCTCCCCATTATAGTGATCTATATTAGTCCAAATAATTACCAGCTTTGTTTATTTTGTTGTATTTATTTCTTATTATCTTACACTTCTTTTCTTGTCAAATATGAGATTTGTATTTGATGTATTCATTGAAATTAAAAGTATAAGTATAAAAACAAAAAAGACAGGAAACAGAGTAGGATTAAATGGTCTGTTTTCACAGTGGAAAAAGGTAGTGGAATGCCTCAGGGATCTGTACTTGGACCAGTGTTTTTTAGTATATTTATAAAGATCTGGAAAGTGGTATGACAAGTAAGGTGATCAGATTTGCAGATGACACAAAATTATTCAGAGTAGTTAAATCATAAGCGGATTGTGATAAATTGCATTAAAACTAATCAGAGAAAATTCTTTTTCACTCAACGCACAATTAAACTCTGGAATTTGTTGTCAGAGGATGTGGTTAGTGCAGTTAGTGTAGCTGTGTTTAAAAAAGGATTGGATAAGTTCTTGGAGGAGAAGTCCATTACCTTGTATTAGTTAAGTTGACTTAGAGAATAGCCACTGCTATTAGCAACAGTAACATGGAATAGACTTAGTTTTTCGGTACTTGCCAGGTTCTTATGACCTGGATTGGCCACTGTTGGAAACAGGATGCTGGGCTTGATGGACCCTTGGTCTGACCCAGTATGGCATGTTATGTTCTTATGACTTTGTGAGACTGGAAGATTGGGCGTCCATATGGCTGATGAAATATAATGTGGACAAGTGCAAGGTGATGCATATAGAGAAAAATAACCCATGCTGTAGGAATTACCACCCAGGAGAAAAGATCTGGGCGAAGAGTTGATATTACATTGAAATTGTCAGCTCAGAATGCTATGGCAGTCATAAAATCAATGTTATGAATTATTAGGAAGGGAATGGCTAATAAAACGAAGGATATCATAATGCTTCTGAATCACTGAATGGTTAGTTGACACCTTGAATACTGTGTGCAGTCTGGTCTCCACATCTCAAAAAAAGATACAGTTGCACTAGAAAAAGTAGGAAAGGGTGACCAGAATGGTAAAGCGAATGGAATGGCTCCCCTATGAGGAAAGTCTAAAGAGGTTAGGGCTGTTCAGCTTGGAGAAGAGATGGCTGAGAGAGGATACAAAGAAGGGAAGGAAGTGTGTGAGAAGGGGATATAAAGGAAAAGCAGAACTGAAATAGAAGAAATAATTGATAGGAGAAGAATAAATTCAGATATGTACAACAAAGGGGAAATTTAACCTTTGTTACAGAAAAATAGTTTTCAGTAAAAATTCATTACTTTTTCATCTTTAACCTGTAGATTTCAAGAGAATAAAATGACTATATTTATTCATGTATTTACAGCTTAAAAAATCAAACCTGATTCCCTCACCCCCAAACACAATTTCTGTAGTATTTTCTTAATTTGAAAGCCCTACCTATTGGCTGTAGAGGAAACCGAAAATAGACATGCAACCTTGAAAATCATTTTTTTATTGTAAAAGGAGGTGCTAGGGACACTAGCGCGGCCCTAGCGCCTCCTTTTTGACAGAAGCGGCGGGCTGTCAGCGGGTTTGACAGCCAACGCTCAATTTTACCGGCGTCTGTTCTCAAACCCGCTGACAGCCATGGGTTCGGAAAACAGACGCCGGCAAAATTGAGCATCCGTCTTCCAATCTGAGGACCGCGAGCAGATTTTAATTTTTTTTTTTTATTTTTGGGGCCTCCGACTTAATATCGCTATGATATTAAGTCTGAGGGGTGTTCAGAAAAGCAGTTTTTTTCTGCTTTTCTGTACACTTTCCTGGTGCCAGCCGAAGTTAACTCCTGCCTTTGGGCAGGCGTTACTTTCTGTATCGCACGGGAATAACTAATAGGGCCATCAACATGCATTTGCATGTTGCGGGCGCTATTAGTTTCGGGGTGGGGGGGGGGGGGTTGGATGCGCGTTTCCACGCGCTATACTCATTACTGCATAAGGGATAAAAATAGCGCGTCGAAACGCGCGTCCAACCGGGGGCTAACAGCTCTGCCTGAGCGCACTTTACTGCATCAGCCCGTTTATAAGCACTGAGGTACCTTTTTGTACAACCAGATGCTACCAACAAAATGAAGTGAATGAAATTGAGAGACACACTTTGTTGTTAGAACCTACCTGGTGGTAGGCACCCTGGTTGTGCCTACATGGAAATTTCTGGCTCTACTTTGTGAATCAGAAAATGCTGAGTGAATGAAGTTCTGGTCCCAAGCCTCTCCCCTGCTAATGTCAAGTTGAGCAAAATCCCAGCAGTCCCAGATATGCTCACATCCTCCTCCCTCTTGCTCGTTCTCTTCATTCTATGTTTTTGTTCTCTTCTTCTTTTTGCTTTCTACCTCCCCCACCACTTTTTATCCCTATCTATTGCTTTTACTTGCTCTCTGTCTATCCCATTCTCCCCCCACGCCTCTCTCACTCTCATCCTCCTTTGCTTTCTTAGACTCACTTCCTCCCCATTCTCCCCTTATTTTTCTCTCCTATCCACCTTCCTTCTCTGCTGCTGTAGAGGAATTTAGCTACCAGAGAGGGGCAGACAGGAAGTACTTCTTCCAGTGACAAGTTGTCAACCAGAAATTTTGCACCTTGGTACAATATATTATAATCTTCACTGCCTTTTTTTTTTTTTTTTTTTTTTACAGACAATTGAGATGATTGAAAAAGAACAGAGAGAAGTTGAAAGACGACCAATCACAAAAATTACACACAAAGGAGAAATAGAAATTGAGAGTGAAACAGCAATGAAAGAACCAGAAGTTATGGAAGTTGAGGTAACAAACAATGGTAGCATACATTTGTTTTACTTTTCCATTAAAGTTGGCTAACATGTTTAATGATTAGGCTAGACTCAGATGGAGAGTCTGGAGTGCACTCAGAGAATTCTATTGGCATTCAAGAGAGAACTTGCTGGTAAAACTGAGCAAAATCCCACTGGTACCCAAAACGTTGTAAACTGTCAGGAACGTTCTCCATCTTTAAGTGAAATTGGTTTTATGTATAAGGAAATGTAATTTTGGTTTCTTGTTTTATGATGTATGTATTTGGTTTTACTGTTACGAGATTGTAACCGATGTGAAGGTTAAGTCCATACACCGGTATAGAAAACTGTGATAAATAAATATATTATTGCCAAAAAGTAAGTTTTTCACGTAGATAAGCATCTGAATTAGCCATGCTGTCTGGGTACGTCTTCCATGCCACTAGGTGGTGGAGCTCTCTAAGTCTAGTAAAGTCTTTCAGCCAAGCACTCCCTCTTGTGCTCTCCCTGGTTTGCCTGAGGCTCCTCAGTCTGTTTTTTTCCGTGCGACTGAAAGCACGCGGAGCTCTGTCTCTCCAGAGTGTCCATCTTGATCACACTCAAGCTAAGTTTTGAAAATTTTTCTTGCTCTCCCTCTTGGGTTGAAATTTGTGCGAATTACCTGTCCCGGGACCTTCATGACATTTTATTTATAAAAACACAATAAGAAAAAACACAAAAAAACAAGTTATTTGAAATTGTTGATAATAAATTAAAATAGTTGGACCAGAGGTCTATATGGCTTTCTGATATTTTCAAGCTGTGTTCATGAAGATCCTACAAACCCTTTATTTGAAAAGCTAAAAAAATTCTACTGGGAAATTGTTGGTGTTTGGTGTTCACTTAAATCAAGCCATCACATTGCCCACCTTTTACCTGAAACCTCATAACAAATGAAACGAGTGAAAGCTCCATACCTTGGATTGTAAACGGACGCTTGCATATTATAAACAGTGCACCCACAAGGATAATAGACCCTCAGAACTCTTCCTCTCTTTTAATCCAAATGCATCAGAACTTCCAGTGACAAAACTAACATTATCTTCCTGGCTATCCAATTGTATACAGTTCTGCTACCAAAAACATTCAGAACACTTATCTTCAACTCCTAAGGCGCATCAAGTTCGAGCAAGGGCTGCATCCATCGCTCACATCCATGAAGTACGTCTTGAAGACATCTGCAAAGCGGCGACTTGGTCATCACTACATACCTTTACATCCCATTACTGTTTAGATAAACAGGCAAGGGAAGATACGCACATGGGCCGGACGATTCTACATAGGAGTTCTATACATCAGAAACCTTCATAAGAACTGTCCGCCTATAATTCACATATTGAGCACAATAATTAACAAATCACATTTATAACACTCTGCTCAATACGTTAGCTGGGGACTCCCAGACAGCATGGCTAATTCAGATGCTTATCTACATGAAAAAGCAAGTTTGCTTGTAGATAGCAGATGAATTAGCCATGCTGACCCTCCCGCCTCCCCGGACAGTTCCGACACTGCTCACTATCTTGCTTACATACAGACTGAGGAGCCTCGGGCAAACCAGGGAGAGCACAAGAGAGAGTGCCTGGCTGAAAGACTTTACTAGACTTAGAGTGCTCCGCCACCTAGTGGCACGGAAGACGTACCCAGACAGCATGGCTAATTCATCTGCTATCTACGGAAAACACTGTTTACGGTAAGCAAACTTGCTTTTTCTTTCAAAATAATACAGCACAAGGTCATGCAAATTAAAATAAGCATTTGCCAAGCATTAAATCCTGCTTTCAGGTCTTACTTGTTTGTCAGATGAATAATTAATGTAACTACTGGAAAACACAATCTTAAGGAATATTACATGCCTTATAATGCTTGAAAACATGAATTCCAATTACACTTTTCTTAATCGTGTGAGTTTCCATTAGTTTCTTCGAATACACAATTTGCAAAAACCTTTAAAACAACTTGAATTTGTTATATTTAATTAAATTATTTATATTGGTAATTTGATTTTAAGCCTATTGTATTATATCTACAGTGCCAAATTACAACTGATAAAGAGAAATTCTGTGAAAGTGTATGGCTATTCATTATATAATCGATAAATGATTTGAAAATGGCTTGTTTTTTCATTTTGTGTCTGTATAGCCTAGTGGTTAGAGCAGCAGACTATGAAGCAGGGAAACTTGGGTTCAAATCCCACTGCTGCTCCTTGTGACCTTGGGCAAGTCATTTTCCCTCCTCCGTTGCCTCAGGTACAAACAGGACCTAATTTACAAAGGCTTTTCTCCCATTCTGTGTCTATGGGAAAAATGCTTAATAAATTACCCTTTCAGAATGTAAACCCTCTGGGGATAGAGAAATACCTATAATATTTATTTATTTCCAGGCTTTTTTATACTGCATTCAGAAAGAATACTGGCCAGAGTGGTTCACAATACATAAAACAATCATAAAAACAAATCAATATTACTCCAAATAAAAGCTTAATCTATCAAATTCACTAATTTGGTTATTCACTTGGGTACAACCAAGCCTTTGCCTTCTTTCCACAATGTTGGCCCAAAAGCTTGAGAGCATTCTACTTTGAAAAGCTGCCCTTTTGATCTCTTTAACCACTGTACTACAAACAAAACACCATGTGCTGATTGTAAATTACGACTTGGTAACACATCTCTCTACTAACTTCTAAAGGTATTTTGCACCCTCATCCCTGAATGTAATCCATTTTGAAGTGCTGAAAAATGAAATATAAATCAAATAAATAGAAACTAAACCTCACCATTATTTGGGCTACTGCATTTTGAAGGACCTGTAGCTTACACAAACTTCTGCCAGAGACTCCCAACAAACAAGGCACCACAGAAATCCATGGTTGTTAATACCAACTCATGCAATACAATTTTCAGGTCACTTTCTGATATACATTTTAATCGTTAAACCAGTTGAAACAGTGCTTTTTGGAGGAAAGATGGTCAGAACAAAGTTCAGCAACACCCCTAAGCTAATACTTAGACCTATGTGTCTTGGTTAAATGTAATTTGACAAGTTGTATACAAATGTTTCATTTTAGATACCCTTTTATGTAAAATACCTAAAGTGAAATATTTGTAGCTTTTTTTTTTTCAAAAAGGTTTTCTTATCAACAGGAAATGCTTCTTGGTTAGAATCAGCACCTATGGACCAAGCTTTAGAGAACATAAAGCACCAGATGGTGGCCAAGGAGCAGTTTCTCAGCGCAAAATTACACAATTTAGCACTGTGGTAACTGTGCCAAGTATGGTAACACTATGCTGACATTTCGGACTATTTCAATTACTACAGAGATTTGTGGTTAGACATGAGAAAAGTGAGGTGCAAGAGGGAACTAAGAGGAATTTTATATGCTTGTCTACCAAGATTGTAGAGCATCAAGAAAGAAGGAAAAAAAGACCTATCTTGGATAAGCAAATATATTTTACAGGTGGTCACATTATTGTGGCTGGCAGGCTGAATGGACAGAATAATTGAGGTACACTGGATGGTCCAGGTGATTTTGTTACTATATATCTAAAATACAGTTTCTATATCATCTAAAGATGCATTCTAGATCCTCAGTGGCAACTGCATTCAGAGGCATGCTATAGTCTTAAATTTCCAATGACTGGACCTGGAATTGAGACTATGAACCTAATTTACTTAGCTTTCTCCTTATATAAATGCATAATGACAAAGCCTTAGTAACTTAGGCCCTGAATGTGTAATTGAACACTCGGATACCTTTCACTACACTGCACTTGAGGATGGGGAGGAATACAAATATCATTAGGTTAATGTTGTCAAATCATTTATCCATTATATAATGAATAGCAATATAATTCATGGGCGGCTCAAGGCAATTTGTTGCCTGAGGCGAGGGATGATAAAAGTACTCCTCTCCCCCGCACCACCGCTAAGAAACGGCAAGCTCAAATCAAGAACAGCATACGCAACAATACTCACATATGTTCTTTCACGCCAGCATACACAGATGCTGTCAAATACTCAGATGCTTTCACTCACACGCACACAGATACTCATGTGTGCTCTTTCACACACAGATAATCATGCATCTCTTTCACACACATGCTTGTTGCACATGTCCTTTCATAAGCACACATGATCTCGCACATGTTCTTCCACATGCACACATGATCTCATACATGTTTTTCACAAGCACACAGATCTCACACATGCACAAATGCTCTTACATGCTTTTTCACACACACGCTCACACAGATGTTCTCAAATATGCCCTTTCACACACAGATGCTTTCACAGATGCTGTCACGTGCTTTTTCTCACACACAGATGCTCACACATGCTCTTACACAGATACTATCATGCACTTTACACACACTCGCTCTTTCACACAAACATCCTCACATATACAGCTCTCACGCATGCTCTTTCAGACACATACATGGTCTCGCACATGCTCTCACAAACATTCACAGATTATCTCGTGCTTTCTCACACAGATGCTCACACAATGCTCTTACACAAGATGCTCTCATGCTCTTTCACACACATGCTCTTTCACGCACATACTCTCGTTCTTGTGCACATGATCTCTTACAAACACACACACTCTGCCTCAATTCTATGTGCTGTCAATCAGGCTGTCTTGTCCTTTCTATCTTGGTTCTGGGTGGATCAGCTCAGCAGGCAGCCAGGACCTCTCTTTCTTTTGCAGCCTACAGCCGCTGGACCTCTTATTTTTGGCTTCTGGTGGCTATGGGCTTGCTTTCTCTTTGGCCACCTGCGGGTTTGGCCCCCGCTGATAACAGCTGGACTTTTTCTCATCTTCAGCCCTGAAGGCATGTCATTTTGCTACGCTGCCGCAGGGCTTTTAATCCAGCCTGCGGGGGTGAGAACCTCACGGATGTGACATTCCACTGCACCACAACAGGATTCTTCTTTTGGCCCATGAGGAGTGGAAACCCAATGGGCATGTTAAGAACAAGAAGTTTCCATACTGGGTTAGACCAAGGATCCATCAAGCCCAGCATTCTGTTTCCAATAGTAGCCAATCCAGGCTACAAGTTACCTAGCAAGTACCAAAACACTAAGTAGATCCATGCTACTGATTCCCAATAATAAGTGGCTATTCTCTAAGACAACTTGATTAATGGACTTCTCCTCCAATAAATTATCCAAACCTTTTTTTAAACACAGCTGTACTAACTGCACTAACCACATCCTCTGGCAACAAATTCCAGACTTAATTGTGCATTGAGTGAAAAAGAATTTTCTCTGATTTAGTTTTAAATATCTACTTGCTAACTTCAGGAAGATTGCCACAAAAGATTTAAGCAAAACCTAAAAACCTGGTTGTTTAAAAAAGCATACTATTAACTGACTGGGTCTTCTACTACTCAATTATGGTCGCCGTCACCTCCTCCCCCCCCCCCACCCCCTAGCACCTAGAAATGTTCCCCTCTTGTTAATTATTACTCTATGTATATTTAGTTTGCCTAGTTTATGGGTAAACCTTGTTACCTATTATATCAGTTACATGTTGTATTGTAAAGCGCCTTGCTGAATTATTGTTATCTGTAAACCGAGGGTGATGTGACACACGTTCCGCGGTATATAAAAATCTTTAAATAATAATAATAATAATGGAATGCCCCCTAGCCTTACCTGAGCTCAGTTCGGCATCAGGAGTTGACAGGAGCTGCAAACAGAATCCAGAGACATTTCCAAGCCATTGCTGTCGATGGACCACGTTGTGCTGGGAAGCAGGCAGGAAGAACGAGGTTATGGGTCTGAGCCCTAACATTACCCCCTCCGCAAGGTCCTCTCCTCTGCTTCTGAGGTCTGGGTCTGAGAGGAAATCGCAAATGAAATTCGCAGATTAATTGGGGAGCTTGAATGTTCTGGGCTGGCTCCCAGGAGTTCTTCCAGGATAATTAAATGTTGAAGTGTTTGTCCTTTCTGTCTGACGTCCAAAATTTCCTCAACTTCATATTGTGTGTTCTTCTCCACTAAGACGGGTGATGCTTGTTTAAGTTTTCTAAAAGGCCATGACAAAATTGCTGATTTCAGGAGGATTATATGAAACACAACGTGAATGTGGAGTGTTGGAGGTAACCGCAGCTTATAGTTGACCTCACCGAACTGTTTGTCGACTGGGAATGGTCCCACGAAGTGGGGAGCGAATTTCAAAGAAGGCATGCGTAGTCTAAGATTGCGGGTTGCTTAACCAGACTAGGTCTCCAGAATGGAGCTGGGGAGCTGGTCTTCGCTTCTTATCTGCCCTGTCTCTTTGCCTTGATTGCAGCCTGCTGTAAGAGGGCACGAGTATTTTTCCACAGATTCCTAAAGCTTTGGGTGGCCAGATCCACCGCAGGGCAAGATGAGAATGTAGCAACTGATAGTGGTATCCGAGGATGCCGTCCAAAGACCAAATAAAAGGGCGAGGATCTGGTGGCTTGCGTACGGTGATTATTATGATAAATCTCCGCCCACGGAAGTAGCGAGGCCAGGTCTTCAGTGATTGATTAGTCCGTTCTGTCAAACCATTGGTTTATGGGTGGTAAGCCGAAGAAAAATCGAGTTGTATTCCAAATTTTTGCATAAGTTCTTCCAGTAGCCATGCTGTGACTGAACTCCTCTATAGAGAAGGATATATTGGGGAAGCCCGTGAATCCAGAAGATGTGTTGAATGAACAGATGAGCTAACTTTGATGCTGAAGGTAAACCAGGAAGAGAAAGAAAGTGGGCCATTTTTGAAAACCTGTCTACCACAACCCAAATGGTATTGTTTCCCTCAGATAGATGTAGAGCTGTGATAGTCAGTGGCAATGTGAGTCCGGGGTTTGGGTATTGGTAAGGGTTGTAGTAGACCTCAAGGTCTAGCCCGGGAGGTTTTGTGAGCAGTGCATGTAGGGACAGGACTCAATGAATTTCTTAGTATCCTCTTTCCATTGTGGCCACCAGAAGTGACGAATAAGGAGTTCACTGGTTTGTTGAAGGTCCTGGGTGACCTGCCACACAAGACTCATGGGCCCAACATAGGACTCTTTCCTTCAAACGCTTGGGCACCACAGACTTCCCTAATGGGACAGTAAACGTAGCAGTGATCATAATCCGGGCAGGGTCAATTATATGTCAAGGTGGGTCTGGAGTGCCATCAGGGAAGAAAAGCGTCTTGACAAGGCATCAGCTCTTTGATTCTTTTCGGCTGGATGGAAGAGGAGGTTTAAGTTAAAGCAACTAAAGAATAGGGCCCATGGGCTTGTTGTGGATTCAGACATTGCTCGTGCGAGAGAGGTATGCACACTTCTTATGGTCAGTATAAATAGTGATGGTATATTTTGCCTTCTCCAACAGGTGTCTCCACTCCTCTAGCACTAACTTAATAGCCAGAAGTTCCCGATCCCCGATGGCATAGTTCTTTTCTGCTGAAGAGAATATTTTAGAAAAATAGGTGCAGGTGACAAGATTCCTTTCCTCTGATTGTTGTAAAAGGATAGCTCTGACCCCTAGCACAGAGGCAACCACTTCAATAAAGAATGGTCTTGTAAGATCTGCATGTTGCAGACATGGATCCTTTATAAATTCCTCCTTTAATTGTTGGAAAGCTTGAATGGCTTCTGGGGCCCAATTACAGACAGCGGCCTCTTTTTTTTTTTTTTTTGTCATAGCCATGAGAGGTGCCACTAATGTTGAGTAACCAGGAATGAATTGTCGGTAGTAGTTCGAGAAACCCAAGAATCGTTGAAAGGCTTTTAATCCTACTGTTTGGGACCAATCAAGGATTGCCTTAAGCTTCTCTGGATCCATTTGCAGACCGGCCGAAGAAATAATGTAGCCTAAGAAGGGTAGTTCCTCCCTGTGAAACATACATTTCTTTATTTTTGCAAATAGTTTATTTTCATGGAGGCGTTGGAGGACCTCTCCTACATGAAGAAGATGTTGATCCATGGACTTGGAAAAAATAAGTGTCATCCAAAGAAACAAGGACGTGTGAATACAGGAGATCCCGAAATATGTCATTGAACATAGCCTGAAAAACTGATGGTGCATTACATAAACCAAAAGGTATTACCAAGTATTCACAATGTCCATCACGAGTGTGAAAAGCCATTTTCCACTCATCCTCTTTTTGGATTCACATGAAATTATAAGCTTCTCGACGGTCCAATTTAGTAATAATTTGTGCATCTTTAAGCCAGTCAAATAGCTCGGTAATGAGGGTAATTGGATATTGATTTTTCCAAGTGATGGCATTTAGACCTCGATAGTCAATGCATGTTGCAATGAACTGTCCTTTTTCTTAACAAAGAAGAACCCGGCCCCTGCCAGAGAAGAAGATGGCCTGATAAATTCATGTGCTGGATTCTCTTGGATATATTGGCCCAGGGCCTCCGTCTCAGGTTCTGAAAGCGCGTACATTCTTCCTCGGGTGGGGGGAATTCTCCCCAGGAACAAGTCAATACTACAATCATAGTCACAATGAGGAGGCAGTGTCTCTTTCTGTTTGCTGAAGACATCAGTGAAGTCCGCGAATTGGTTTGGCAATCCGGAAAGAGTGGATTCCAGACAGAAGAGATTACAAGGAAGAGGTTTTACAGGAAGCAAATAGTGGTTATGACATTTGGAACTCCAACTGGCCAATTGAAGTGTCTCCCAGTCTATTCTAGGTTGATGTAGTCTCTAACAAGGTAGGACATGTAATATTAAGCTATACTGGGTTTACCACAGGTATTTCCACTAGTAAGTACACAAATAATATACCCGTGTTTACAATTAAATATTTCAATTTTATTCCTTAATTATTTAAAACACATGAAACATGCCCTATTATATCAAAAACATTCATACCTCACTCATTCATCTAAACATCATACAATGTTAAAATTTGACAATACAATATTGTTACACTTTAACATCCACTACACAAGTATTACAAAAATATTGCAACAATCCCTAATTACAATGTAAACAATTGTTTCACAAACTTTTTACTCTTCTTAATTGACTATTTATTTAACAGGTATCCCTTTCTAACCTAATTTGACAAATATCCCTTTGAACTAATATTCCTTATTAATCTTATTTAACAAATGTCCTGACAGGAAGCTCCTGTTTCACCCGTTGGTTTCTTCAGGGGATTTATTCATATGCTTACATCCAACGATTTCCATATAATGTCTTCTTAAACATACCACTCCAACTTCACTTCCAATCAAAGTTATTGGGGAACCTTAAATCAAACATACACCTTCCAATGATTAACTTATATTCCACAAACAAATATTAACCTTCTCAATAAAATTTAAATTAATTTTAATTGAATTTTAACTAAATTTCACCTAGTCATTGTTACTATCGTTATCACACTCACCTATATTCCAATCCTTACTCAGTATCCTCCATTTCCAATGCCTTAAACATATACAAAAGGAAAATAAGGGAAACTAAGAGTTGTATAGAGCAGATATATAAAGAAAATACATATTACCATTCATTTACATGCTGAACTCTGTAAGGTGTCGCCTAAACTTCTAACTACCAACAACATTTTGAAGGGACTTAGGATCGTGATGAGAATCTAAATATGTGCGCAATTGCATTGGATCAGTAAATACATACTTAGTGTCTCCACAAAGAAATATACAACGACACGGGAAAACACAACATAAACTTAACAGCTCTTTCAGTTACTTCCCCCCCTCATTGCAATGAATTTTTTCCTTTTTAATTGTGTTATTCTCGCTATATCTGGAAATATTTGAATTGATTGTCCATAAAATTTTAATTTCTGGAATCTAAAGTACTGCTTCAGGACATTATCTCTTTCAGTCAGAGGAAGAAACTGAACTATTAGTGTTGCTCTTAAACTTATATCCATTTCAAAGGATTTCTCCAAAAAATCTGTTAGATTCAAACTTGTCTTCTTGATTTTCCTGATGAAGGATGTTTTCTCCCATAGATGGACGTTGTGGTTGATAATAAATCACTGATATAGCAGGTATTGCTTCCAGAGAAAATTTTAATATATTTGTTAAATAGCTTTTCAACAAGTTCAACGGCGACAGCAATTTAGTCTTAGGAAAATTTAAGTCTCAAGTTTGTCCTTTTCGACTGGTTTTCAAAGAACTCCAATTTATTTTCAACCATTTTCTCTGATTTTATCAAATTTAATTGTATATCCCTGATTCCCTTCACTTTCCCTTCCATGGTTTCCATTTGTTTTTCTATAGTTGGCGTTTTCTCTTCTACTTTATATGTTTTAGTTATTGCTTCCTTTACCGTTAGCATATTAATAAATTTTTGCATAGCAATCAAAATATTTCTGATTTCTTCTAAAGAGGGTACAAGAGGAGAGGTAGAACTGAATAGAGATATATTATTCATCACTCTTCCTACCTCCAATATACCTTCTCCACTCTTTTCCAGTTGTTCCGGGTGGTTTCTCATGGCTCCTGGAACCCGTTACCAACAGGTTCACCGAAGAGGGTTCCTCTTCTCTTCTCTGAATGCCACTCGTTGCTAGTAAATTATTAGCAGAAAATTCTTCAGGTAAATCAAAAGTACTAGCCCTTCTCATCGGTGGATCCGGAACTGTTGGGAAAACCCGGGCTTAAAGATGTTTCTAGTGCCAAGGGGCTCGGTAGCTGCTCCTTGCCTGCCCCAGCGGCCACAACTTCCGGGTTAATCGTTGGCGTTTTAGCGAAGGCTGCCTCAATCCTCTGTTGTCGAGAATCCTGATTGGGTGTGTAGGTAATTTCTCTTACTTGAGCTTTCCTCTCTTTATATGAGGCATATCTTAAGAAAAGCAATTTTTTCCAGAGAGTTAGCTCGAAGGTAAAATACGGACAATCTGGAGAGTCAGCCTACACGTCCTTACAGGTCAGTGGCCATCTTAGTCTCCCTGCAGGGTTTTATTAAGCTGCCCGAGCCGTCCCTCCATGTATCAAAGAAATATAAGCATCTGAGGATATTGTTATTAATGAAGCAAGGTGCATTGAAGCATTGATGCAACCCAGTTCTGCAGCAATGCTTTCAAAACACAGTACAGCCAAACAATCAAAGCATGGTGCTCCTATGCAGTTGAAGCCATTGACTCACTTAATGCACAATGCATTGGCACATCCAATGTCCTCTGCACCAACGCAGCCTACACCAGTGCACCATCCATTGATGCACTGATGCAAGTTGTCCCGACGCATTCGATGCAGGTGGACTCTTGATGCTGCACAATGTTCTCAACATTGTATCCCAATGCACACAATGCATGCCATGCTGCGTTTGTCGCATGTCTTGCTCCATAAGGTACCTGAACCATCCTCAAGCATACAACACAAAGTCCTCATCTGTCACCCAGAGATTCCACACTTTCTTCCTGGGATCCAAGAGATCTTCCAACCCAATATTTTTAGCTCAACCAAAATTGGCTGGTGAAGGGATCAGACTGCCCTTACCACCTCCATTGCTTTGGAGGATGATACCCCCAAGATTGGTAGTGGAAGATCTCTGCTTTCAGATAAGGGAGCCGATCCTGGTAATCATACTGCTCTCATCTAATAAACTGCCTGTTATATATCAGAAACCAGTTCTGGTTTTGGGAGACGATGTCCTTCCACCAACCTCAGGCCAGAGGACACAGCACTCCTACCAACATATTGCGGGTATAGTGAAGAATTTCTTTACCTTCCTTGCATGAAAGACAGAATTCTCCAGCCTCTCTTCACCACATAGCATCGGTAGCTCCTGAGACTGGAGTCCAAACTCACCTTTAGGGATAGCTTCATCATCAGAACCTCATATCAGAGTCTCCTTATCACTGCATTCGCTTGCAGTGGAATCCACTCATTTAGAGGTCACAGGACATGTTCCTCTAAGCCCCCAATAGAGGAGCGCTCTTTGTCTGCTTCTTCTTCATTGGCATCCTGGCTCAGTGAACCAGAACACCTAGGATCAGAAGATGACACCACTAGAATACAGATTTGCTACCTGACCTTCTAGAACATTCTTCACCTCCAGAGGACATGACCTTAATCCAGATTTGTGGAGGGGTTTGTGCTAGCCCTGGATCTTCAGGTCCACAAGGACCTGAAAACGGAACTTCTTGGTTTATTCAAAATCCATGACACACCTGATGAACTAGCAGCCTTACTGGTTCATGAAATTCTGAAGATATTTCTTATGAAGTTATGGGAAATGCTCATCTCATGCCCTCCCATGTGTAGAAAACTAGACTTCAAGTTCCAAATTAAAAAATCACCCTGTGTGGGTGAGGTCCATCTACCATACCAATTAATCGTGGCGGGGTCTGCTGTGAAGACTTTTCATGAAGACTGTAATCTGTAAACACCTGTATTTATTATAAGAATTTGTATTTACTATTTATATTTATTATTTAGCCATTAACATTGTTCTGTTACCACTTGGTACTATTTCTCTCCTTTACCTCAAACTCTAAGTTCCTACTAAGTTAGCCATGTTATTTATACCCAATTGTTGGATGTAATTGTATATTTGTTTAATTGTTCAATCTGTTTGATGTAATTTTCTGTTCCTTGTTCTGTGTAAACCGAAGTGGTATGCACAAGTGCATGAACTCCGGTATATAAAAGCCTTTAAATAAATAAATAAATAAATGAAGAAGGCAAAGAAAACATTCATTAACTCCAATTCTCCAGCAGGCAAAGATCATAAACTACTCTACAGTTTTGGCAAACTGACATTCCACTTGACCTTTTGCTTTCCTTAATTCTTTTTTCGTTTCCCTCAGTTTTACAGGTAATCTTCTGTTTCTTTTTTTCAGATCTTTTATACTTCCTGAATGCTGTTTTTTGCCTTTATTTTTTCATCCACTTCCTTAGTGAACCAGATTGGTTTCTTTTTCCTCTTACTCTTGTTTACTTTTCCAACATATAGAGTTGTTGCCTTTGTAATAGCTCCCTTTAACTTGACCCACTGTTGTTGCACCTCACCCATTTTCTCCCAGTCTTCCAGTTCTTCCTTCAAGTATGTCCCCAAAAAAAACTAGTGGACCCTACCATGCTTAGGAGAAAAGCTCTGAGAAATGGTCTTGCAGTTAAAAGACCAAAATTTAGCTGTTCAGTTTCTATTTCTAGCTCTGGAACAGCCTTCTCAGTCATGACGTACCTATTACCCATATAAAAAGCAATATTTTCACAGGCGGCCTTTTCAACAGTACCCACTCCCGCCTCTTCCACAACAGCACCAAAACAGCATCCAGCCAGGCCTAGACAACAGGAATGCTGTTAACAAAAAACTACCCAGCAGGCCCATCCTAAACCAGGACCCTTTTTTTGATCATATTGATCAACCCTCTCCCTGCCCTTCCAGTAACAGGTCAAATTAAACATTTCCTCGACAAATGGTATCAGATAACGCAGGATTCTTGGGTCTTCAGTATTGTGTAGCATGTATACTGGTTGGGTTTCTACTGACCCCCATTCCTTCCCTACTACTTCCCCCGCTCCCCATCCAGATCCCTCTCATCTGCCACAGATCCTTCAAGAAGTGCAATCTCTTCTCAACCACCAAGTGTAGATCTCCCTGCTTTGCAAGACCAGCAAGGTTTCCACTCCATATACTTCCTTATCCCCAAGAAATCAAGGGAATTACGTCTGATCCTAAACTTGAGGTCCCTCAACAAATATATCCTTTGATTGAAATTCAAAATTAACTCCTTCAGCACGATCTTCCCATTCATTCAACAAGAATATTTATTTAACGCGTTTTATATACTGTCATTTGGATTTGTCAAAATAACGCCATCATAACAGAATGGATGTGTTCCCTGGATCTCAAAGACACTTATACTTCTATTCCAATTCTGCCAGCCCAATGGCACTACCTGTGGTTCCAGGCGAATTTGTCCCACTACCAATACAAAGTCCTTTCGTTCAGCCTCTCTTCTGCTTCTCAAGTCTTAAAGTAGTACTATTCATCGCCAGGGAATACAGGTGTTCCCATACCTGGACAATTGGTTGATAAAAGCAGATTCTCAAGAATCAGTTCTTCACTCTTAAATGTAACCATAAGTCTGAGTTTGGACTTCTCAAAGTTGATGAGGAAGCCTAGCCTGCAACCTACTCAGAATCTTCAATTCATGGGTGCATATCTGCCCAGCACTGTAGATCAAATGTGAACTCACTTGTTCGGTTGCAGCTTTTCAATCCGTGATCCATGGCCAAGAAATTCCTAGTCATATAGGGTCATGTGGTAGCAGCCATCCATGTTGTACCGTCAACATGCTTCCATGTGCTGTACCTCCAGCTGGGTCTGTGGTCCCAATAGGAGCAGTTCACTCAACCTCTTTTCAGTAGTAAGCATCACACCATTGATGGGAAGAAGACTACAGTGGTTGTTACCACCTTATGTGTTATGGGATGGAGCCCACCTCTGTTTAGCTCCACATCAGTTTGTCCTTACGATGGACACAACCACCAAGGGCTGAGGAGCAAATTTGGGATCCCTTCATACCCAGGGTCTTTGTCACCTCAGGAATCCCTCTTTAAGATGAATCTACTGGAGCTACAAGCAGCATAGCTCACGCTCATTTTCAGCCGTCTCCTCTGAAACAGCAACATCCTGATTCAGACAAACTGTCAAGTTGCATTGTTCTCTGTTAACAAACAAGGGGAGGAACAGGGTTGTGCATTCTCTGCTGGATAACCCTAAATATCTGGAACCGGGCATAGCACTGAAATGTAACTGTGAATGTGACTTATCTGCCAGGCATCTCCAATATCCTGGTGGATAATCTGAGTGTTTCAACATCACGAATTGAATCAATCAGTAGTAAACAAACTATTCAACTTGTGGGGGACTACCAATAGTGGACCTCTTTGCATCTCAATGCAACACAAAACTAAATCAATTTTACACCATTCTTCCAAGTGACTTTATGCTTGCACAAGATGCTTTCCTTCTCAACTAGGGCCAAAACCTCATGTTTGCTTTCACACAGATACCTCTAATTACCAAAATAGTGCCAAAAATACTTCAGGATCATGCCCGTCTGATCCTCATAGCACTGGCATGGCCCAGGTTAATTTTGTATGCGTATCTCAGATTTTCCCACAGTCTTCCTATACAATTGAGGGGTCAGACCCTGCTCTCAACTCAAGATTACGAAGCATTCGTTCATCCCAATCTCCTGGTCCTCAACCTCACAGCATGGATGTTGAGCATGCAGTGATTGCAAACTTTCAGTTACTGTCGGAGATAAAAAATATACTAATCTCCTCAAGAAAACCTTCAACCAGGAAAAACTGTTCCTTCAATTAGAAAAGATTTTCCATCTGGTGTCAGTGACATGCTTCCGATCCTTTTCCTGTGAGCTTCTGTTACAATATTTGTCCCATCTCTCTCATTCAGGACTCTCCACTTCCTCAGTAAGTCCATCTGAGAGCAATTGCAGCATTCCACTTCTTAGTGGATAACAAGCCCATGTCCATGCATCTGCTCGTATCCCGTTTTATGAAACCTCTCTGGCATGTGAAGCCCCCATTTCGGAAAATCCCTGTCTCGTGGGATCTCAATGTGGTTCTCTCAATTGATAAGCCTCCTTTTGAGCCAATGAAAACTCTTCCTTTTACATTCTTGAACTGCTTTTTCTCATTGTAGTCACCTCAGTGAGAAGGGTTAGTAAACTTCAAGCTCTCATCGACTACCCTCTGCATCTACAATTCTGTCACAATCAAATGGATCTCCAAACTCACCCCACGTTTCTACCAAAAGTAATCTGTTTTTCCTATAAATCAATCTGATGTACTTCCTACTTTCTTTCCAAGACCCCATATGCATGAAGGGACGAAAGCTTTCCATACGCTAGACTATAAACAGGACTTGGCTTATTACAAATGATGTGCTCAGCCTCATGGTCAGTCGAACAATCTCTTCATTTCCTATCACCCTAACCTTCTTGGAGTTGCAGTTGCAAAAAACAATTTTTTCCAGTTGGATAGCAGATTGCTTTCATCTCTGCTATTCCTTGGCTTCAACTTACAGATGCAAGTACAAGCCATGTACTCAGAGAGGTGCCCAGTGCAGATATCTGCAAAGCTGCGACATGGTCCTCCATCTACACCTTCATGATCCCATTACTGTCTAGATAACACATCAAGACCTGATAGTCTGTAATCCATTCTTCATGGTGCAGTCCAAGTTGCTAACTCATTAATTGCTCCACTGCAACCCTCAGCTTGGTACTCCCCACATTTAATGGCTAATTCAGCCTGCTTATTGATGGAAGAGGTATGTTTGCTTACCATAACAGTGTTTTCCATAGATAGGATAAATTAGCCCACCTTCTTGGAAAGTTGACTGCACAGCTAGATTAATTCTGTTGCTGATTGAGGAGACTCATGAGGCAGTGCCCATGTAGGAACTCGTGTACATACTCAAAGCTGAAAGCTCTACAGCTTGGAGAGACAAATCTGTTTGGTGCTGCCTGATGACCTCACCTACGTGAAATGGCTAATTCATCCTGCTATCTTGGGAAAATATTATTTAGGGTAAGCAAACATGCTTTTTCTATAAAAGTCCTTAAACCTTTTTCAATTTGTTATTTTTTTTCTTTTTATTTAGTTGTCGTGCTGCCTCTGCAATCCCAAGCACTTTTCAGTGTTACCAAAGGAAAGAGAAGGTAAAAACCCATCATACCACTGAAGTGTGGCCTTCTCTTCAATCATATAATTTCAAAAGTTCAGCTAGGAGAGTCCATGAACTCCAAGCTCTTGTGGAAAAATGATGTCCCTCACTGATAGGCGTAGACTGTTTCTGTTGCCTCAATCCAGAACATGACCAGGAGAACTGCTATGCCAGTGGGCAGGTATCTCCATGCTCTCAAAGGTCCAGAGCATTTCACATTGAGGAACTGCATAAATCTCTCCAGAATCACTGTAGGTCCTTGTCCCACAGTGCAGCCTCATTTGCCTCACCAGGAAAAGAAATGAGTGGGAGTTAACCCAAAACTCCCCTGTCTGCTAAGGCCGAAGCCACCTTGTGTCGAAGACAAAGCACCATCAATACTTGGATCATCAAAGAAGCACAAACGTTCGAAGCGGGTGCATCAGCTTCAGTGCCAACAGCTAGAAAGTTGGACATCAAATTCAGAGTCCAGCACTCGCAGGTCTTTGGTGTTGTCCAGCTCCAAGATCAGGATTTAGGCATAGGCAATTACCTAGGGTGCCAGTTTTTGAAGATGTATAATTTCAAAGGCCAAAGCCATTCTGTGTCTCTTCACACAGCCTATAAACTCTGAACTAGGATCTGCTTAGTTCAAGACCAGCTACAACACTTAAAGTCGGAGTTGCAGAAATCCACTTCTTTCCTCGAAATAAGCAGGTGGAGAGACGTGGTTTGATGGGGCAGAGTCAGCATGGATTTGCCCAAGGCAAGTCTTGTCTCACGGATCTGCTTCATTTTTTTTGAAGGGATTAATGGCATGTGGATAGGGGTGAGCCAGAGGATGTTAGTGTGTTTGGATTTTCAGGGGTGTTTGACAGGGTCCCTCATGAGAGGCTTCTGGGGAAACTGAAGTGTCATGGGATGGGAGGCAGTGTCCTTTTGTGGATTGCAGGGTGGTTGAAGGAGAGGAAACAGACTAGGATTAGGTGGTCGATTTGTTCAGTGGACGGGGGCCTCAGGGATCTGTACTTGGACCGGTGCTTTTCAGTATATTTGTGGATGATCTGGAAGAAAATACAATGGGTGGGGTGGTCAGGTTTGCAGATGATACAGGATTGTTCAGAGTAGTTGAATCATGGGCGAATTGTGATAAATTGCAGGAAGATGTTGCAAGCTGGAAGATTGAGCATCCAAATGGCAGATGGGATTTGGTGTTGACAGGTGCGGGGTGATGCATATAGGGAGGAATAGTCTGTGCTGTAGTTGCATAATGTTGGGTTCCATATTGGGAGCTACTGCCCTGGAGGGAGTTCTAGGTGTCATGGAGGATAATACATTGAAGTCGTTGGCTCGGTGTGCTGCAGCGGTCAGGAGGGTAGGTGGAGTGTTGGGAATTATTGGGGGGGGGGGAATGGTGAATGAAACAGAAAGTGGTGTTGTGCCTCTGTGTTGCTCCATGGTGAGACCTCACCTTGAGTACTGTGTGCAGTTCTGGTTGGTGCATCTTAGGCAGGGTATAGTTGCGATGGAGAAGGAATAGAGAAGGATGATCAAAATAAAGGGGATGGAACAGCCCTGCGAGGAAAGACTAAAGAGCTTAGGGCTGTTCAGCTTGGAGAAGAGACAGCTGAGGGGGGATATGATAGATGTCTTTAAAATCATGAGAGGTCTAGAGCGGGTAAATGTGAATCAGTTATTTACTCTTTCAGATAATAGAAGGACTAGAGGGCACTCCATGAAGTTAGCAAGTAGCACATTTAAAACTAATTGGGGCCCTAAAAACCAATACACCTCTTATTAGGAAAACAGAACTAGCAAGCAGCTATAGATCCCCATACAGAAATAATTGTAAAACTATACTAAGCAGAATAAATGTTTCAAAACAGCCTTGAACAGAATAACATCCAACAATTAAAAACTCATAAAAACTATTAAAAATTCTCCAAACACCAATAAAATATTTTTAAAAAGCAGACACATCACATAATTTTAAATAATTAAAATGGCAGTCAATCAAGAAAAATAAACTTAAAAAGCCATCTTTGCTTAGCCCAGCGGTTCTCAACCTGTGGGTCGCGACCCCTTTGGGGGTCGAATGACGATTTGCTAGGGGTCGCCTAAGAGACCATCGGAAATATGGGTTTTTTGTCGCTCCTCGAGTCACTCCCTCCCCTCACCGGATGCAGTAAAAAAGTTCATTCTGCGCTCCCTCGCTCCTTTTGCCCAGCACCAACCAATCGGGCAGCGTGCCTTCGCTCCTCGAGTCACTCCCTCCTGCTGTAAACGTTGGAATGTGTTGGAAGAGGGGTAGTCTTATACGGCGAGTATATCCCAAACTCTATATTTTAACTGTAAAAGTTGGGGGTCGTCTTATACGCTGGAAAATACGGTATATACAGTACAGTTACTTAGGCCTATGAACGAAAATAATTTTACGGTTGGGGTCGCCACATAGTGGGGAATTGTATTAAAAGGGTCGCAGAACTATAAAGGTTGAGAACCGCTGGCTTAGCCCCTCCAGCAGCTCTCCTACTCCTCTTCCATGCAGGCCATAGCACGCAGCAGTAGATGCTAAGCTCTATACTCATGGTCCTCTTCCTTTAGGGCTCATGCCTCTCACACAAACACCATACCAGTCATGCCCCCATGACCAGTTTCTGTCTCTCACACACCAATCATCTCACACACACACACACACAAGCTATCTGACCAGTTTCTCTCAATCACACACATGCTCTCAATGATACATTCTCTCATTTACACACAGACTCTCAATCATACACACATTCTCTCACTTACACACAGGCTGGCTGGCTGCTTCACTCTTTCTCTCACTCACTCCCTTCCTCCCCCCCCCCCCCCCCCCCCGAGCACAAATAGTAGCTGCAGCAGCCTTCTCCTCCAGCCCCTGCAGGCCAAGAAAGAAGAATCCCATTGGCCGCGGGAGGCACATGCTGCGGTCTCCTTTCCCGATTACCAGCTGCTTCAATTACTCAGGGGCCGATGCTGCTGCCGCCGCTGCTACTTTTCCACACGGCACGGCTCTTTCTCCTTCCCGCGCACCGCACTGTGTATCACTTCTTGTTCCGGGGGGGGGGTAGGCGCAGGAAGAAGAAAAGGCCAGCCGCAGGTGCCACAGCTTCTTCTAGCACCGCTGCCGTTCCCACTGGGCTTGAACGTGCTGATAGCCCAGTGGGAACGGCTGCTCTTCCTTCCCTTCAGCAGGGAAGGAAGAGCAGTGGGAGAGACCGGGAGCACGCGATACACCTG